>NW_017728947.1:22301977-22328573 GCF_001723895.1 Crocodylus porosus
TACATTGAACGCCTTCAAGAGTAAATTGGATGCTTATCTTGCTGGGATCCTATGACCCCAGCTGACTTCCTGCCCTTTGGGTAGGGGGCTGGACTCGATCTCCCAAGGTCCCTTCCAGCCCTGATGTCTATGAAATCTATGAAATATAGCTCTAAGCCCTTAGCATATTAGTAAAGCATCTAAGTTCTTTTTAACTGGAGAAAAATATGTGTTATGTTATATGGGAGGACATTTCTCATCATCTGTACCCTTTTGCAACCTCTTTTCAAAGTCCTAGATCTATCCATACACATGCTCAGTTCACAAAGGCTAGGGTTAAATTCAGTCTATATTTTTAAATGTGTCAGTCACAGTGAAATTAAATGAATGGGGACGTTAAACCTGTATAAATCATTTTATCAGTTTTGTTTTGCTTTTCTTCCTACCAGGATGTATCACTTTTTTTTGGTTCAAATTTAAGCCTGATTTTAGCTTTGAAAACGGAGCAAAACAACAATAGTAACATGTGAAAAGATGATAATTGATATGAAAGATTTAGTTTAATTTCAAGATTTTTTCACAATGGAAGTGAAAAATACCGTAACTTCTTTCATTAGCTTCTCAAGCTGTGTACAGTTACAGTAGAGGATTTTTTGTTTGTTTGTTTGTTCAGAGAAATGTACCGACTGTAGAAAATGCTCCGAACTGTTTAAAATATCTTTTAAAAAATATAATGTATATAGTTCTATAGATTTTTCAAGAAGGGTGTAATTTTTTGTGTTGCATCTTAATGCTGACTTCCTGCAGAAGCTTTGACTACAATAGGCGTGAATATGTTTTCAACGAATGATGGATAAATTGCCAGGTGGTAATATCATATATCTTAGGCAGCTGATGGGGGCTTTTTATCCTCTACTTGTCTTTAGTTATACATAATTTTAAGATAATTATGGTCTATAAGATTGTCTTTTACCCTTTCTACTACCAGCAATATTTATCTTGGTTATAGGTTCAAGAAACTTCCAACCATACAATAAAATTAAAGCAAAGGGAAATACAGCATTTCCACAATGCACTGTGTGTATAAAAATTCTCAATGTCCTTGCTATGGTCACTAAGTTGCCTAATGACAGGTTCTTAAGATACAGAAGTAGTGAATTGAACTATTAGTCATAGTTTAGTATACCAAACCCGCTGCCTAAATTTTGTTCAATAGAAAATGGGTTGTTGGTAAAAATCAGTACATCTTTCCACTGTAAAGATGCACAATCTACATGGTCAACCCTCACCCCATGTAACCAAAATCCTCAGTTACTTTAAGGTCAGGTGCAATTTTAGAGTCTGACTTCAGAGATCGCATAGATCTCTGCTCCAAACTGCCAGAACAACCTCTCTAAAGCTTAGTAAGCTAGTTTTAGGGAAAATGTTAAGATCTGGAAATCCAATTGCATGCTGGGCCACAGAACAGGGAAGATTTGAATGGGGCAGCTGAACAGGTGCTCCAGACTCTCCTTCCCAGTCAATGACTGGATTACAAAAGATAAAAGAATACTAAAAGCCAAAACTGGTGTATTCTGTGACTGACTTAAAAAAAAAATGCAGTAAAATAGGCACAACAAACATAATAGAAAAAATAAGTGTAATGAATATTTACAGTAGTTAGTCCATTGTAAGATGCAATGCAATGAGTAATTAACTGGACAATTTAACCTTAGTGAAATAATAAACCACAAAGTCCACATAATGGACTGTTCTGAACAGTCTGCATGAAATACACTTTAAAATTATAGACTTTGTTATATAAATTAATCTTCAAAATTAGACAAAAATATCATTGTTTTATAAACACAAAAGCAAATAAAAAATTCATCCACAAATGAACACCTCTTTCTTGGGTTACAAAACCAAGACCACTGGATTTTCATAACAGCAATTATATCATGTCACTGAGAATCCATTTTTTCCTAAGTGCTCAAGATAATACTTAATGGACTTAATGACACTAAAATTTATGCTTGAGTAAAGAAAAAAGAAGAGTAGTAGTTTAGTCCAGAGAAGTAGAATCCCTCAAGGTTTTAAGTGGCCAGACCTCCACATGACTTCTAGTTATCTAAGTCAGTAAATCAGAAAATACTCTGAATGTTAGACTACACAGTCCTTAAAGGCTGTTAAGAAATATGGAAATGTATTTATTTATCCATTCATTTTAGTATATTTTGCAGCTCAACAAAATATATTAATCATTTATATTTTATATTAATCAAAATATATTTTTGATTAATAGATATTTTCCATTAAACTGTGCAAGTTATAACTATGTAATTGAAAATACATATATTGAAACACACCCCAATAAATGGAGAAAAGGCCTTATCTGTAAATAATTCAGCATCAGTAACTGTATGTATGAGAACAGTCTGACTGAGTTTCATGAGATTAGCTGCATATATGAATGTTTCCCGGATCACAGTCCAAAAGCCCAATTCAAAGCCCACTGAAGTACTCAGCAATCTTTTCCCTGATGACAGTGCACTTTGGACCAGATCTTGAGATCACCGATCATGCAAAACAGAAATATTCCTTTATGTATATTTTCATGTTTAAAATGTTTAATTTAATTCTTTTTTCTACAGATGAATACAGGAAACTGCTGAAGTAATTTTGAGAGAAACTGTTGAACTATTTTATCACATATTTTTCAAACAGAAAAAACTGTAAGCAGTGTATTTTCTTGATTTTACTTATTGATTTGTTATTGCAGTATAAATATTTAGTGCCTTATTCAATTCACTGAGGTAAAAAAATCTTGTCAGAATAGACATTTTGGATAAACTTTAATCTTATTTGTCACTTTTTTTTTTACCTTCAAGATATCAGCAGGATCCTCTTTAGCAGAAGCAACAAACAAATGATGTCCAGATACAATTCCCTCTGCGAGAAAATACTTGAATAACAAGTTGGAGTAAATACCATATTTATCTTCCTCTGTGGAAATAAAGGAATTTTGGTTAGAAACAAAATATAAGTGTGTTTGCTTGTGCTAAGCACTCTCCTTCACCCATATTTTCTTAAACATTTACAGAAGTCTTTTGGATTTCTCTTTTGGTCTGCCACTCTGATCTGGTGGTGAGCTTTGCAGTAGGAGCCAAACTACTTGGAACCAAAGTTTTAAATGTATGGTTCCATAACACACTGATTTCTCAAGCTGGAAAAGATAAAGAGCCCTGGCATCCACGAGCACCCTGACATAGTTTAGGGACCATATCCTAGCAGCTTCCTCTGTCAGCTGGGAGGAATCATGCCCTCTTCACGTACAACTTCCCACTAATCCTCCAAATATCAACCAACTTTTGTTGCCATAGTAGCAGCTCACAGAATTTCTTTACTGTTCCCTCACCTGATGATGGTTCAACCTTTGGGTCAATGGGAAAAAAGATGACTAATATATGAATCTCTCATGCATGAGCACAAGCTGCCTCTGCTGTCTAAAGTGTTATCAGATCTTAAAAGCATACCATCTTTCTTAATTACATGTAACAGCTAATCTCTATTTAATGTTTATAAATAGACAATATTGATGCATGTATAAGCAGAGATAAATGTATATACATTTGTAAATGTATAAATAGAAATTATCTTTTTTTATACACTTGCAAATCTCTATTTCTATTACCGCATTTACTCAGATCCCAGATGACCTTGAATTTAATATGACCCCCCAATAATTAGATTCTATACATGAAACATGTAAAAAATTGTTCTAATTTTCATGTATAGAACCTAATTACTGGGGAGCTGTCTTTAATTCAGCCCTCCCACCATAGCAGGGGGGCTGGCAGCGGGGAGACAGGTGGTGTGAGAAGCTCATGCAGCTTACCCCATTTGTGCCTCCCCTTCTGCTACCTCTGCCCCCTGCCAAACCCCCACTCACAGCCTTGAGCCCCTCTTCCCCTCTGCTTCCCTTCTTACCACTCCCCCTTCAGCCTCTACTCCCTCCTTCCCCCTCCCCTCCAGCCTCTGCTTCTCCCCCTCCCCTTACCTTTGCTCCACATGGCAGGCTCTGTCCCTGTTCTAGCCTGGCACATTAAGCATGGCCTCAGCTGCCACGCAGGCTGTGCGCCATGGCTAAAGGGCCAGGCTGGGGCCATGCTCAGTGTCCCAGGCTGCAGCATGGAGCAAGGGTAAGGTGGGCGAACAGAAGCTGCATGTTGTGGGAGTTGGGGAATGGAGATGCACAGGTGGCAGGGGGAAAGGGAGGCAGACAGCAGTTGTGGCTATGCCTCGACCCTGGGTAGTGGCTGGAATCCAAGCCACAGCAGCTGTCTGCCAGCTCACTCCCCTCATACTTGATTTTAAGACAAAGGGCTTTTCGCATCTTATACGAGGGAAGGGGAAACCACATCTTCAAATCGAGTAAATACAGTATATTACCTTTCTCTACTATCATCTCTATTTACGCATTTATATTTTCACATTAGCAGTTTTCTTTTCCCAAGTTCTGAAGTTCTAAAATGGTGTAAAGTAGGGCCATTCTGACTACCTTTTCATGTGCTAGCTCCCAAACCAGAAGCAGTATAGCCGGTTAGTGCCAAAGTGAAAAGTTAAATTCACAGGTAATACTGCACAGAGTGGCTTTGCCTGTTTAGGAGTATCATGGAATATCTCAGCAAAGTACTACTTTGTGTCTTATAAGGAAATTCTAAATGTGTGAGAGTGTATATTCAGACATTGTAAAACAGACATGGAAGCATCTGTATAAGCATTTATATAAAATGTAACTCTACAGATTTATTCTTTAAAAATGATATTTTAATTGGCATAAGAGAGTTTCAAATTGGTAATTTATTTTCAAAGCTACCAGTTATAAGTTAAACCTCAGAAACAAGGAGAGAACAAAAACACATAAGAGTCTATGATCTTTCAAGCAATTATATAATACTTTAGAGATAAACTGGGAGAAATCTTAGCGTATTCAAATCAATGTTCCATTGGTTTGAAAAACATCAAGATTTTACCTAGTATATACCAACTTCTTTATTTAACATTTTTGGTAGGTAAGCATCTCAATTTAGTAGATTCAAAATTCATTGGATTTCATTTGACTCAAATAGCATTTTATGTTATTCCAAATGAAGGTTAAGGCAATGAGAATAAATAATGAATTTTCAAAATCTAATGCATTTCTGATTTCCTGAATTACCAGAAAACATAAACAATAAAAATATTTTTTTGCTCATAAAATATTCACAACAAGCCACCAGTGTAATTAAAATTATGAAGTACTTAAGATCATGCCCTGTAATGTAGGGTAACCTCACTTAGGTAAAAAAAATCTGTACTCTTTTCTTTCAGTGAAAAATACGTGCAAAACCCTCTCAGTATATTTGGAATCTCATTCTCTCTTTATTTATCTAGCTTTTGAAAGATAAGCACAAGTAAAAGTCTCTCATACAAAGTGGAAATATGTTTTTACTTGAGGAAAATAGGACACAATCCACTCTGTAACTTGAACATCATTCCCTTCCTGTCCAGTCTAAAATGACATGTAACGATAAAAAGAAGCCAAAAAAGGTTTGTAGGTCTTACAACCTACAAAATGGAGAAAGTGAAACAAAAGAAGAAATATACTGAAATGTACCCACGTACTGCACACTGGAAACGACTGCCATGTCTACACCCTCAAAAGAACCACTACATGGTTTTGCCAGAGTGAAGCATGTGCCTGCTTGGTCCTTATGCACTACAGCACAAAGAAGACACCATGTAGCCACTTCAGTGCGGTACTCACTGCTTCCTGGGACATTCCTAGCATCATGCTAAGGTGGTTGCATTTTGGGATGTAGTGCACAGATACAGGGAAAACTGAAGCATCAGAAATCACCTGTTTTTACCTGATGCAGCTGATAATGTGGCCGATAAATTCCCCGTGCATTGCAAAGCTGCAGCTTGCATGGGGCCAGGAGAGCAGCCCGGCAGCTTGGAGACCAGCATTAGGTTGGTAAGTCTGGTGTGGGGGAAGGAGCCGGGGAGGGGATTGGGGAGGCAGACTGAGGCCCCTGCAATGAGGGAGGGAGTGGGGCAGGGACAAGGGCTGCTCAGCGGGGGCAGAGCATGGGATGGAGCCACGAGCAGTTCATTCAGAGGGTGCAGGGAGGGGTGGCTCCCTCTGTTGTGCTCACCTTGGGAGGACATGGGGGGTGCATGCCCCTGGATCTACATGCGGGGCAGGATGGGCTGCTGTTGTGGGTTAGGGCTGGGGGCAGCACTGGCCTCTTCCCGGTGTGGGGGCTGGGCCACGCTATGATTGGGGTGGGAAGCAGCAGCATTGGGAGTGGGGCTAAGGTGAATTTTGGAGAAAAAACAGTGATTTTGGGGGGCTACAGCCCCCTCCTTTGCCCCCTTCCCAGCGTTGCTGCTGCCTACCCCAAGCACAGCCCTGACCCAAGCCCCCCACTGGGAAGAACCTGGTGCTGCCCCCCGCCCCAGCCTGCAGTGGCAGCCCACCCCGCCCCATCCCATGTGCGGATCCAGGGGCACATGCCCCCGTGCCCTTCCGGGGTGCATGCAGGGTGGGAGCTGCTAGTCCCCCCACGCCTCCTGGACAAGCTGCTCATGGCAGTCCTGCACCCCGCCATGGCTGAACAGTATCTGCATCTGCCCCAGCCCCTCCTCAATTTGTCCCCCTCACAGCCCTTCTCTCCCCTCACCCTTTCCCCCACACCAGACTTCCCAGCCCAACACTGGTCTCCAAGCTGCTCAGCTGCATAGTGGAATTGGATCAGTATCGGCTGATATAGTTCCTTAAAAATCGGTCATTGGTATTAGCACAAAAAAATCCCTTATCGGTGTACCCCTACTTCCTGATACAGATTTCTGAAACTGCTGACATAACATAGAAGGTAAAAATCCCATAAAACCTAAACAGATGCAAGAGTAAAAAGGCAGCGGTTGAGAACAAATGTAACTGAGAAAATGTTAGGAAGATAAAGAGAATATAATAGCAAGGGAAGGGGAAGAATGGAAAACAAATGATTGGGACAAGACGTTAAACCAAAGAAAAAGTTTTGCACTGCAAAATGTTTAGTGGCAGACAAATGGCATGCCGTTTCTAATGCTTTGATTAAAAATAAAAACAAACAAAAAGGCCAAAATCACAACTATCTTTGGAATATATTGTAGGAATATATTGTATGAACTCTTCTGGCAGGAGTCTTTCCCATTCCCAGTTGGTTATGAAACAATACAAAACAGCTTTTCAAGTGGACATACAAGCGCTGGTTTTTAAATTTTGTTTTTTGGGAAAAATCTTGGATAAAGAACTTCACATTTGTAACTTCCAGAACCTTCAAGGGGAAAAGAAATTACAAAAAAAAAGCGTCAGGAAAGAATCACTTACTTTGTTATAAGGAGAAGAAAAAAGACTTTGTTTAGAATTTTCCCCTTTAAATGCAAAGGAAAAATGTAAATTCTTTTGCAACCTTTACAGATGAGATAGTGAACCACCTTAAGAAAACAACTGCAGGAAACAGAAAATAATTATATAAGGGGACCTGAATCAACATTTGTATTTGGCTTGTTTGCTTAGGGTTCAGAGATTTAGGCTGGAGGCAACTTGAGGTAGGGGAGATGAGTCAGAAGACACCAGCTATAACTTGAAGCAGTGACACAAGAGTTGACATCCAAATAAGCCAAAGGAAAATAAAACATAGTAGGAAAATTACTGATACAAGAGAAGCTATTGAAATATCCAGCTTGGTTTAGTATTGAAGACTGAAAAGCTTCAATGGTTCTGATGGATTTTAATCAAATCAGTTGCTTTTGATACTATTAACTTTCCCTATCCTGCTAAATTATTCCTGGTGGCAAAATTGGGAAACTGCAGCCTTGACAACCTCATGGTCTGATGGCTGGGGAACTGCCTCCATGGACGGATCCAGAGAGTGATGGTCGACAGAGCCAAATCAACATGGTGCATGGTGACCAGTGGTGACCCTCCGGGCTCCATTCTCAGATAAGAACTCTTCAATGTATTTATAAATGATCTGGACTCTGGTGTCAGAAGTGGACTGGCTAAGTTTGCTAATGACACCATACTATGGTGTTCAACATGGAGAAATCCAAGCTGCTCCACCTTGGGAGAAAAAAAAACACATCACATTTATAAGCTTGGCAGTGCTACACTTGCTAGCACCATGACCAAAAGAGACTTGGAGGTCATGATTGATCACAAGATGAACATGAGCCACCAATGCGGCACCACAGATGACAAAGCAAACAAAACTCTGGCTTGCATCTACCAATGCATCTCAAGCAAGACCCAGGAAGACATCCGCCCACTCTACTTGGCCTTGGTGAGGCTGTAGCTGGAACACTGTATCCAATTCTGGGCTCTGCAATTCAGAAAGGATGTGGAGAAGCTTCAAAGAGTCCAGAGGAGAGCCATGTGCATGATTAAAGGGCTAGAGAGCAGGCCTTATGAGAGGCTAAGAGTCATGGGACTCTTTAGCCTGGAAAAGCATAGGCTTAGGGGCACCCTGGTGGCAGCCTATAAGTACATAAGGGGTGTAACATCAGGAACTGGGAGAACATCTGTTCACCATAGTACCCCAAGGTAAGACAAGGTGCAATGATCACAAACTTCTGGAAGACTGTTTTAGCTTGGACATAAGGAAAAACTTCTTTACTGACCAAGTCCCCAGGTCCTGGAACAGACTCCCCACAGAGGTGGTGCAAGCACCTACTCTGGATATTTTCAAGAAGCACTTGGATTCCTATCTTGCTCGGATCATTTGACCCCAGCTGACTTCTTGTCCCTTGGGCCCCTGGACCCAATGATCTTGCAAGGTCCCTTCCAGCCCTAATGTCTATGAAATCTAAGAAATCTATGGTGTCTGAACTAATTTATTTAATGCATGCAACCATAATGCAGACACGCTGAGTATTGATATGACTGAAGGTGCTTAAAACAATTTTACTCCTCTTTTTGTTAGAAAACCTACTAAAGAAAGGCTGTCTTGTCATACCAGCCTTTCATCAGAGTAATTTTTCAAAAACATTTAAGATTTAGGGGTATTTACCCCTTTAGATGATTTGATGCGTATAAAACTCTATTAATAATGTTAATAAAGAAATATAAATTATTTTCTACAGTATGTAGATGATACCCAGGCTCCAATTTTTTATACTTAAAGACCTGATTGATGAGGTGGAACTGTCTGTCCAAGACAGGCTTGGATGGGGAAGAATCAATGAAGGCTCATCTGAAATAAAAATGAAGTGGTATTAGTATACTGAGGCAAGCAAGCAAATAGCACTGGCAAGGAATATGGGGGGCCCTTATTGAGACAGTATATCTGCTTGTGTACTTTAAGTTTATCTTTGAGGATGGTTGATTTAGGCTGTCCAGCCAGGAAAAGGTAAAGTCATAGCCAAGAACATTTTCCCTTCTGTGCCCAGGGAGTTATTTATTTCCTCTACAAATGCAGGCCGTGCTATAATCATTTATGGCTTTACCTCAAATCTAAATTACTGCAATGCACTTTAATATAGAGCTAAGCTTATTCATTATAAAATAATAAAGGCAATGTATGTGTGTTCTGAAATGCAGTATGAAGTAAAAGGTTGGCCTGCTGAAAGCCTAGGCGAAGGCCAAAGAGGAGTGCAGTAGAGAGGATTCATGATGAGCAACTGCTGCAGGCCACCAAACCAGGAGGAGGAGATGGAAGAGGCCTTCTCTAAACTGATGAACTCTTCCAAATCACAGGACTTCATTCTCATGGGGGGATTTATCATCAAGTCATCTCCTGGGACAGAAACACAGCAGTGCATAAGCAGTCCAGCAAGTTCTTGGAGTGTATTGGGGATAACTTTTTGTTACAGAAAAAAGAAAGGCTAACTAGGGGGTGAAGTTCTGCTCACAAACAGGAGGAATTGGCTGAGAATGTGGTGGTAGAAGGTAACATGGATGACAGTGGGGCAACCCTAACTGAACGGGACAGTTCTGAAATAGGAACATCAAATCCTGGTTCTGGGCCGCATGACTGGGACAGCATTTGCTTCCGATTCACAGTATCGTGCAAGGATCCAAGTTTTCTGTTTAAAGTGGCAGTATTCCAGCTAGCAACGGACAGCTTGGGATTGGGGGGAGCAGGATGCAGGAGGCACCATGTGCACATGCGCATGTGCACACATGCATATGGCCAGGTATACAGCCCGAGGCAGGGCAGAGAGCAGTTTCCCCAGGGTAAATCCATGGGAAAAATGAAGACACTGCGCTTCCGAAAAAACAGACTTTTACCAAGCTCACGAAACTGATGGGCAGGATCCTCTGGGAGGCAAATCTGAAGGGACAAAGAATCCAGGGAGGCTGGCTGTGCTTTAGGAGGCCCTTTTAAGAGCACAGGAGCAAGTTATTTCAAATGCAATGGAAAAATGGGAAGTACATTAGGAAGCCAGCCTGGCTAGACAACAATCTCTTTAATGAGTTGAAAATAAAAAAGGAATCCTATGAAATGATGAAGATGAGATTCCACAAGCACTAAAGCAAAATCCTGAATTCAGAAGAGAATAATTGCATGCATAAATAAAGACTGGGGAATGATTGGTTAGGCTGCAGTACTGCAAAGGAAGACCTGGAGGTTACAGTGGACTATAAGATGATTATGATTAACAGTGGGTGAGGCCTCACCTGGAGTACTGTGTCCAGTTTTGAGCCCCATACTTCAAGAAGGATGTGAACAGTTTGGGAAGAGTCCAGCACAAAGTGACAAAACTTATTACAGGCCTGGGAAGTAAGATTTTGGAGGAAAGGCCAAAAGAACTACGAGTGTTTAGTTTGGAGAAGAGAAAACTGAGGGGGGATTTGGGTAAGAGTCTTCAAATACCTGAATACTGATTATAGAGAGGATGGAAATAGGTGTTTCTCTGGGGCTGAAGGGGACAGGACTAGAAGCAATGGTATCAAACTGCAGGAGAAAAACATTTAGGTTGCAGATTAGGAAGAACTTTCTGACTACAAGGATTGTCAAGCATTGGAAGAGGCTACCTAGAAACAATTGTGGAATTCTTTCTTTCAAAATTTTCAAGTGCAGGTTTTCAAGCATGCAACCAGGATGCTTGGTTGGGATGGCTTAGTCAAGATGTAAAGTGCTCCATCTGGAGACGAACAACCCGCGCAGGCTTGGTGGCACCAAACTGACTAGCACTATGACTGAAAAGGACTTAGAGGTAATAATTGACCATAGTATTAACATAAGCCTTCAGTGAGATGCTGTAGCCAGCAGGGCAAACCATACTCTGGCATGCATCATCCGATGCATCTCAAACAAAACCAAAGAACAGATTCTTCTGCTTTGCTCAGCATTGGTGAGACTGCACTGGAGTACTGCATCCAGTTCTGGGTGCCATACTTCAACAAAGCTGTGGAAAAACTTGACAGAGTCCAGAGAAGAGCCACCCTTATAATCAGAGACTTGCAAGGCACACCACATGAGGAAAGGCTGAGGGACTTGGGCCTCTTCAGCCTAAAAAAGAGAAGGCTGAGAGGGGACTTGGTAGCATCTTATTGCTATATCAGGGGAATACATCAAGGGCTTGGCAAATAACTCTTTACCAGGGCAGTGTTGGGGAAAACCAGGAGTAATGGCCACAAACTCCTGGAAGACCGTTTCAGGTTAAACACGAGGAAAAACTTCACAGCTAGGGTGTCCAGACTGAGGAATAAACTCCCTCCAGAGGTGGTATAATCACCTACACTGGAAATCTTCAAGAGGAGACTGGATGATGACCTTGCTGGGGTCACCTGACCCCACTTGTCTTTCCTGCCTAGTGCAGGGGAGCTGGACCAGATGATCTCACAAGGTCACTTGCAGCTCTACTTTCTTATGATCCTAAGATGAATATACATACTTAAGCCAACCACACAGGACAATGTTCTACTTTGGACCCTTTGTCCTATATTGTCACCCTAAGTCTGACCCGATGAGAGTCACGTGCATGATTAAAGGGCTAGAGAGGAATCTGAAACACTGCTCCCCACCCCCACTGCAACAGGCAGAGGCAGGGGCAGAGCACCACTGGTATTACTATCCAGGCAGCTAAGGAGTAAGTGGTCCATTAATGACATATTGTTTTTTCACAGGTGTTAACATTCCCCCTTTCAATGGTTATTCCACTAATCAAGCTTTCCCCTAGTTCCCATGTACAGCTGGGCAGGTGGCACCTGTGTGCAGCAGCGCAGGATGGTACGTGGCAGTGCTCCATCCACGCCCACCTGTGCATACCCCCTAGGGCCTTTTCAAGTACCTCTGAGCTAACCTATTAGGTCACTTTTTGCTGTCTTACTAGAGCTTTTTACTTAACCGCTTCTGCCACTACATCTCCCTACACCATGACCAAGATGCTTGTTTTAATTTTCACTAGCCAGCTGGACTGGCCTCTGAAATCCAAGACTGTCCCAGCTTATCTGGGATGTATGGTTACCCTATACATGCTGGCTTTTATATGTAGTTTAAGTGTTAATTTCCATCTATGAAGGCCTACATGTAAAGCTCTTGTTACTCAAAAAAAAAAAAAATCAAGTGAATGCATGGTATAAACATGTAAATTGTTAAAATAGCTTTTCTCAGATAACTAAATGCAAACTAAGTCCCATAGCTAGGGGTCTACTCAATTTGTGTGTGGGGGGGTAGCCAATTTTGTGGGCAGATTGTGGGCCCATTGTAGGCCCTGCAAGCATTTTCCTAGATTTCATACACATTCGGGCTGGAAGGGACCCTGGAGGATCACTGAGTCCAGCACCCCTGCCCCATGGGCAGGAAGTCAGCAGGGATCATAGGATCCCAGCAAGATAAGCATCCAAATGTGTCAAAAGTGGGTGCTTGAATTGTTTCTGGCAGCAGTCTACTCCAAACCTTGGGTGCTCAGAGAGTAAAGAAGTTCTTCCTTATGTCCACCCTGAATCAGTTGCAGCGGAGTTTGTGACTGTTTGATCTTGGGGCGCTTTGGTGAACACACATTCCCCCCGATCCTGACGAGCACCCCGATAAACTTATAGGTGGCCATCAGATCACCCCTGAGCCTGCGCTTTTCTAGGCTGAAGAATCCCATGGTTCTCAGACTCTTGTCATAGGTCTGTTTTCCTGACCTCTGATCATGCGTATGGCTCTCCTCTGCATTCTCTCAAGCTTCTCCACTTCTTTTTTGAATTGTGGAGCCCAAAACTGGATGCAGTACTCCAGCTGCGGCCTCACCAAGGCCGAGTACAGCGGGAGAATGATGTCCCGGGATTTGATTGAAAAGGATCTATGGATGCAAGCAAGACTTTTCCTTGCTTTACTAGCTGCAGCATCACACTGAAGGCTCAAGTTCATCTTGTGGTCAATCATGACCTCCAAGTCTCTTTCATCTGTATTGCTAACCAGCGTAGCACTGCCAAGCCTATAAGGTAGAGAACCTTGCATTTTTTGATGTTAAACACCATCAGGTTCTCATCTGCCCATCAGGTTCTCCTTGTTGAACTTCATCAGATCTCTTTTGGCCCAATCCTGCAATTTGCCTTGGTCACTCTGAATCGTAGCCCTACCATCCAGCATATTTACTACTCCCCCCTAGCTAGGTGTCATCCACAAACTTGCTGAAGGTTGTTGCAAGGAAAATTAAATCTGATCATGTTAAATTCATGGGTTTATTGTGGTGCCCCCCCCCCTCCCCACACACACCTCAGAGTGGCTGAGGGGTCCTAGTGGGAACTCCCCCTGCTGGTGATTAGTGGAAAGGGCTGTCCATCCCTCACCACTGATGGGCTTAGAGGGCTGCCTGTCATGTGGCCCTTCTCCTTGCAGCTAATTGGTGGGGAAGGCTATGGCTGTCTGACAGGCAGCCCTCTCATGTTATATCATTCAGGTCACTGACACCAGCGAGGGATGGGTGACGCAGCCATTTTCCCTGCTTGTCTTCGTGTTGGTGGCCTCATTTGTGCCAGGCTGTGCAGCCAGGAGAGTTTCTGGCTCCCACTGGGGAACCAGCCCCTTATTTTTAGTAAGTTTTTTTTGTGCATTTCATGGAGATTGCCCAATTTTCTATTTCTGCAATTCCATGAAATAGCGAACTGAGTAGGTCCCTACCCAAAGGGTACCATTGCAGTTGTGGTCAGTGAAAGTGATTCAAGTTAGATCCCCATTCATCTGAACAGGGGGGTGAAGGGAACTATTGGCTTATGAAGGGATTTTCAACTTAGATTTATACTGCAATTAATGTGTTAGTCACAGCATAAATGGCAAGGCTGTGTACTACATATCTGCCTAAATTAAGGTGTCATAAAATGGCAAACCAGCCACTGGAGCATTTTTTAGCATGGTTTGTACAATGCCTTACACTGAACTCGTGGCATGTTCAGGGCTGCCCAAGGCCAAGTCACACTATAGTGCTGTTAGTACCAGGCTTTCAACTTGAAACCTGGGATCATTATTCCAGGCTTCTCCAGCACTAGCACCTAAAAAGGGTGCAACTGGAAATGGTTTCCTGATGCCCAAAATTATGCTTCCTGCCATGCACTTGTGGCACAGTAGAAGGCACAATTGTTGGATCAGGACTCAGACCCCATGGCACCTTTAAATGAATACATACCCGGGGGCTGTGAAATCTGTTTCTGTCCTTGGTCTACCACAGTCTGAATGTATCACCTTTCCACATATGTTTCAAAATTCAACTTTTCTTAGGAGCTTTTGGTGTAGAAATAGCATAAAATGCAAATCTTATTAGATTTGAATGGGGCCATGATTTACCTAATGTTTATTAGAATATAAGCCAGTACTGCATGTTATAAAGATAGCCTACTGTATTCTGTACAATATTTAAATTATTTCTGTATCATTATTATTAATCACTAGCCAATTGCCCTTCAAGAATGACAGGGAGCAGGTGGGGACAGAGCCCTTCCCCCACCCCATCTGGGCCTGCTCCCCACCTTCCCTCCTGCTGCTTAGGGTCCGGGCGCATTCCTCATTCTGGCACAGCAGTGGGGGGAAAGGAGGAGTGGACCCAGGCCCGATGCAGGGGAGGACTGGGCCCAAGGGTAGGGAGAAGCCAGGGCGGGGGGTAGCAGTGGGCTCAGGCTGACCTGGCAGTGGCAGTGACAATGGGAGGAATGGGCTTGGGGCCGATGCGGGAGAGCAGGAGTGGGGGAGGAGTGGGCCTGGGTCCGACAGAGGGAGGAGGCTTGCTCCTCCCCCTGTCTGCAGCTGCCGTGTTGGGCTGGGCCGGGCCTGTGGCCCCCTCACCCCCACTGCTATGGTGGGCTGGCTCTTCCCCTAGCTCAGGCTCATTCCTCCCTCTCCCCATGCCCCAAATTAGGCTGGGCCTGCTGTTCCCACCCACCCATGCACCCCCCTGCTGCGGCTGGCCAGCTTATGCGTCGCCTGGGCCTGCTCCCCCGTCCCATGTTGGGCTTGGGCCCACTCCCTGTCCCACGTTTACCTGCAAGTGGCAGGCGGGACAGGCCAGCCCTGCTGGCCACGGTCCCTCTTCTGTCCACTCTGTTGCCGCCGCCTCCAGGGAACACAGTGAGGGGGGGCGAGGTCAGCGCCATGCTGCCTTCTGTCAGAATGCTTCTTCGCACGCCGATTGGCTGTTTGCCAGCCAATCAGAGCACAAATAAAGCATTACGGACAGACAGACAAACAAATAGACTTGGGTTTTTATAATATTAGAATTCCAGGAGCAGCATCATGTGTTCCATGTTTTGCAGAATATTAAGATGGTCCATGCCACAAGGAGCCTGCAATCTAAGAATTTATACCTCGGGATAGTAATGGTTAAGTAAATATTCATATTTATTATAACATGTCACTAAATTGTAGTCTTTTGCATCACTTTCCTTATTGTTACATTAAAAGAAACTATAAAAATAGAGGTGATATGAAAAAATGAAAAAGCCCCTAACAATGACCATGCTTTATTTTGTTATTTGGTATAAATTTAACTGTGCTACATTTAATAGTTAAGAAATTTAGATTACTAAAGTCTGAGCAACACTCAAAATATCATGTAATTCAAATGTCATATTCAGCAAAGGAATTTAGTAAAAGAAGTAAAAAATACCAAAAAACTTACAAGTACTACAAAATGGTTATTTCAAAATTAGGCTCTCTTTCTGACTACACATTGGTCTCTAAATTTACAGTAAAGATAGAAAAGTAGAGTGTCAGAAAGCTATCTAAATACAAAACACCTCATAGTCTGTTACAGTACTCAAAGGATTAAAAGCGTCTCTGAAAGCCTTTATAAACAATGTATCTTGAATTGTTAAAGTCAATGCATCTGTAAGAATCCTTCAGTTCTTCAATTTGTCACATAGAGAATAGCTTTTTATTGATTAATTTCTAGGTCACTAAACTTCTCTTGTATTCAAAAGATCTGAAGTGCACCCATATGGGGCTTTTCTGATAGTGCCCATTGTACCCGGGCTTCAATACTTATGTTAGTATTCAAAGCCAATAGAAACATAAATTTTGTATTAGAAAAATAAAAACAACATAAAAACCTGTTTTGTACAGGTACTGAAAAACTAAATATTAGACTAGCGCAATAAGAAAGAAGGGTAAAATATTTTACAAGTTTTTGTTTTCAGATAATTTATGAAAATTTATTATAACAATCAAAAAGTGATACATTTCAAATGACATTTAATTGTTCCTCAACTTTAACCCCACTTCTCTTTTTTCCTGAAAGAATCACCATTAGCAGGACATATGCTGGACTGGCAAAAACTAACACATAAGTATATTCTACTCACTTAAGAGTATAGGAATTTAGGACCCCAAACCTTATTTTTTGCTTTCATTCTAAACTGCTTTCCCTATCTGCTGCATTCTTAGTGAACTTTACCTCTAACTAACAAGGTATACAAGCACAGAAGAATCTTGCAGCTGAAGACAGGGTAAAAGCTGACAGAACCCAACATGGAAGTCCTATTCCTCTTGTACATGAACTGGTTACATGTACTTATCAAGATGAAGCTATAACTATTAGTATTAAGATGAAGCTATCAAGTCTTGAAGGCTCATGCAGCATTTTGAGACTTGAGATTTGCCACAGCACAGGAGAAGACCAATGAACAAAGAAATTAAACATATGCCGAGCATTAGCTGCTGTATATTTTAATATAAAAATTAAGAGCAAGATCCTCTGCAATGCTATGCCAGTTTACATCTGAAGATCTGACTGAGGGAGAGAGAGAAAATAAATAATAACCAGAGAATGATTAAAACTGTATTCAGTTGACCCAAGTTTATCTTCTGTGTAAGAATAACTAAAGTTGCTAAAATAATCAAAGTTACTAAATATGTGGCGGTCATAATTATTATTAGCGACCTCTTTTAAGATTCATAAATTTAAAATAGGACTAGGCTCTTTGAAACCTCTATAAGATCACCAGATATCTGAAATGATAAAAGCAAGTTATAGGCAAAAAAAAGATTTCAGCAATACAATATACAAATACCACTTTTTGTAGAAAGTCTAGACAGGTTGCCCTAAAGCTGCCAAAAGCCTGTCACAGTCCATCAGTATTGATCATTTTTTTCTACAGATAGAACTGCAGTGTGGTAGTGTGACCTAAGGTGAGTCTTTCCTTAGCTACAAAACATCTCACTAAAACTGCTGCAGGTTATAAGATGTGATCATTTTAATAATCTGAAATTCCATTTAAAAGATATTTTACTAATGTCCATAGTTACTAAGCTTGAGGGAGTTTAGTATGTGTCACTTGGATTTAATTAGCACACGCCAAAACAGAGTTGTCAAACATATACGTTACAATATCTGGCATTTATCCAGTAACCAGGAAGGTGAATTTTGATAACTTGTATTTTGTATCATTGTATTTGGCAAATCACTGTTTTGTACCTCTTCAGAGATTATCTTTATCACCTTTTTAAAAATTTAAAAAGTCAATTATACTGACAAGTTAAGAGTCCTCTTAACAGTCAGGTTAAACTGCATGTCTAACAAAAATAATATTAGCTAATTAAAGTAGCTCAAGCTGCTTCAAGGCTTAGGATGTACAGGTATAGTCTTGCTTTTAACAAGAAACAAGTTTTAACATTTTAACCTGACCTTAGCTACTGACAAAAAACCCTCTTCTAAAGATAACCTTTCATCACCAGCGACCTTGACAGAAAGCAAAAAAAGGAAAGCAAAGCAAAACAAAACTGTTTAAAGTATGCAAGCAGTTGGTCTAATAAAAGATAGCACCCAAGGAAATCCTTGCCTCTGGTATGATTCTATCGTACTCTTTCTCACCTCAGGCCCCACCGGGTAGTAAATGAGTAGCTCAGAACTTCAGCCTATAATACTGAAACTGAGCAGATAGCAAGATTAAGATAGCCACATTTAAACATTTTTTTTTTCTGGTGGCTTCCTTAAAATTGTAAAAGCATTGTTCAAAACATAAAAGTTTGCTTTCTTTTTATTTATTTATTTTTTAAAGTGTTCTTGCAGCTTCTTTTCAGCCATGTGCACATATTCCTTGAAGCAGACTGTCCTTTCCTCCTCACCTGGTAGTGTTCTGAATGATAAAACACGAAACACTGAAAAAGTGTAGTTCATGTTTACTTTGAGCAAATGGTTTTGATTATTCAACCTTCTATTTCACTCCAAACACTGTTCATCATATTGAATACTGGTTCCACTGAACCTTTTGATTCTAGCAAACAGAGAGAAAATTCTACTCTATAGCAATGCCTCTTGAACAAACAAAAACAGATATGTAAAAGCAAATTATATGAATATAAAAAGAAGAACTTGTAAGTTTTGTGTGTCCCAAAAGTTCCTGGAGCACCAGGACAACAGGTGAACAACTGAGATATATGGCTACATTAAGTATGGCATAAAAGAAAAAAAAATAAAAGAACAAATAATAGAATTAAGAATATGAAGAATAAAATATAAAAAAGAAGAATGGACTTGGGAATTAAACCACTCTCTGCTGTAAGTAGAACTGTTTAAAAATGCACTTTAAATATATGCATGCTGTCTTCTAAATAATATTTTACAAGATTGTCCAGTAATCTACTGTATTATAGCATCTCCAGAGAACCATAACAATTAAAATAAACATTTTAATACGCTGAATCTACTATTACTTCGTTAAATTAACCAGGATAATTTGTGTCAAATAACGAAGACGAGCATTTAATTTGCAAGAGGAGTTAATCTAAGAATAATACAATTTATTCTTGCCTTAGAGAACATTAAAAAAAAAAAAAAAAGAATTTAACCTTTTTATAACACTTGGATTATAATACTGAAAGATCTTCCTAGGAGGTTTAGCACTGACAGCTTCAATCCTGTGAAATATAAAGCTTGTCTAGACTAATCTTGTGATGGGATTTTACTGTTTTTCTGTATTGACAAGACAGCGTATCAATGCAGTTAAAATACTAACCATGCTAAGTTTAAAATAGCTTCCAAGGCCTTCAGAGTAATAAAAGAATGAGTAAATACAGTTTTTCCTCGAAGATCTTGTACACAAATCACTTCAGAATCGTATAGTATTTTTCAAATCTAAAGATATTAGAATTTGTATCTGAAAAATTCTCCCCTGCACTTTCAGTTCCTATCCTTAAGTTAATGATCCTTCTGTTGCTTCTGTACATGTGGTATCTAACAAATGAGCTGAAAACACACTGGAAAGGACGGTTAGCTACACACTTGAAAAAAATTATGGAGTGAAACCCTGACTCTTATAAAAAGTCAATGAGAGTTTTCCTATTGCCTTCAAAGGGGCAGGAATTTCACCATCTTCTCTCAGTTATCATGTGACTTCTTATCTTACCACATCAAGGCAAGATCCTTAAACTTTACTTTCAGTCCTCCATTACTTCTGCCCATATTTTTCCACTTCCCTTTCTTTCCAATTTTCATTTCCTTTACTTTTTCCAATCCTTTCTACGTCCTTCATCTACTTTTTCCCTACTGCCTGCTTCCTTGCTTGAAACAGTCTATTACATCACCCTCCCTGTTCCTTCTGTCTATTCCTGCAAGTCTTCCCTAGACTCCATTTCCTAATTTATCTATAAAACCTTTATAGGTGTACCTCATCACTCTGGTGTCAAAACAACATGTCTCCAGTTTTGTCCAGTAATCTCACCCTTTCTAGATAGCAAAATCTTCATAGCAGGGAACATATGATAATATATATTCTTTACTATGCATGTAATAAGTATGGTATTATAAAATAAGACTAAATACCTAACATATCCTGGGGTAACAAGCCATGGAAAAGCGTACTTTTAAAATGGCCTTGGCTTTATTGCAGTATTTGATATTATTGATTCTCTCTCAATTATTTGGTACAATTCTTACAAATCTCTGACATCTGCTGATTTTAATTCAGTTCTCTTTTCCTTTTAGTTTCTTTTATCATTAGTACATAGGATGTTCCATAGGACTCCTTCCTTTCATATCACTTTGGGTCACCTGCTTTCCACATAGACATGTGTTGCATCTAAAGAAAATTTGTAGTCTACTCTACATGTATTTGAAAATCATAATTTTTCCAGGCTTCTACATGCTCTATTTTGATCAGTTACTAGATACAGTGTAAACTTACTACATTTGGTATCTTACTTGCGAAGAGGAAAGCACTTAACATTTTCCCATCTCCTCTAATTTAAAAATCATAGACACTAAACTCAAACTTTTATGCTTCTTGTATCCATGATGTGCTACAAACATATTCTTACTGTGATCTCTGAATATCAATACTGTATGTTTTTACCACATTTATGCAAAAACATAGAAACAACTTTATCTCTTTTTGTACAGGCCAATTCCCTTTATGCCATATCACCCCATCCCCAATTTAAAATCAGATGAAACTGTAATGTCTCATTTCATCTTTATGCCAAATCGCAGAAAGTAGTCCCTGTTTCAGGGGTGGGCAAAATACAGCCCATGGCAGGTCTTTGTCCAGCCCATGGGCTGGACATTTGGCCCAGGTACAGTCCAGCCATGGCGCGTCCTGCTGCCCCCTAGGCACGCAGCAGGCCTGGGGTGGCTCTGCAGCTGGACTGCCTTTCTAGGTGGTGGTGGCTCCTGGCTGCTGCCGCTGCTGGCTCAAGCCCCACACCTGATCTGGTACCAGCAGGAACCCACACTGCACCAGTGGGAACCCAGTACCAGTGGGAACCCATGCTGCATAGCCCTGACCCTGCGCCTGATCTGGACTCACCTGCCTATGCTCAGCAGCAGTGCTGCTAGACAGAAGCTGGGGGGGGAGTGACTCTTTCCCCTGCTGCTGCCAGCAGTTAACCTGTTGCAACCGCTTGGTGCACACGTGGGGCTGCCCTGCATCTCCGCTGTCATCACTGCTGCCTCTGGGCTGCCCCACAGGCCAGTGGTGGCAGCGCAGAGCAGACACAGGGCAACCCAGTGTGGATTCTGGGTGGCTGCAGCAGGGAACTGCTAGCAGTGGGAGGGGCCACTTTCCCTCTGCATTGAGCAACAGCTTTTGCGTCACACTGCCACTGTTGAGCCTGGGCAGGCAAGCCCAGAGCAGGGGTGGGGCGTGCAGTGTTGGGACTGTGCAGTACAGGTCCCTGCTGGCATCACTGGGCTAAGGAGCCACCACCACCTGGGCTGCATAGAAAGGCAGCCCAGCTGCGGAGCCACTCCAGCCCTGCGGCATGCCCAGGGGGCAGCAGGACGCATCATGGACGGAGGGTGCAGGGCATGCCTGGGGTGGGCTGGGTGACGGCTGTGCCTGGTTCCAGCTGATTCACTCTGGCAGGGGTGAGTCCAGAGCAGGCAGGGGGCAGACTGGGGCTGCGCACTGCTGGGGTGGTAGGGAGGTATGGCAGGGTGTGCTGGCTCCAGGCTGTTGCAGGACAGGGGCAGGTGCTGACCACCTCAGGAGGCGTGCACCAGGGTCTCATGCACACCCCACCATACTCACAAACCCTTCCCTGCAAGCCCCTGAACTACACCCTCCCCCATACACAATCACACACCCCACAAACACCGCTCACTGCTACGTGCACAGTCAACAGCTCGCCAAAACTCATTAAGTGGCTCTCTACCCAAAATAACTGCCCACCCCTGCTCCATTACATTTTGTGCTTCAGACTAGATGAACCAGAAGATAGGCGGGTGATCCAGGCTGACCTGGACAAGCTCAGCAAATGGGCAGACGAGAACCTCATGGTGTTTAACACTGATAAATGCAAGGTTCTCCACCTTGGGAGGAAAAACCTGCAGCACCCTTATAGGCTTGGCAGTGCTACGTTGGTTAGCACTACAGAAGAAAGAGACTTGGGGGTCATCATTGACCACAAGATGAACATGAGCCTCCAATGCGATGCTGCGGCTAGTAAAGCGACCAAAATGCTGGCGTGCATCCATAGATGCTTCTCGAGCAAATCCCGGGACGTCATTCTCCCCTTGTACTCGGCCTTGGTGAGGCCGCAGCTGGAGTACTGCGTCCAGTTTTGGGCTCCACAATTCAAAAAGGATGTGGAGAAGCTTAAGAGAGTCCAGAGGAGAGCCACGTGCATGATCAGAGGTCAGGAAAACAGATCTTACGATGACAGGCTGAGAGCCAAGGGACTCTTTAGCCTGGAAAAGCACACGCTCAGGGGTGATCTGATGGCCACCTATAAGTTTATCAGGGGTGAACACCAGGATCTGGGGGAACGTCTGTTCACCAGAGCGCCCCAAGGGATGACGAGGTTGAACGGTCACAAACTCCTGCAAGACCGTTGCAGGCTGGACATAAGGAAGAATTTCTTTACTGTCCGAGCCCCCAAGGTCTGGAACAGCCTGCCAGCGGAGGTGGTTCAAGCACCTACATTGAACACCTTCAAGAGTAAATTGGATGCTTATCTTGCTGGGATCCTATGACCCCAGCTGACTTCCTGCCCTTTGGGCAGGGGGCTGGACTCGATGATCTCCCGAGGTCCCTTCCAGCCCTAATGTCTATGAAATCTATGAAATCTGCTCAGGTCCCTTCTGACCCTAGAAACTATGAAACTATGAAAACTATCCTCTAGACCCTTCAATGATTACTGTTAGCTTTTGACTCAAAAATAAAACCTCTCTTGCACTCTTCCAAACCTTTAGATGCTTGCATCTATCATCTATTTTTATTCTTCAGTTGACTCCCTACATTCTTGTTCTACTGTTACACTTCACTGCATTCGAAACGTGACAACATATGTTAGCCTTCTGCCATACTGCTTTGGGCAGAGATCTCTGATTTCAGAATTGGTGTTTGATCGTAAGACCTCAAATGCAAAATCAACTGTTCAGTAGCTCATTCTTCACTTCAGGCAAACACCAAGTCACTAACAGCAGGTGATATAGGGCACTTTGCTGCCAGACAGACCTTACTTTGGACGAGATTTATTACAAAGATACTGATGAATGGAACCAGAGCATCAGTTCAAAGGATCCTTTGGGTAAGTCCACTCTGACAGCTATATTTTGCTTATCTAAATTGTCTATAGTTTCCATCAGAGAAGTTACTCTTCATAAGCTTTTAAGAAATGGTTTGCATTATTGTCACACACTAGTCCAAACGAGAGACTGTATTCATTCCTACAGTCTAGAGTTGAGGCAGAGTAGGGCAACTTAAGAACTACCATGAAGTAGAACCCTCACTAGAACAGATTTCCCTCAATCCATTGCCAGAATATTATTGTAAAGTTATTTGTAGGGCTTGTGGGAGGGGACTGTTCACATTTAATTATTCGCTTATTACAAAAGGCTGAATAAGTCAGCATTAAGCAAGGGTCTTGCAAACCAAAAAAAGTAAAATGACAAGACTGTAGTGGCATAAACTACCTTCTAGCATAGGGGCAGGCAATTATTTTGGGCAAAGGGCCACTTACTGAGTTTTGCCAAGCCACCGAGGGCCACATGACAGGCAGCCCAGGGGAGATTAATATTAATTTTCTAAATTTTTTAAGGGCTCCGTGGGTTGGATATAATAGCCTGGCAGGCCCCATCCGGCCCCCAGGCCGCATTTTGTCCTGTTCTAGCATCTATTTTTTACTATAAAGGGAAGGCTGTGGGTAAATGAGGAAAAGACAAAAAAAAATAAAAAGCTCTTCTAGTAGCACTCTCTATACGAAGTTGTAACCCTAATCATCAGTGGCTAAGGTGCCCTACTAGAAACATGAGTTTTGATGGACTCGTACAGAAGCCCATCCCAAATAACCAACTCTATTTGGGTACCTGGTCATTTGAGCTACAGCAAATATATATCACACTAGCCATATTGCTTTGATATGTTGACACAGACCACAGAAACTGGCAGACCTTAACCACACCAGCACAATCAGCCACAAGGCTTAGGTTTCAGCTTGACTGACTTTTCTCTGCAGTGGCTGGGAACTTTTTTCAGGCCACAGACAGATGTTTGATTTTATTCATAAAAACACCCTTGTAATACTACAAAATGTAAGCACACAGCTATTCAAGCTGTATGTAGCACTAGAAAGACACTTAAGACAAAATAGTAGTACTTCCAAATGGGAACTTGTCTTGTAATGCTTGTACACATAGTGCTTCAGGGATCCCTAGGACACTTAGAATCCATGAACTGCCTCTATTCTTCCTTTCCTCTTCTATAGAGCCCTGCTGCCACTTGTTGCCACCACAGCCAGCAGTGCTGGAGTTGTGCTGATTGAGAAGCTCCCCCTGTCCAGTGGCACTACAAAATAGAGAAAGTTCCATCTTGCATATGAATTTTCATTCTACGAACCTCCATGGATTTGTAGAGGGGAGGCCATGCCTAACAAAACTGGTGTCATTTTATGACCAGATAACTAACCACCTGGAAATGGGACAGGAGGTGGATGTCATCTATTTAGATGTCATCTAGATTTCAGCAAGGCCTTTGATACTGTTTCCCATGAAATCCTCTCAGTTAAGTTGGAGAGTACTGGCCTAGACCAGGCTACAGTGACGTGGGTTGGGAACTGGCTCAGTGGCTGATCCTGGCAAGTCGTAATTGATGGGGTGGCCTCATCCTGGAAGGCCGTCTCCAGTGGTGTACCCCAGGGGGTCAGTGCTTGGGCCTGTGCTCTTTAACATCTTTATTAATGACCTGGATGAGGAAGTGAAAAGTGCAATAATTAAATTTGCGCATGATACCAAGCTGTGGGGTCAAGTGGGTACATCAGAGGACAGGTCAAGGATTCCAGAAGACCTTGACAGGCTGGTCCTGTGGGCTGAACAAAACCATATGAGGTTGAACAGGCACAAATGCCAGGTCCTCATCTGGGTAGGAAGAACCCTCAGCATACCTATACAATGGGTGTTGGTCCACTGGCTGGCACTGCATCCAAAAGGGACCTGGGGGTGTCAACTGACCAGAAGATGAACATGAGCCTACAGTGTGATGAAGTCAGAAGACAGAACTCTGGCATGCATCATCAGGTGTGTCACTAACAGATCCAGAGAGGTGTTCCTTCCCCTCTATTCGGCGTTGGTGAGACTACAGCTGAAGTACTGTGTCCAATTCTGGGTACCGCACTTCAAGAAGGATGTGGACAAGCTCAAAAGGGTGCAGAGAAGGGCCACTCACACAATCAAGGACCTGGGAGACAGGCCCCAGGAGGAGAGACTTCAAGATCTGGGTTTGTTCAGCCTAAGCAAAACAAGGCTGAGAGGAGACTCCATAGCCACCTACAAATATGTCAAGGGAGAACACTAGAATCTAGGACAATAACTTTTCAGAAAAGCACCACCCCCCTCCTCCCCTGGGATATGCAGACCAATGGACACAAGCTAGTCGAGGAAAAGTTTTGGCTGGACATAAAGAAAAACTTCTTTTCTGTATGGGTAACTAGAATCTGGAACACACTCCCAGCAAACGTGGTGCAGTCACCATCTCTGGTGGTCTTTAAGAGGAGGTTGGACAAATATCTCATTGAGCTCGTTTGAGCCCAATTACCTCCTGCCCATGTCAGGGGACCAGACTTGATGATCTTCCAGTCCTTCTTTCTATGATTCTATGTTAAGCAGTCTTCACAGAGGTTTGGCTTTCCATTTTCATGGCAACTGAAAGTAGGCCAGACCTTTGCTCTGATCTGGGACTAAGTAAACGGAGGGACAGGGTAAGACTGTCCTTCATCATAGTATCTTTAGAGCAGTTTTCACAGCTCAAAAATGCTCTATACAAATTAAAAAAATGAGACAAGGGGGCACGCTCAAGGCCGAGTCTCATGCTGGCCTGCCCACCTGTCTCTATGGGGAAGTCTGCCCAGTCTTGCCTGCCACAGCTTTGCTGTTCCATAAACTGTTGGTACGATGCGGGAGACTTCCCATTACTGCCACGATACCAGGGAGTGCTATCTGCTGCTCCGAACCTCCCCTGCACTGCAGCCCATGCCTTGCAGATGGCATCCAGATTAGTAGTGTTCCCCAGTCTGAAATTGGAGCAAACTCAGTCCAAAGTTGGACTCGTATCCCACCCCATACTGGTGCACAAGTTAAGGGGCTGTGACTTGGATTACTGCACAGTCCAGTGGGTAGAGAATTGGCTGGAGGGTCGCACCCAGAGAGTTGTGGTGGATGGGTCGGTTTCGACCTGGAAGAGTGTGGGCAGTGGGGT
>NW_017728947.1:22329321-22381897 GCF_001723895.1 Crocodylus porosus
GTTGGATGTGTATCTAGCTGGGGTAATGTAGGCCCAGCACTCTTTCCTGCTTATGCAGGGGGTCGGACTCGATGATCCATTGAGGTCCCTTCCGACCCTAGCATCTATGAATCTATGAACCACCACCCCTCTCACTGGGGCCTCTGGCATACTGCCCCATACTGAGCCACACTCCACTGCCCTTGCTCCTCCTTAAGCAGCCCCTCTTGGGCCATCAGGCTTCGCTACTCATGTACTTGCCTCGCCATGCAGTCTTTTAGTTCCCACGAGTTCCCCTACTCTACGTGGTCTTGCCTTGTGCCAAACGCTGGGCTAATTCTGCCCCAAGCCCCTCATCGGGCAACTTTACACTACGCCCCATCCTGAGGTCTCCATCTCATGTTTGCAACCAACTTCTTATGGGGCTGGACCTTGCACTGGCCTTCAGGCTTACTCCCATTTGGCCCTACTCAGCACGCCCTGGGACTGTCCTTCAGGCCTATTCACACTTCAGGCTTACTCAGCATCCCCTACATGCACAGCCCTTCAGGCCTACTCTGACTTCAGCCCTACCCTGTGTGGGGCCTCTCAGTGTTCTACTCACTACCCCCTCTAGGGTCTCTGGGATCTCTGCTGGGCTCAGGCACCTACACATGGGCATACCTAGCTCCCACTCCTCCCTCAGCTCTCAGAATTACCCACCAGATGGTGGCTGGCTGGGATTAAGGCACTCCTACCCACCTTTCAGCAGGGAGCTAACTGGCCTGGCATTTCCTGGGGGCTCCCACAACACTAGGAACCCCACCAGACCACCCTTCCCCAACAGGGCGCAGTTTTAGGTCATGCCCAGGACCAAGAGCCTCCTGCTCTTACCTCTAGATGTCCCAGGCCACTCAGTCAGGTGATGTTTCTGCCTGTGCTGGCAGCAGCAAATCGCAGTCTTTATATGCCTAGTGGTCCAAAATGGCTGCCCTCATCAGGCACCTGGTAGCAGCCTGCCTCTGCCCTTAAACTGGCAGGCTGCACTGCCATAAAATGCTATTCAGCACAAACCATTTGCAGCTAAGTTTTGACATAAAATTTAGTGATTTTCTGGAAAAAAACATCCATTTCTCATTCAAACTACATAACAAGCCACCAAGACATGTGGTGGGAGAAAGCAAGAAGCATTCACAAATATGGTGTCTGAGGGAAGAATCAGATTGATGTGGAGGGCTACCTCCTTCATCCCAGAAGTTTTTCTGCTGGGGAATGTAGGAAGCAGTAAATCAACCCTACAGAGGGATGGTTCTATTTACCCATGTAGAACTGAACAGAAAATTAGAAGTTACTGAGGCACCCTGTCCATAACATCCTTCTATTACCATCAAGGTGTGGGACTGATAATTCTGTAGTATCTAAAAGTGGCTGGAAGATCCTATAGTAGCCTTACAGATCTCTTCATAAGATATGCGATCATTTCCCCCATAATATTTCTGTTCCTTTCACTGAGTACATAAGAATCAGAGAAAGCTCCAAATACCTCCTTAAAATGAAGGTCTCCAGTTGGCAATTTATGTTTACTGTGAAGTGGTCAACCGGTCAAGAAGTGGCTTCATTCGGATGTATAGCACAGGCCAAGATCAAGACAGGAATCTACATATTGCTAGAGGACTAACAATCTATTATGCAACAGTGATTAAAAAAATCTTTTCTTATAGGTGAAATACGTCTGCAGTTGTTCAACTGTCTATCAAGAAGAGTGCTAGTGGCCTAAAGCCCCAGTCAAGCATATTGTAAAATAAACACTAGAATGTCCGTTTCCACCTAAATTGTCCCAAATGCACCATGTACCACCAATATTGAACTCTTCAGTTTAAATGTACCGTTAAACACATAATTTAAGAATGCTGTCAAAGACAGTAAAGCAGGGGGTGTTTCTTACCTTCTTAGAGTGAATGACTGGTTTCTCTCTCAACTTTCCAGGTGATGAGTTTGGCAGCAAAAGGAACTGATGTTGCCGAACTCAGGATAGATCTATAACACACTAAGTTTTATATGTGTTTTGCAAGTCTGAGGGGACATTCCAGTTATAAACACACCTCTCATGCATGATTTAGATACATCTGTGGCCTACTCCTTGACAATCCTCTTGACCACCTTTACCACAAGACAATGATAAGACATAAAGGAGGCCTCTTAGACCATTTTTGAGATAAAGGGCCTGGAGGTGGGCTGGATATGAGTGTCTCTCTCATAAAGTTGATTTTCCAACGGGACTTGAACGAAAATAGTTTCATGAAATAAGATTCCAATCACGACTACAATGAACTGAAAGGCTAAGTGATCTAGGCCAGGGATATACAATCTGCACAGTTAAGAGCCAGATGTAGCCCATAGAACTGGTGGGGGCTTCACCCACTATGCCCTAGGCTGCAGCTGAGGGCAGTAGTGACAGTAGCTGAGTCATAGCACTGGCTCACCTTAGACCTGAGTTGGGTCATTTCAGTCTGCTTCCGGCGCAAGTTGACAACTGCTGCTCTGGACTGTATTTTCTTAATTCTAAAAATGTTCTGCTGAGTTAGTCAACTCTGACTTTAGAGCAAAATGCTACATAAAAAACCCTATTTTTCTAAGTAGTAACATTTTTTCTATTTTATTAGTAGTGGTATATACCTACATTTCTGATTAATCATATGCTTGAACTGCATGAGATCAGTTATACTCCAGTTCCTTTTTTTAGGCCATATCTCCCCAAGATTCACACAGAAGTCCAGATACATTCTCTTAGCATAGGGGTGTCCAGCTAAAATTAGCTAGTAGGCTACATTCCTTGGCAGCAGACAAGAATGGGTCATCCAGCCCATCGGATTGCTGCCAGGACTGCTGTGGGTATGGCCACCAACCAGGGTACCCCCTCACTCAAATAGCACCAGTGATTGAAAACCACAGATTTGGCGGTGGGAAAAGGGGGACAAGTGGTGGCAGCATTAAGTTCTGGGTGGAGCCCATGCCAGTGGGCTTCATGATCTACTTCTTTAGGCCAAAACAAGCGCTCTGACAACTGGGAGAAGCCCTGTAGGCTAGATGACTCACCTTCTAAGAACTTATGTTTGACACTCTTACCTTACAGCCCAAAAACATTGCCTACCTCTGTTGAAGTGCCGAAAAAAACACAATGAAAACAGCTTGTGCCTCCCCGCCCTGACCCCAGCTGTCTCCCGGCCCTGGGCTCTGGAAAGCAGTAGGTGCCAGCACTGTGCTTGTTGGCTGGGGCGGGGAGGCAGCAGCTATTTGCAGTGTCCTGACTGCAGCCAGCCCAGGCTCTGGGGTAGCTGCTGACAGCCATGGTGCCCAGGTTGTTTGCAGCAGGGCTTGCAGCCTCCTAGCCACCTGCTGGGAGCAGTCCGGGCTCTGTGGCTGGCAGCAGCTGCCTAGAGCCCAGGCTGGCGCTCGCGTGCCAGGCAAAATGGCCTTGCATGCTATGTTTGGCATGCGTCCCGGGGGTTGTTGACCCCTGCCTTACAGGAACAGGTCTATCCTAATTAGTAGCTTCTCTAGACTCGGTGATCAGCCAGCTGTATTACTTCAACAAAACATGTCAATATTGAATCTAGACCAAATGTACATGTTAGTTCAGAGCACTGGTTTTGTAGGTTTTTAACAATGTCTTCTGAGCCATATGCAACTGTCAGAACCTTAGATAAATGTCATATCATCTCTATAATTCTACTATCTACACTTGAATACAGAGATGATATGACAAGTATCCAGGGCTCTGGCAGCTTGGTGTCTACTGAAAATACATGTAAAATTGCAAGAGAGTATTCTACTGAAAATACATCTTACAGCAGCAGAAGTTCAAGAAGCTCTTAGTGACTCTCTACTGTATCTTTAGTAGATCACCAGACTATGCAAGTCTCAAAAAAATGGGAAGTTTTGGCAAGATAATGTTGTAATATTGGATTCTGAGGAGAAACCTGAAATATTAATCTCCTTATAGACTCAGTAAAAGACAGTGATATTTGCTGCATATTATTGTTTTCCTGGGTCACAAAGAATCTTGTGCTCTTTGTAAAATATTTGCATCTCCCTGACTTCTTTCAGTATGTAGTAGATTAGCACTGTAGCCATTATCTTCTGATGCAGTGAAAGGTCTCATTAATAGTATTGGTTTTAATTTACTTTGGAGAAAATATAAACTTGTCTAAGGGACAATAACAAATTCAACTGCTTATCCATTTTTATTCCAAACAGCCATTTTCTGGAGTGGCTCACTTCCAGACAGTGCTTCATTTTCTAAAAACATAAGCAGCTCAAATGTTAGTCACTCACTCGTTACTAACTCTGGGGAGTTTATTTGTGAGTCTGAAGCATCTTGTACAAAGCCCCGACTTCAGAGATTTACTACTACTCAGAAAGAACATAAAGGGGAGAGACTCATTCATGAGAGCTCTTTATGATTCTGTGGTATCTCATTAAGACCTGATTGTCAAAAGACACTTTAGCAGTGCCTGGACCAAACCTTTAACAAAGTGAGAGGTCCGGTGTCTGCTTGGGAGGGAGGCGGGTGAGGTTGGAAGAAGTGTGTTTCACTGGGGAGATTGAAATAATAGTCTATAGGCATACAACCTCTACGTTTCAATAAGGAAAATTGACTTTTTATGATGTCCTGTGGAACCCAGAAGGTTGAAAGAAAGAGAAGGGGGAAAAAAGGTATGCCTTATCCCAAGGAAAGGCATCAGCATTACTTACCCCCACATTCCTTGCTGCTGTATCCAGGCTTAGGAAGCCAGTTTCCAGAAAGGTTCTAGGAGCTACCATCGTTTATAGCAACTGACACCTTGCATATGAAACAGCTGAGACAAAGAGCTCTACAAGCTTTTCTGCCATCTCAGTCTGAACCTTGTGTATGTGCTAGCCAGAATCAGGTTCCTACCAACACCTTCCCTTGAGACTCGAAGTGAAACTTTTCTGCTTTTTTTTTTTGCAAGCTGTGCAGTAGAGAAGTTCAACAGCTGAGAGAGGAGAAGGGGTGAGGGAGGGCCTTTAAAAAGATTGACTCTGGATTCCAGCTGCTGATTCAGATTTTTTCTTTTGTGTTTAGCAGTTTTGAAGAGAAAAACTTGAAAGACATTAGGAAAAACATAACTTAGCAAAAAATATTATGACATCTATGAAAGTGCTGTTACAGAAAGAAAATGAAGTCTGCTATGTATACTGTAAGAAAAAAAGAAGGAAAGAAAGAAAGAAAGAAAGAAATACTGTATCATAGCTACATAAAATACTAGGAAACTGCATTAAAGTATAGCATGATATTTTCATACATTCCATACTAACCAATAAGAAGAAGGGTTCCAACAGCTAACCCTCCACCTAGAAACAAAACAAAACCAAGAACAAAGTAAGACTACATTTTAGTATAACATTAAAGAACAATTAAGTTCTCTTAGTTTATAAATCAAAGAAAGGTGATACAGTGAATTTAAAAATGTAAATGTGAACAACATTTTAATTACCTTTGCAATACTTCCTACAATTCTCTATTATGAAATAATTACATATTACATGTAATTATATATTACACATTACAATTACTTTCACAATATATTGTACCACTCTTTTTATGGTGAAAAGATCCTGCAGAGTTCTACCCAACTGAACTTAAGTACCATTATAACAATGTAGGGCCTGAGCCAGCAACCCATTCCTTTAATTGTAATACTGTCATTAATTTTTACTCGTATGAATAACAGGATCAGGATCTATTTATAGTAGAGGTTTACAGTACTAACTTTGTGCCCAACAAATAAATGTGCAAAAAAGGGATCACTGAAATCCCACTGAACTCACTGGGCAAAATTTTAGCTTCTTTAAGGAAATGGTAAAATTCCTGTTACCGACATGAGAACTATTATTTTGCATATACAGAGATGTCACAATATATCAAGCAAAGTCAAAATGAAACCATTCCCTTATTGGTGCTTCCTCGCAAATATATGTAGGATTGGATAAACATAATTAGTTTAGAATAAAAATATGCTGTACATTTTTTAAAGACCATTAATGCTTTATCATTCTAAAAGATTTACATTAACCCAGCGGTGCTCAACCTACAGCTCGCAGGCTGGATTTAGTTGCTGTGTGGAGGATCAACAACAGCACTGCCTGGTGCATCTCTTTCCTTGCCCTTTGCCACATGGCTGATCCACTTAATGGACCTCCTTGCTCCCTGCTCTCATACCACAGGTGCTGTTTTACCAGAAATAAGCTTTCTTCCTTTCTCCCTTCCCCACTCTTCCCCTTTCCCTCTGACATTGGCAAGCACCTCCCTTCCCCCATTTCCTTACAGGGAGTGGTGAGCCATGGTGCAGCCAGGTCCCAAGTACCTGGCCTGCCACTCTAAAAGGTTAGGAAACACTGTAGCAAATTATTAAGCCTCCGTACATTCATTACCAAAATTATGCCTGTATAAATTTGTGTTTGGGCTAATAAATGTTGTTACTCTTTGTAGAAGAAACTGATGCACTAGCATGTCATAGTCTCGGGTCTGAGTTAAGAAGCAAGAAAACTGGTCCTGTTAAGGTAGTTATAAGGCAAAAATATGTTTGTCTTAACTTAGGTCATCTTGCAGATACACCATTGGCTTTTACAAATGTGTGTGAAAAACCTAACTGGTTTTAAGGTAAAGCTCAGTGAGTGTATATATTCTCATAACCTGGTTGCTGATGATAGCTGATGCTAATCTATATGGATTTTAATACAGAACATAATATAAGAACATAGGTATGGAGGGGATCTCCTTGGTTACTGAATCTAGTCCCTTGCTATCATCAGCAACCAGGTTATGAGAATATATACACTCACTGAGCTTTACCTTAAAACCAGTTAGGTTTTTCACACACATTTGTAAAAGCCAATGGTGTATCTGCAAGATGACCTAAGTTAAGACAAACATATTTTTGCCTTATAACTACCTTAACAGGACCAGTTTTCTTGCTTCTTAACTCAGACCCGAGACTATGACATGCTAGTGCATCAGTTTCTTCTACAAAGAGTAACAACATTTATTAGCCCAAACACAAATTTATACAGGCATAATTTTGGTAATGAATGTACGGAGGCTTAATAATTTGCTTGCCTGCTAATCAATTAATATTTTTCACCAGACAAATAAAAGTAAGTAGAGAGAGAGAGAGAGAGAAAGCGTGCGTGCAAAACAAGCTCTGCTACCTGAAACTCATAATTTAGAGTTATACCCATGTCTTATATTGGGTGAAAAAGATTTAAAGAAAAAAAGTTTGGATTTCAAGGTATTTTTATTCTAAAGAAATAAAGAAACCAGAGCCAAGTGACCAGGAGCTCCTGGGGACTCTGGGGTAGAAAAACCATATGGGTCTGTCCAGGAAAGGGGTGGTCTCGGAGAGCAAGACCACTGCTCCATATTGTTTAAGTTATTGAGGTAGGGGAGAACACAAAACAAACCCAGCCAGTCTACAGCTGCCGCCAGGGCCATTAAACTCATCTAGGAGCTGCAACTGGTCTAATCAGGCTGAGACGGTACTCCAGACCACCGAGGAGTCCAGACATGGCATGTGACCAACAGGTTGATGCTTGGAAGGGATGTAGGGGACATGGAGCCCAAGGGACATCCGTCCAGAGTGCTCTCTTATGAGCACAGGTCATACAGGAGCATCCCACATTATCTGTTAAGAGCAAGATGTGGCAGGCGAGCAACGGGAATTTCCCATAGGAGACTACACACGGTGGATGCTCGTGTCTGAGGTAGACAAAACCCAAGTGTGGACCACCTGGCCCTGAGCTGCTCAGGGGCAGTTGCTCAGGCTTAGATGTGCACACCACTCAAAATAGGAAGAGTTGAGGCTAGAATAACAAATGTAATTGTTGCTATTTCAAAGAAGAGACTGAGATTACGACAAGTAATAGGTGTTTTCATAGTATGCATGTATGGAATGAAGCAATATGATACAGAAAATACTGGCCAATATGATTTTTGGAAGTACAACATTCCCAAGGAATAGAAATATATAGCTATCTATTGAATATTCACTGTTATAGTATGTACTAAAAAGAACACTTTATTGCAGACTTAGAAATCTGTTAAAAGTATGAATCAACCCAATTTGTAGGGAACATCAAGTGTATATATCTAAATAAAACTACCACTAAGCTAATACTTAGTATTTGTATAACTACTTGGATCTTTAATTTTAAGCCATCTATTATTTAATCACATGATTCTGAACTACTCAAAACAAAACAGCTTCCAGCATGAGACGCTAAACTATTATAATGGATAAAAAATACCTATTTGGTCATGGAATATATGTAGATATATACCATAACCCACTAGAGTGCTCAAGCACATCTCTAAAAGGCCTAAGGTCTGCTGGGTCAGATACTGCAGATACTCCCTCCTTTTGGGATAATGTTTGACATTAAAGGAAAAAAAATAGCTGCCAATGTTGAGATGAGCTTATTTTTAATTTTAATTTTTAATTTTTATTACTTCAAGGAAGCTGCTGCACAGTCCTATTTTTGCTTAACAGTTTCTTTTTAGGACTGAGATAATGCTATGGTACAGGCTTTAACTGTGACTACAAATATGTGCTACTGGCAGGATTTCACTAACAGGAGCTAATGTCATGCCTCTGTCTAAAAGCTTCTAGCCTTTGTAAATGCCTAATTCAGGCAAAATTTAGAGAGTAGAATGTTTTTCCATGCAGATTTTTAAAAATTTTTGCAAAATAACGGTGCCAAGCATATTATGGCAAATTCCCATGCAGCATTTTGCCAATGATTTGTGAAATTACTACCAAGCAAGGGGAGAGAAAAATCTATAAAGCACTCATAAAGCTACCAATAACATAAAAACATTGTGTAGATGAGTCAGAAGAGATAATTTTCTTAAGAACAGGAGGCTTAGTGCAGGTATGCAGAGTTTTGAAGGCCTCGCACTTTACTTTCTCTCTTGGAATCAAAATGTCCCTATCCCATTCATTGTTGTCCTTGCCTGGAATGGGAAGTTACTAAGCACTTGAAGAGAAGATATATGTATCAGATGGCACACAAGATGTGAAGGAAGACGTTTCTCAATTTACTTAACAAATAAATCACTAATTATGTCAGGAAGGAGAGTAATTTGAGGGACTGATCATGTAGGGAGCTCTCCACATGTTCTGATCCACTGTATACATGTAAATTGAAGTGGTCAGCTAAGTCTTACATTTATATCATCGACTAGCCAATTTCCCATCAAGAATGACATGGGGAGGGGGGTGTGAGCGGGCAGGGATGGAGCACAGTGTCCACACCTGCCGCATCTGGGTCTGCTCTCCCCTTCCTGCTGCAGCAGTGGGAGGAGGGGAGAAGCAGACCTGGGGCTGATGCAGGAGGTGTAGGGGGGACTGGGCCCAAGGATGGGGAGAAGCCAGCCCACCATGGCAGTGGGGCGGGGGGGAGGGGGTAGCAGTAGGCCTGGGCCAACACAGTGGTGGCAGGGAGATGGAAGGAGTGGGCTCAGGGCTGACGCAGGGGTGGGGGAGAAGAGGCCCACTCCTCCCCACCTGCCACCACAACTGTGTCGGCCTGGGCCTTCTCTTCCACCCCGCCCACCGCTGTGCCACGCCTACTCTCCCCCCGCTACACTGGGCTCACTCCTCCCCACACCGCCGCTGTGTTGGCCCTGCAAGTAGCGACAATGGAAGTGGGGAGGGGCAGGTCAGGGCCAGCGCCAGTGCATCCCGACCCTGCCAACCCCCTGCTGCTGCTGCCTCTAAGGAGTAAGGGGCTGGGGCCAGGCCAGCTTCAGTGGCATCACCAACCACCCTGCAAGGAGTGGGTTCGGGGCTGACCCCCTCTGTCCCCACCATCATGGCAGCACTGTGTGGTGGCGCCACCACCTGGCTCAGTGCTGCATGTGCAGTCTGATTGGTTGTTTCAGTCAGCCAATCCGAGTGCAAATAAAGTGTTATGGACAGACAGGCAAACAGATAGATTAAGCCTTTTATAATATTAGAACAATATTTTTACAACTGTATAGTGCTAATATTAAGCATTTCTGCTGAGGAGGAAGTTTTTGTTTTGTTTTCTCTCCCTCCTAAGGCTCTATCGCTAGATACTAGGATACCAAATGCAAGTGTTATTTCAGTTTTTTTCAACAGAATATGCAGGCCCTTAATGTGTATCACCTCATATACAGATGCTTCCACCTAGTAAACTGACAGAACTGAAGACATCTCCCTCCAGGCATAAGAAGCCGAGTCAAGCCTACCAGTCTTTGTACCTAAAGTCCTGTCTACGCTGAAGACTTGCTTCAGAGCCATTGGTAACCATCACAGAGGTGTCTGTCCTTCTGCAGTCCCTTAACACAGACAGGCAAACCCTCTCTCTGTACTAGACCAGTGATTCTCAACCAGGGCACCATAGCACTGTGGGGTGCCCCGAGATCCTTTCAGGGTGCTGTGGGGTACCATGCACTGTTAGGTGTGTCAACATGATTCACAAGCTAACGCCAGAGATTTTAAATTGAAATCTACACAGCGTGAAAAACACACAGACCTGCTGGGGTCTTTCTGAGTTTTTGCCACAGAAGAATCGCTCTGTTATTTTTCCATAGAAACAGCATGAAAACTAAGAGTTGGCATTTTCAGAGAGGGCCCTTGAACATATCGAGGGAGCCCTTGAGTCTGAAGAAGTAGAGGTGCACCAATATATCAGGTGCCTATTGGACTGGCACCAAGAAAAGGGAAATTTACATGATTAGCTATTGACTTTTTTTGGCGGTTGTAGTTTATAATGTTTTCTGATTATTATGCCTTTTGGCCAGGGCCCCTGGACGCCTGGGTTCTGTCCCGCAAGCCAGGGTGACCCTAGACACCCCCATCCCTTCACCAGTGAGCTGGGCTGGGCTGGAGCACAGCAGCTGCTGTGGTGTCCTGGGTGCTGGTGTGACGCAGCATGGAGCAGACTGCAGGCAGGGGCCAGGGTGGGCACTGCAAGAGGTGCTGAATGCCACACTTGTGACTGGGGTTGGTGGAGCTCAGCTGCCTGGCCTAGCCCAGTGCAACTCAACCTGCAGTTAATGTTGGTTATCAGATCGGTGTTGGCTGATTAGGGTTGCCAGCCCTCCAGGATTGCCTTGTAGTCTCCAGGAATTAGACATAAATTTCCAGGAGACCGAGTCACCCGGGAGATCAATGATAGGGAATTCATTAAAATAAATATTAAGTGTTGAATCTGATTTATACAGTTGTGTGTTACTTTTACATTTTAAAAACCCACCGGACATTTGCCTTTCTGATGTAAAGTCAACACACTGTAATCCATTCTGTGATGAAACCCCTCCAGAACAGATTCAGAGTTGGCAACCCTATGGCCAATATGGCTGGTTAATAATCGGCCATCGGTATCCGCCAAGAAAATCTTTATCAGTGCACCCCTATAAAAGCCGCCATCCAAGAGCAGAGGTTCCTAACCCTGGCCTGCAGCACCAAGGCTACAAAGGGTTGGCTGCTGGTGCATAGGAGAGTTGGCTGCCACACCAGAAGGCCAGAAGTAACCAGCATATTCGGTATCAAAAAGGATATATAAAAAAGGGCTGCAGGTCCACAGTATGCCAGTCACTTCTGGACTGCAGCTTGCCAGCCCACAGTCACTTCCAGTCTGTGGTCTAAAAAAGATTGGGAACCACTGTCCTAGGGGAACTCACTGGGTCAATATCGGTGTCAATCACAGCAGCTGATCACACCAAACCTAAACACAAACTCAAGTAATCAACTTGAGCAAGAGGCTTCCCCATTCAATACCATCCTCCCACTTCCCAACCAGAGCCAAGCAGAGCGGCGTCTTGTAACTAACGACTACAGCCCCCAAGTCATCCCCTGCTCGTGGGCAACTTGAGTGAAGAGCCAGACAGGAGCCGCGGCCTGTCACAGGGGTTGGGGGAGCGCTCGCATAGGGCAGGCACGGGGGGTGCAGTGGGCTCAGGCAGGGGGCTCCCGCCGCCCCAGGGGCCGCCCGAGGACACGCGCGGCGCCAACCCGCGGCAGGGCTGGGAGGGGAGAGGGACGCGGCGGGGCGAGCGAAGCCCCTGGGCACGCACCTAGCACAGCGTCCAGGGACGGCACCCCGCTGGAGAGGAGCAGCTGGCCGCGGCGCAGCGAGGGCCGTGTGCCCGGCAGAGCGGCCAGGCCCGGCTCGCCCGCCCGACGGAAGCTAGGAGCTACCCCGCGCCGCACCGCGCCGCCGGTCGCCAAGGCCGCCATCTTGGCCGGCGGCCCGTTGACAGGGGGCCAGGCACGCCGGCAGCCCCGCCCAATGGGGCAGCGGCGCGGCGAGCTCTCGGCCAATGGGGAGGCACGTTGTTGACGGGCGGTGGGGGTGAGGCTAGGCTTTCCGGGCAAGCGGGCAGGTGAGCGAGTGCGCAAGGAGGCAGGCGGTGCGGGGGAGGGTGTTGTCCGCCTATACGGGCCAGGGCCGTCGCTGAAAGGGGCCTTGGCCGCGTTGGGTGTGGGAGGCGGTGGCGGGAGCGGATCCCCCCACAGAGTCGCCCCGCGCGCTGGTGTCGCTTCATCACCCCCCGCTCCGCCCGGCCAGGTCTTAAATAGGAGACGATCGTCTTGGAAGGTCGAAATGCTCGTGTATGCCGCAAAACTGTCGTCCACTGAACAAGGATGCGAATAAGTCTTTTTCTTCTGTATTTACTTGATCGCTTGCTGTAAGTCTCCAGTGAGAACTGGGGCATCAGCGTGGGAGCTCTTTCTTTATTTCGAGGCAGGCAGGCAGGCATAAGAAAATGCTGATCAGGGGCGGAACTGATTGTTCGCCTCTTGCAGGCTGAGATGGAGGTCTGCCACCCAGACTGAGATGGGTTTGAATGGCATTGTGTGGTGGAGGGTGCACCCCTGTTTGATGCACTGTGGACAGGACACGCTATGAGTCTTGTAATTAGCTTCCCTGCGGCCAGCTTCCAGTGGGAGGATCTTGGCTACATGGTACTTACCTGGCAGCAGAAATGCCATGATCTAGAAGGTGGTTTTCCCAGGGCAGGGGAAATACCCTGACCGAGGTCATGCAATTAAAATGGCACCATGTAGTGGAGGGTTGCACCCTTGTCTCCTTGCAGACAGGACCCCCTATGAGAGCCTCATAATTAGCTGTCCAGTGGGAGGATCTCAGCTACACGCTGACTTTGTGGAAATGGGGGACTCCTCCCTAACTTGTTCCTGTGACTGTTGGCTAAGGGCAAGTGAGACTCAGGGGCATCCAAACCCCAAGCCTCTCTCTAGGCCTTGTACGTAGGTGCCTGCCAATGGGTTTGGGAGTATCTGAAACCCTTGCTTAAAAGCCTGGGGCAGAGGATACTTGCTGGTTGTAGTACCACATATGGTGTTTGAATGATTGTGTTTTGCTTATTGGAAAGGATTTGGGACTGTTTGGCTAATATGACCTGGAATATGAAAAACTTTCCCAAAAAACCCCTCCAAAAGTCAGTTAAGACTCCCTGAGAGAGACTTAGGTTTTGCTTATGCTGCATCAATTAGCTGCCTCCAAAATTATCACAAATGTTGAACACTTTTACTATTATTGGTTGTATATCATACAAGGGTGGAAATTATCTTACGAATATGATAATTATTGTACACCTAGCAACACTGCCTCCATTGCGCTTGCAGCCTAGGTTTAGCCCCTTGCATCACGTTCTCTGCTAGTAGCAGAGGCATGGCCTGTGGCCTGCTGCTAGGTAGACACCATCCCTTGATGGCTCTATCATCACTCTCCCGTTAAGATTCTCAGTTGTGAAATGGAATCTGGGCCCCAAAAGATACCTGTGCCTACAGCAAATATGGGCTGAAGTAAGCCGTTGTTTCTTTGCCTGAGAAATGCCATTCCCAGGCATTTCTGTGGTTGGGCTGTTGAACCCATGGCCCAGGCTATAACAATTTTTAAAAAATCTGATTTGAGTAGATGAGAAGATGAGTCTGACTTGCTTTTCATGAGTTGTCGACCCTAGCTTGTGCCCTGATTTATTATAATACAATTCCTAGGAGGTGAAACATCTGTTCAGCCAGTGCCTGCCTTCTGCATCTCTCCTTATGGGTTTTGCTGCATGCTAAATGACATTGTTTTAAAGTTTACTGAGCATTTTTAGTGTTTGCTTGTGCAGGAAGGTTTCACAATATGATGGACTGGCAGAAGGTAGGGCAGGGCAGCAACTTTAGAAACTAACTGGTTCAGAGGCATCATCTTTCATGGGCAACAACTTATTTTTTCAGATTGTAATATGATGGACTGTGACTTTTTTTTTTCCCCTCTGAGACGAGTCCATGCAGCTGTGCAAGAGAGCCAGTGTCATGAGTATTCTTGTGTGCATCTATAGTGGTCTCTCGCATATTGTGAATTTCCAGAGAGAGTTCACAAACCACAAGACATACCAGTCAGCAAGACTTATCCTTTGACCTATAATGAGTCCTGTCTTTCTGGGGGTTTTTTGTCTTTATTTAATAATTTTTGGGACTCAAAGTCATACTTTTTGAATGTGTGGAGTGGGAAATACCCATGGAATGCTTGGTGTCTGCTTGTAACAGTGAAATGGTTCAAAAGAATACCTGATTTTTCCATTTATATTGAACCTTTCCGGACAGCTTTAAACTGGTTTAGTGGGTTTGTACATCTGTGTTTCATGTTTAAAATGCAGTTAAATAGGGGTAAGTGTTACTTGTGTCCATATAAGGCATCTCATGATGAGTGTGTGGAGGTGATGGAAACTACTCTATAGCTAACTGGGTAGGAAACTATGAGGAGGAGCAAAAAGCAACTATAGGATAATGTGCACTGACTTGGAAGGTGTGCTCTTAGTTGATAATAAATTAGGATATGTGATAGGTAAGGAATAGAATATATTATTGCCTTCAGTCATAACAGCTTAAAATAAATACATATATCATTCTATGATGTTAAGCAAGGATTTACAAAATCAACCCACAATGCATTTGTTTTAGAAGCGCTTTAGAAATGCTATATTAAGATGGTTATTTCACAGGTATTTTTATAAATGTGTAAGCGAATGTTAGGAATAGACAACTCTGAGGGGAAAATGAGTGGGGCAGCTGTCTTTCCTACTCCAGCCATGAAGGGAGAAGAATAGAAGGGCAGTTGGCTATATCTTGGGGTCAGAAGAGGACAGAGTTCAAACTTTTGCTAAAGAGTGAGTTAACGCACATATTAAGGTAAATGGTCAAAAACAGTTGTTTGGTAGTTTCAGACACCCAAGGATTCAGATACTTTACATAAAAAAGAAAGCTGAGTAGGAAACAAAGAATGGTTCTTATACTTGCTGGAAGTAAAAGTGCAGGATCTTTGACACCGCTATAAAGGTAATGGCAAATAACCATAATCTTAGGTTAATATAGCACCTCTAAAGTGCTTCTAAATCAAATGCATTTTGCGTCAATTTTTGTAAATCCTTGCTTGACATAGAATGAAATATGTATTTCTTTTTATGTTGTTATGATTGAAGGAAATAAAATTGTGAGAAGTTTACTCTTGGTTTTGCCTTATTTTCTGTAACTGTTATCCAACTATATTAGACCGTGCGGTTGCCTGGGAACCAAGCAGTTGTTTCAAAAAGCTTTGTTCTATTTAACAGATATGCTTTTTTTTTTAGTATAGTTTTGGGGTTTTATACACTAAAAAGAAGATACAATTCAGAATGTACATGGTAACGAGAAACTGTTTAGTTACTTCGGTTAACAACATGGACAGCAGAAGTTAGTTGTTCAAGAACTGGACATTTAAATTGTTAGACTAACTCTGCATGTTGGGAACATTTCAATTTTCAGTGGTTCACAAGACAATACATGTAGCTAGACTTTATAATAAAGTTATAGTCTTAAGTACCTATAACTGATAATATGCAAGTAAAGTTACTTTCTGGAAGCAAATTGTATTTTCAATTAAGTAAACTTTGCTTGAAACACAATTCACAGTTTAATCTTGCACCCAGACACGAGGTCAGCTTGAAGTTTTTTGTCTAAATTAGCGAAGGATACCAAGTTTAACACCTTTGTGGTAGCAGCCATCTTTGAAACAGTTTACTAAAAGGTAGACAGATGATTTTGTTGGTTAATGTAGATGGGACCTATTAAGAAATTAATTCTGTAGTGATAAAATTCAGAAAATTATTGTGTGAATTTTAGCAGTACCTGGTGTGAATTCATGGATGTTCCCTTTCTGTTTCAGTAGAGTCTGATAAGAGCCATTAAACAAGGGATATTTAGCTTGCTTTTTTCTTATTTTATTTATTTATTTATTTTTGGTGAAACTATGCTTAAAGGTAGCTGTGAGCTCAATGTATTCCGAAACTACAATTTCTAAATGCTCTTTGAGGAAGCCTTTGGACTGCACTGTTTTTAAGACCCTCTGCATGCATTACATGTAAGGTCTGATTAACCAGTTAATCATACCTTAGGTTGTGACTCGACTACAGATTCAACCAATTAATGGTATGATTAAACAAAAAAAAAGCTACAAAGTGGTTCCACAAAAATGTGTAATAACTTTGTAGCTTGTTCTATTCATGCCATTACTTGAATGTATGGCCAGGTGCTCCCATGTGGCTGGGAGCCACAGGGGTGTACCACCCACTGCCAGCCCAGCAGCTGACCTGGCTCGCAGTAGTGGCTGCATTCCTGGAGGAGAATGCTGCCCTGCCTGCAGGGCTCACAGTAGGGACAGCCCTGGGAATCTTGCCATTGCTGCAAGCCTCATTGGCTGCTGAGTTCACAGCAGGGACAGAATTGGTGGCTGAGGGGGCTTACAATGGGTACCAGTGGGGAGAATGCTGCTGCCACTGCAAGCACCATAACTTATGAGGCTCACAGAGGTGGCAGTGTTCTCCCTGTTGTGTGCCATGCACCTCATGAGTTTTGCAGTGGCAGTGACATTCTCCCCATGGCCCCCACCGTGAGCTCTGCATACCACATCAGCTGCAGGGCTCGTAGCCATGGGAGCCAGTACAAGGGGAGCCTGGAATAACAATCCTCCATTGGCAACAAGGCACAGTGGAATCTAATGCATGATATTTCAGTCGTGACACATGCATGGCAGGAGGAATGATTGTGTGGATTGCACATTAGCTTCCATTGCATCTTTACCTGCATGTGTTTAGAGGCCCTTAAAGTCTTCTGTGGTGTGATTTGCCATTTTGTGTCTGACAGTCTCTTCTAATTCTGTTTGTAACAGTTGCCAAGGCTTTTAATGTGGCCTAATTACTGATTACTAAGCTTTGATCCTATAAGCTGTTTCTTCTTGAGGTTTGTTGAAATGTTGATCCTATATATGCTTAAAATTAAGCATATGAGTGGCTCTATCTACTTCTTTTGCCTAAAATTGGCATAGGCTTGAACACTTGTTGGATCAAGGCCAGAGTGGTCAGAACTTTCAAGATCAAGGCTATAGGGCAAGGAGATGGAGAGGAACATTATTTAAAGTATTTAATAGGTTTTGTTACCCTACAGTATTTTGATACACGAATATCTGTATCATATCTACTGTATTTTTGCAGTCTTGTTTGTAGATAGGTCTGACAGGCCTTAATGATTTTTCTGGCAATTCACTTTTTGGAATGTGGAGCTTTGAAAGTGGGCAAACTTTTGGCATAATTTTAGAAAATGAAGACAAGATTATTACTCCTAAAAATAAATTGTCACTATCCTAAAATTAATTTCTGAGAATCAGGAAGGAAACAGATTATGAAAGGCTTCAAGATTCACGTAGCCTTCCCTCCAGGTTCAGAGAGCTCTAGAGACTTCAGATCTGGGATTTCTTAAGTGGCTGGCTTTGCCCCATCTTCCTTCCAGGCATTAAAGTGGCTGAGTCTTTATTGTGGGGAGAGATATACATATGCTGGTTATACACAGCTGACCGTAACACTAGGACAACCAATTCATTTCAAATACAGAGTTTTCAGTGCTTTTTAATTGTAGGAGGTCCCACTTCAAGTTGTTTGACAGAATGTATCTCCTGTTTGTGTGGCTTATGCGTAGCCTGAGGATAAGATTACTAGTCTGCCTAATGGAGATTCTGGGCTAGATAAGAGCTTGCAGTGTAAAAATCAGATAAAATTACAAGAGTGGTTATGGGATAGAGAGACAGTCAGAAGATATAGCAGAAATAATATGTGTAGTGGACTCACTGGGCACCTACACATGTGCAGAGAGGCTGTAATTGCAAAGCATTGGAGCAGACTCGATTAATCAAGTCTGCTGAAGTATGATAATTACTGCGTTGTAGCAGACTCCAGTGTCATGTGCATTAGTGTCCCTGCACTGAAAAATGGTGGCAGAGATGCTTTTAACTAAAGCTCATTCGAGCTTTAGTTAAAGCACCCCCACCACCATTTTTCAGCGTGAGGACTCTGATACACATGATGCTCTGTGCACTTTAATTAGATCGTCTATTCGAGCGACTCTAATTAAAGAGTCCACTCCATACCCCAGTCCCACAGCATGTGTATAAAAGCTGGGTATGTACTTCATATATTTTTAAGGATAGTAACCTGTGGATCTAGCTGCATTCTCAATGTCTTCTGGGTGTCTAGACTGCAGCAGTTCTTCAGCTGTAGATAATCTGTTCTTTCGGTTTTTTGGATTTGGTCTCTTTTTTTTTTTTTTTGGATGCAGCCCTCACTGTAACTATCTGTGCCTTTTTTCATCTTAACATTTGTTTGAAATTTACTCTACATGTTTAAGCCATTGTAAAGTTGCAGTTAATGCAAAATGAGAGTTCATCATTGAGCAGTGTTTTTTATGAAAATCACATTAGACTTGTTCTGTGATTTGAGCTGATTATAAAATTATTTCTGAGCCAGATCTAAGGTATTAATTTGATATATGTTGGGGGTTCTGAGTATTTGATTAGTTTTCTTTTGTAATATGTGGTGGTTAGTCTGATGAAGTTTTTAGAGCATGAATTTGTATGCATCTGGCCTAATGAGATGCTAGACACTATAACAATGGAAATATTGAATAATAAAACTATTTTTCTTTAATTTTATTAGGGGACATAGTAAGTAAGTACAACTCAGAATTTCCAACCTTCACTGTAACACTTACATATTTTTTCGAGGGTTTTCTGGGAATGTAAAGGCGAGGGATGATTATACAATGTGAATAGGATGGGATGAAAACTATTTTAGCATTTGAGCATTTATAGGAGGTCCATTATTGTACTGTATATTTGATCTGTTTTAATAGAGCTTCTAGTAATATTCCTTCTCTGCTTGGTTTTATTGGTGGGATAGGAAATTAGAAAACTGCATTGTCATCAGTGGCATTCCACTTCATAATCTTCTTACTAGCTTCTGCCATTATATTCAAAAGCTTCTTCCCTCATCAGTTCTGGAATGTGATGGTATTAGACTGTACTGATTAAAGTTTTATAGTCAGCAAATCAGATTAGCTACTGAGTCACCTGACTAGGTAGAACTAGTAGTCATGTGATGCACCTCCCTGCTGGGTTCATGCTGTGAGCTGAAACAAGGTAGTTTGCTTCTTGAGATGTTCCTAAGTATCTAACAGCATGGGTCAGGGATTATGATTGCAAAGAAGATGGCTTCATTTTCCTGATCTTTGTACTCGCCAGAATGGGATGGGTTTGAAAGTCTAGTATCTTCAGGCCAGCAGCCAACAACTAGAAAGAATGTTTAATCCTGGAAGTTTAGACACTGAAAGATTTGTGTTTATTTTAATGTAGGAAAAACTTTAAAAACAAGTTGCCAAACTATTCCATACCATATTGTTTGAATTTGTGCTTCAGTAAGACGTATCAATTATATGATATTATATTAACATTATATGATTTCCTTTGGAAAACGTTTGGATGCCAACTGAATGTTTCTCTGTGGGAATACTTAACAATAGCAGTGATAATTTGGATCTAGGCTGAATTTAAACAGCTCTTTTAAAATTGAAGGGAATACATTGTTGGAATAGATTAAAACAGTATGTATTACTGTAGTTTAAGCATGCTGTATATTGAGGATTATAAAGAGTAATTGATGGTTTAATAAATGTAGAACCATAAAACGGTGATTATTAAAATAGCCATTCTAATATCTGTACATACATTAAATATACCGTATATTTTTATGGCTCTATTGTTTGAAAGTTATAGAAATGCTGTATATTATTGCTGGAGCATGTGGAATACTTAAATTCATAATACAGTATAAACAGAGAAACACTGAGATACTGTAGTGATAAGAATCTAGAAACTGGAAATAAAGTTTAGAGAATATATATTGGTATATTTATTATAAAAAGAAGTGAGGTTGTATTTCAGTTCAGGTTTTAATAAAATCTAAATTTTATCTTTAACTTTCATATGGTGCTAATATGTGATTAAAAATAACCATTTGTGATCTTTTTTTTTTAAAGAAACCCTCTAAGGAAGCACATTATTTACTCTGATGCTTGGTCCTGAGCCTGTAATGTATTCCCATACAAGGAACTGTATCCATGTGAAATTCAATAATGATTAAGATACACTGAAAAAAAAATCAGTCTTTTATTTATCTATTTAGTATCCATAACTCCATTTGAATTTAAGGAGCTCAGCACCCTTTAACCTAGACCAGTTATACATTCCACATATTATTATATCAGAAATAAGTGGCCCCTAGAAAATTTCACTTGCCCAAGTAAATTGTGATTAATTGTTTCTTATTCATCATCACAGAAAGGGTAGGAAAGTAGTGTTTGTGCCAAGGTTTGAAAAATACAAAACCAAAAAAGTGTCCATGCACTTTTGCTTATTTGTGAAGCACATGCTTGCCTGAATGAGTGTTAACACTTGGGAGTTTTATAGATACATATGGTACATAGATTTGATTCTAGTTTAAGTTGTAAGGTATTTGAATACAACTTAGATTAGAATCAGATGACTGGATATTCATAAAAGGTAATGCATACGATGTTTGTTTTATTGTAATTAACGTATATCTTGCACTTTGCAGTAAATTTTACTAATACCAAATAAAACAAAGTACTACTTGCATAGGTCTCAGATTCATCAAAGATGTGTCAGAACTTCCAGTGCTGGTATTGGGGAGCTTTGGAATTGACACAGTGATGCTTCCTAAGAAATAGTTCAACTGTGTACCAAGATATTGCTTTTTAGCTTGTTATAAGTGGAATCTATCAATCACCTGTATTTCCATTTAAAATTCAGTAGTTTCAGCAAGTGTTGTAAAATGGCTGTCAGTTTCTCACTCAGCCAGTAAGTTGAGAGTGGCTTTGAAAAGGTTAATATTGGTCTCCACACTTCAGCTGATAGGGAAGCTGACAGACATTTTGGAACACAATGTCTTCAAATTTCTGCTCTGGCAAAAACAAGGCGTTCACCCCAGGTTTGAGGGCTGTTTTGTGGGGGGGAATGGGGCATCTGGTATGTGAGTAAATGTGATGGTGTTCTTCAGAGCTACAGCCAGTGTATGTTAAAGCTCATGCCACTACAGCTTCACTGCATTTGGTATATCCTAGTTATAAAGGTTAAAGCTAGCTTGAGTATGCCTGTGGATGCTGCACTCCTGCCTCTGATTGCAGTGTAAATATATCCTTTTTTTCCTTCATTGGTCATTCTCTCAAGTTGTTGAGTTACTTATTCTTCTAGTGAACGTAATTCTGAAGATGACAGCCAAGCGAGCAGTATTCGTGTAGAAATTTAGGCAAATGTGTTCATAAGATGAATATGATGTCATTCAGTTGCAGCTAGTCATAGTGGTTTAATAACTCTGATTTTCAACAGCCAGGATGATAATCAGGCACTTTAGGATGGAAAATAATCTGTCATGTTTTGCTGAAGACAAACTGGTACTGAGGAGTACTTCTTTGGAAACATCTAGCTGTGTGTGTATAACACTACCATTCACTTTGTACCTACCTGGATGTTGTTATAAAAATATATCAATTTGGTGGGGAATCATAATTCTTTTTGAACAGATTTTTTTAATTAAAAAAACCTGGATCTTACTGATAATGTCCATCTACCATTTCACCCCTTTGTTTCTAGTGTAAAAGCAATGAAGAGGGGCATTGTAGTAAATAAGGCCCCTGGCAAATGTTATTTTAATCATGTGATAGTAGGTACGCAACTTTGTTACCCAGTAGAAACACTGCATGTTGTAAGTGGCTTCAAATACAAAGGGCAGTGGTGTTCATTTGGGGAAAAAACAGCAGTGCACAAGCTTGGGCTGCCAGTGCTTGCCAGCAAGGGAGCATGGAGGGCCCCAGTTGTAAAGTGGGAGTGGTACATTCTCTTGCAGATCCCCCGTGATTGGTGGACCCCAGGCCAAGATGACTCATACCAGGTCTCTTCTTGCCTCTTGCCACAGATTACAATTGTACACCTGCTGGGGTTCTAGAATCATAGAAAATTAGGGTTGGAAGGGACCTCAGGACGCCATCTAGTTCAACTCCCCTGTCAAAGCAGGACTGTCCCTAACTAGGTCATTCCAGCAAGGACTTTCTTGAGCTGGGTCTTAAAAAACCTCCAAGGATGTATATTCCACTGGGGGCAGGGACAGCCGTTTCCCTGGGGATGTCCAGTACCAATGCTGATGATCAGCTGATTGTCATGTGGGACACCTTTGGATCTAGTTCAGGATGGGGCTGCTCCCAACCCAATGATCAGGGATTGGGCATGGGCAGCTTCAGGATCTGAGGCTGTCTGGGACCTCATGCTGACAATCAGCTGATTGTTGGTACTGGCATGGGGTAGCCCCAGAACCAGTTTGGCCATGGGCTGTCCTGGTCTGTTGCTCAACTGAGCTATAGTCTGCCCAGGCTGATTCTGAAAATAGGCTGATTGTCAGCATTGAACCCAGGGTAGCCTGAAGTCTCAAACCAAGGCTATCGTCCCCTTGATGCTGACAGTCAGCTGCTTGTCATGAACTGCACTATAAGTGTAACATCTGCTAGAGCCACAAGATAGAAACTTTAGTTAGTTTTCAAAGTAGACTTCTGTGCTAAAAGTCCATTGGAATGATATACAAGATATGATGGTAAAGAAATTGGAAAGGAATTGGAATGTAAGTACAACAAAGATGACTGAAGTTGGGAATTTTTGTGACTTTGACCTACTTCTTGTGAGTTATCAGGAATAAAGCTAGGAAAAATGACCTATTTGGTAAGAAAGATGTTAGCATAATATATGGTGATGTCTATTTAAAAAAAACAAACCCCTCCCCCTTCTGTTCAGACAAGACTGTATTAACCATTGCATGATTTATGTTATAAATCCAGTAATATAAGTGGAATTATATTGTTTTTTGGTTAACATTGACTACTTATGTAGCTCATGAGCAGCAGTGATAATTGTCTGTAAATGTATGGAAGCTTTGTAAATAACCAGGCTAAAAAAAGGCGTGTCTGTAAAATTGGAGCCATCCATAAAACACCAAGAAATCAGAACTAATTGAAGTTCTGGTGTGTGAAAGAAGCTGAAGGCAGTGTTGAAGCACAGATAGAGCATAGTAGTGCTACCTGGTGTCCAAGCAGAAGCACAGCACTGTTCTCCAGGTTTTGTGGCTCATGGGAGTCTCTGACCCATTCCCCAACCCCTAGTGACATGCTGGTACTGTCTTCTGCCTGCCTGTAACATTGCTGGGTGGCATGGAAGCAGACTGTGGTTCTTAGGGGAGGAAGTGTTGGGATGGGGGGAGTGGGTCTGGTATGAGTATGGCTGGGTATGGACTGGAGGAGGGGCAGGGTGGTGTGGGATGCAGTTGGGTGATGAGGAAAAGGTGCTTCAGGTGGGGGTAGCAGGGTGTAAAATTATTGCTGTAGTTAAGTTGGGTTGCCAACCCAATATATTTTTTAACCTGATAATCTGCAAACTTTTTCCTGACAACCAAACTCTTTTGCTATGGTTTGAACGTGACCCTTGTCCAGAATCTGGCAGAAGGGTTACATTTACATTACGTAAAGTAGGTTAGGACAAAGTTTGGTTGTCAGTAAGTTTTCAGATTGTCAGTAAAAACATTTGTGTTGTGTTGGCATCCCTGCTTCTGAGCCTGTTAAGACTGAGTCACACTGTGCTATGGGTATATTTATTCTGCAGTCAGGTCTGACCGCAGCTTGTATAGATGTACCTGAACTAGCTTTAACTTGGGTACTATAGTTGTCACGTGTATTGCCAAAACCTTATAAATATAACAGGTCTGTGAGATGCATATTCTGAAAGATACATATATAAAAGAAACTTGGCCAGATGTGCAATTTTAGCATTGTTTTTTTTTTTTTGCTCCAGTGCATTAATTCTGGCTTTTAGGTTTAAGATTACCTCATTTTTTCTTTCTTCATAATGTTTAGTGATAGGGAAATTGAAACATATTGTTGCTATAGCAAGTATGTACATTGTAGGCACACCTATGTTCTTACCACTAGGTTGTTAGCTTTATCTTTAGACAGCAGAGATTATATGATTAGACATATCTGTTTTCTATACCATCAACCACAAAACAATCAAGATTTCTTGATTTAAAAAAAAAATTATTATTATTATTATTATTTCTGCATACTTTCTTTTTTGTCCTGGTGATGACATTGTTCCCCAGCAGTGGAAGGAGTAAATTCTCATTAGAGCCTTCTGACTCTATCCCAAAGTTTAAAAATGCTTCATTCTGAGATAATCTGACATCTCCTACCTGTATTTTCTAAGTCAGAATTGTATCTGTCAGGGCAATTCTCTGGTCAAGAAGAGAAAGGCAATGACCTTTTTGTCAGATTTTTATGTTCTGAAATTTTATTTAGCAGAAATTCTTGAGCAGCACGTTCTCATCATCCCTTTGGATGAACTGAGGAAACAAACCGGGTACTGACAGACTTCATATGCACTCGCATGCTTATTCACTTCTTATTTTTTATACCATTGCCAACTCTCAGGACCTGTTTTACAAAGCTGATTTTTAAATTTTTTAAAGCATTCTGAGTATAAAAAAACTTTGCACTCACAAACAGTAAAACTTTGTATAAGGAGATTATGCATCTATCTGGTATGTAGTCAATATTCCTTTAATGTTATTTTTTCTAAAGTGATATTTTTTTCCAGGCAAAACTACTAAAATTAATACTGGTTTTAACCTTTTAAGTTCTAGTGCACACAAATAGGATTGCTTTCATTTCATAATACAAACTTCAGGGGTGAGATTTTTAAAATAAAATTCTGTACGATGTCAATTTAAATTTACCAACTCAGTTTTTGCATAGAAGTTCCTGTTCACTTGTATCATATCCTTACTTCCTTCCCACCTCTGATGCGTATATACTATATAAAACAGTCCACTGTTAGATTCTTCTGCAGTATCTAAGCTTCTTTTCCCAGTCCGATTCCTATAGTCTGTGAAGTCTTCATGTTAAATAAGGTATGTATAAACTTATTCATGTACACTACCTCTTGCCAGTGGGCCTGGGAATGTGCATAGTAGGAATCCTAAACAGACAGAAATCATATGCTGCTACCCTCTACCCTTCTTCCACCCCTTCTCCCCTCCTCCCACTTTGAAAAAAAATATTGCAAGGATAAAATGCAGTATACCAAATAGTCTGCTTTGGGGCAATCCATATAAGAAAACTCAGACTAGACAGGAGATGATCACTGGTGCTATTTCGTACTTCTAAAAAGTTAGAGGCTTTAAATAACAGAGTATGAAGCTGATTAATGGTTAGGGCAATTCATAAAACATTTCATGAAACATTGCAGATGAGGGTAAATATAAGATTATGTGCTGTACAGTTGCAAACTAGTTCTTGTGTCTGTATCACCTTTGACATGATCTGAATTTTGGTAACTGCCTTTGCTACAATGTGACCATGCTGGTTTTATCTTTCAAGCTAAGTTTTCTGTACTACCATTTATGTTCATGAAAGTAGAGGATGTTCAGCACCTTGCAGAACAGGATCCTTAATGCCTAATCATTGTGCTAAATTTTAGAATGGTGCCTGCATTATGTCAGCTACATTTTTGACTTAAAAACATCAAATTAAATAATAAAAAAAATCAAATTATGCTGGCTTTTTATTTTAGTTCATGCATTTAAAAACTGAATCTCAGATAAAAAGAGAGTTTCAAAATAAATTCAGTATATTATTTATGAGTGGAACAACACATTAGCATTGAGTTCACAATAGATCATATCGCTTTTATTCCATCTTACAAGCTTAGCAGCACAAACAGAATAATCAACATATTATTTGGCTGTCATCTGCTGAACAGAAACCAGAGATCACAAGGAGGTTTTCCCTAGCTGCAGTGATGGCCTTTTTGTTCCAAGCCCCCATCTGGGAGGGCCATGGTGTGTTATCATATGGAACGCGGGGTTTTCTGTAATCTGCTTAGCTGCGCTGCAGTTTGAATCTTCATTCCATGTTTGTGTAATTTATAATTTTAATGAGACCATGGCTCTTGTGGGCTTTGAAATATATTAAAAGCTCTTTTGTGCATATGCTTTTGTTCTTGCTTAATAGGCTCAGTGTATTTAAAACTGATGAATTTTTATTCATGGATTTGGATGTCTGGGGATTAACTTAGGCTGAATATCATTGCACTCATCTATTGATGTTTGAAAAGTATTATTTTTAATGCTCGTGTCTGTAAATAGAGAAGAACTTTAAAATATGATTATGTAAAAAACAAATAATGAATAACTGAAATTTTACAGATATGAATTAGAATCAATATGCTTTTTCACTATATAAATTCATAGCTAAGTACTATATGATTTGAGTGATTATTGTAAAAGTTACATTATAAAGAACTAAAAGTACAGAATCAGAATCTACAAACATATATTTGTCTTTATTTATTCAGGCTTAATAGGAAAAAAGGAAATTTGGGAAAGCTTGTTTGCATTCATCTTGTTCCAATTTCCTTGTGTAGATAAAATGCACACTTAAAAAATGAAGGATGAAATTCTGGCCCCATTCATTTCAGTGTGTCTAGAATATGAGTGTGTTAGTGTTAGCACTTAACTTGGTACACAAAGAAAGTACATTTATTTTATTATGAGGCTGTATTCTTAACTAAGAAAGAACATGGATAGGGAGCATGCAGAGCGATCTTTTATGTTACTGTTGCTATAACTAGTTTTTTATTAAGATAACTACAGTTTTTAAGAAATTCTGAAATCAAATTTATTTTTGTTTTTTACTTTGACAATTTATAAATGTTAATAGTCATTCTTAAATCAAATTTGCTACACGTCTTCCTTTTTATGATTTTGGTTTTAATGTAGTAAACCATCATAGAATACTTCCCAAACCATCTCACTTACCGTACAGGTGACCAACAATTGACATAAGGCTAAACCAACCAAAATCCTTAAGACTTTCTTCTATCCCATTTTTTTGCTTGATGATGAAGATAAAATGATTGCTTGCTTGTGTTGGGAGGGTTTTGTTTTCTACAGCAAATAATCCTGTTGATAAGAGGCAAGCATTTCCTAAACAGGTTATTATTTTCCTGTTGGTACATCTAATTCCTGGTTTTAGAACATACCTTAGAGTTAGAGTTTAATTCTTTAATATTTTCAAAGTATGTACATGTTTTCAGAAGTGACCCAGACATTTGAAAGACTGTCACTGCCTGTGGCAGTGTTAGGCTTTTAAATCCCATAGACTTTTGAGTGCCTAAATTGGTTTTGAAATGAGGCTTAGTGGCCTTAACTCACTTAAATATTTCTATTTTTTTTCCCCTAAAGGTTCATTCACCTCAAGAAAGTTTACTTATTGAAAGCTGGGCTAGAAGTACTGTAATTAGTTGAAACTTGCTATGTAGCCACAGTGGGATATTCTTAGTTTGGATATAAATGGTGGTCTCCTGTATTATGCTTTAAGTTCATTGGGAAATGGGTCATGTTGTCCTATGTATCTGTCTGTAGGATCTCAATCTTACAAGACATTTTAGAAAAAATAATTTAAAAGCCCCAAGATCTCTGAAACTTGCCATGAATGATTAGATGTTTTGTCAATCAAGTGGATACCTTTGCTTCGGTAAAGGCTAATATATGCTCTTGTGGAAGAAGATGCAATTTCTAGCATACACCTATCCATGAGTGCAGTGTACTGTTCAGCACAGTTGAATTGTTGAGAATTCTGTTTACCTTGTCAAGGCAAGTGGTGACAATTGTTCCACAAACCTGGAAGATCAGCCTCCTCCTCATGTAAGTAGTCCTTACTCATTTGAGTAGCTTCATTCACTCCAAAGGATTGAATAAAGGCTTGCAGGATTTAGCTGCATGTTAGCATGAGGTCAGTTGAGGAAGGAGTATTCAATGAAGACATGCTGTGAGGGATGGTGATAGGACTAATGTGCAGGAACAGATAGTCCTGTCCTCCAGCAAATTTCTCAGGATCTTCACTTTGAGGCCTAAACCCAGTATGTTTTCTACAACTGAAAAATAATTAAACCAAGTCTTACCACTATCCTACATGCAAAGATCTGGTGAAAACTTAATGAAGAGAATCTTTGTTTTTCTTTCTTTGATCCCTATGTAGGGGTTTTTCTATGAGCGGAGGATTGTCTTGCTCATTATTTTTGTAGTATTGCTTTTTACAGAAATTGATACAATTGGAGACAAACACTTTCCTCTTCTGGAATAAATAACTAACTAAACACACTTTTTATTTAACAAGGTATTCTGATTTCTGGAATGGTATAAATGTTTTACATCATTCTCATTTTTATATTTGTAAAGTGGCTGCTTATGTTTGATGGGGAACATACCTCTCCCATTAAATGCGATGCATTATTTTACTTTTCTGACTCATGTAATGTTAGTTTCCCATAGAAACCTTGGTATAAAATTAATTTGCATTTGTATGAAATGGTAGCCAAAACACAGATAAACATTTGACCGGAATCAGGTCAGGTTTTATTGTTTTATTAGGTTTGAATAGTCAGGTCAGGTTTTATTGTTTTACTACTTACATTGAAACAAAAAAAATCCAGTGTAATCTTTGCAAAAATTTTTGAAGCAAATTGCTGTAATGCTCTAAGGATAAAGATAGTAATGAAATTGGATTCCTCATATTGGGGAAAATTGATAAATTCTCTCTCAACAAAAAAAATGTGATTTAAGTTGCAAGAAAAATACTGACACTACATATTTTCATTATTTTTAAATTAAATATATCTCAGCATCTTTACTGTAACAAGAAGTCTCTTCTGTGGACATCATAATATTTTATTTAGCTGTATTTTTATTGGCTGCTGCTTTGTATTCCTTGCATTTAAGATATTGGCAGAAAATGTTAACTTGTCCTCTTAGACAATGCCATAGGCTATAGGGAGATAATACATCTGTCCATTGATTTCTTAATTTTATTATGTACACAGTCAATTGTAATCCAAGATTACAGCAAACAAGATGTTAATTTCTGGACATAATCTATGTACCTTTCACTTACAGAGTGTGATTGTTACAGAAGCAAAGAATAAAAAGAATAACATTTTTGCTGTCCTCACAGGAGCTGTCAATAAAAGATGTAATGGGGGATTTAGGAATCTGGAAATGGCTAACTAATTTATGTGAATCTATTTTATTTCGGCTAGAAAGACCAAGCTCTGTTTCGTCTGCACTGCATATTGCAGAGCACAGGCTGTCTATAGAAAACCAGGCGGCTGCATATGGATAGTCCCTTGATATCATTCACTTGCTGTGTAATCTTATTATGCAAAGTTCTAATCTTCACCTAGAATGAATGCCTCTGGGTCAGAATATAGTCATATCAGGGTTTTTGAGGTCATGTTTTGTGATCCTTAGCTTATTCTTCTAAGTAGGGCTGGGATTTAAAGGGTATTCCCCAGACACTAGCAGAGATATACAGCAAAACCTGCTGCCTTTTTGGAAGACAAGACCAACATGAGGTCCCTGGTAGGATTAAACTTGATTTGTAGCTGTAGGATTTTTTAACAGATGTATTATTGGACAGGGAATAGGGGGCCACCAGCACAGCGAAATTGGATCACGATTGGCATTCTCAGGGAGTCCGCTGGCTGCTAAAACAGCAGCTGCATGTGGATTTGACTTCTTTCAGGTGAAGCGACTTCCAGTCATTTGGAAAGGATGGGATGAAAAGGAACCTTGGTGATAATTTTGATGTCTGCAAGATTTAGTACCAATGTAATGGGATTATCGGTAACACCTTCACTGCAGAAAAAGCCACCTGGCGCTATAACTGGCAGCAACTGAGAACTAATCCTTTCCCATCTCTTGGATGTCATTCATGAAGCTCAAAGTGATTTCTACCCTGCTAGCTGTGATTAATTTTATAAATAATAAAAAAAATCAAGTGATGAAGGCATAGGATGTGGTGACTTTTTTGTTTGTTTGTTTTTTTTAATGGACATTACATTATGTCTTTTATTTTCAGCAGAAAATAAATTATGCTTTTCTTGTAAAATATTAAACGTTAAATTGTATTCCGTATAACTCCACCAAAAACTTCCAGAAACTGTTTTAAGGTTAAAAACTAAGAGGGGAAATTCTGCAATTGATTCAAGCAGTATCTGGAAATAGGTGTAAAATATTAGTGCTTTATGCTTATAGTTGTATGAGAAGGATGCTTATATAACAACTGTTTTAATCTGAATATGGTCTATTTTTTGAATACTTAAATAATAATGTGTTTATTTTATCGTACATATTGCATTATATTCATATCTTCCATAGTCTTGTCAGTTGATAGGACTTTGTATTAATGCAAACTATGTGGATGATCTGACACCTGAAGATGCTAAGCCACTTATTTCTGAATAGTAAATAATTTGCTTTTCAAAATAGTGTACTGATGGTTTTTTTCAGGGAAATATACATTAGTTGATATCGCTAATGTTTGAGTACAGAAATTACAAGTATTTTAAAAATTTTTTTTAAGCTAATTTAAAATGCATGTCTAGGGTTTTTTCATTGAACTAGGCCTTACCAGTTTATTATAGAAATGAAGTAGGATTTCACTGAAGTCTTAGTAGTTAAAGCTACCAGGAAGCTTTGTATTGAGATTTTAATTATTTTAAGTATTCTTTTCAGCATGTTAATAAACAAACTAGTTGGGAAAGAGATCTGAATTAATCCCCTTGCTTAAAAATATGTACAAAATATATACTGTGTCTAAATATTATCAATGTGATATTAATTTTGGAGTACTTATAGCAGTTAAGCTTCATGCAGAAGTTAGCAATAAATGCCTTGAGCATTTAACTAAAATTCATTTGGCTTCAAGTACTGCTTATATGAAACAGAAGTAATGGTAGTTCTCTATTTGCTTGGATAGTGGAGCAAGACTTCACTTAATAAAAGTGTTGAAGAGTTAAAGAATTATTAGGTCCAGGCAAGAGAGCTAGGTACTAAACTTTAGACCTCTTAATTCTATCTACTCTCCCTTGATTGCGGGACAGTTTCATAACAGGGTTGCTGCAACAGACGACACTATTTGTTGTTTTAACAGGTTCTGAATTTCTGTAGATAAACTTGGAAGTGGTATTCAGGGACATATAGGGGGTGAGTTGGAAGTAAGTTAAGTTTGTGTTCTGCATAGCTACTGTTGGGTGTATACCTTACAACTTAGACCGAAAAATGAACTGGTGGTACTTGGTAACATTGTACCGTGAATCATGCAGTATCCTGGTGGAATAAACATAAATACTCATGGTTTTCAGTTATCAGAAGTTATTTCAGTCAGTAGACCCACAGCAGAACTTAATTTTATCTTGTATGGCAAAAAACAAGGTTTACCCATGATGAGAAGATCTTGTTTGCCAACCCTGGTTTGACAACAACAAACTCCATCTACTTAACAGTGAGGACAGGGGCACAACACTAAGCCTTTTTCTTTACTCTCTTTTTCTCACTATTAACACTGTTATGTGCTTCTGTCACCTATGGTGTTCAAGTTAAATTTTTATATTTAATATAATATAACCAAAACACCTTAAATGGTACGTAACTCTGATTTACCTGTCATCTCAACTGGACAATCCACGGATGCCTGAAATCTCTCTGCTGTTCTAAACTAACCATATATTAACATGAAGTTTCAGAATAAGATCCCTCTAAAGTATTATGTTAAGGTGTACTTCTGTTAGGTTCAACTTGCTTTCTGAGGCAACCTTTCTGGAGGTTCCACATACAGATACCAGTACAACTTTTGCTGCAAAAGTTGTGCTCGTTAATTCATACTTGTTATAAGATTGATTGATTGATCTGCTACCACTCAATCTTCTTTTATCACCTACAAAACATTTCTAGGTGAAGAGTGTCCATTTCTGACATCAAACCTTTGATTCCTGTGTTGATTACAGCAAGTCACATTTTCTGGGTGTCCAAAATAACTCTTAAAAGTACGATTAGTTCAGAATGCAGCCATTCAAGTGTCAGTTTACACAAGACTTTCTGCACATACTATGTTACAGACATTGCCCATGCCAGTTAGGCAAATAATTGATTTTAAGATTTTGTTGATAGTCTACAAGTTTCTGCATGGTTTGTTTTCTTTATAAATTAATGAGTTTCTACCCTTTTATGTAATATCTGGACCATCGGCAACTGAAAAATTTGTTGGGAGTTTTATTATGGGATTCAAATATTTTTGTTACATTGTACTCTATTGCGAAATATATTAAATATGCTAAATGATTAGCTAACATGCATAGCTTTCTAGTTATTTTTCACATCAAACGTTTTGAGTAAATCCTTTCAGAATAAGGAACTAGATAAAAGTGAAACATTTGTCAAAATTATTATTTCTACTCTTACTTTCTACAAGTAAATGGTAAAAGCAAAGAACTAAAGCTTAGTCGTTTTTAAGTCCTTCATTCAGACAACACTTCCATATAAGTATATAGTTTTATACAAATGAGAAACAGAGGATTTAAAGCTATAATAGTGCGTTCTTGTTTTGCACATGTCAAACAGCTAAAATAATATGCAGATGATGGAATTTATCTCTCTGTATTAACTTGACTATATTACATACAAAGTATTTTCTATACCTTTAATATAACAAAGGTATCTTGTATGTTTTTTAAACAATAAAATGGCATGACATAAATCCTGTCTCCATTGCATTTGAGGGCAAAACTTCTGTTATGTTTGGAGAATGCAGGATTTCACCTGGAAACACAACAAAGTTGAGTTAATGTTGCTCTTGGAACTTTGCTGGCATTTTTCTCTCATTTTAAAATTTAATTTTGGAATACTCACTTGGTGCTAAACTGTATTAAAAAAAAATTTCCTCACTTTTTTTCTCCCCAGAAGCTTTGGGAAAATAACACCATCTACTTATGTGCTTGCTTTCAAACAGTTCCAGTTAGGTTCCAAAATTAATGATTTTGCTGTTGCTTTAATTTCACTATAGTTTTATATAAGTCCAGAATGATCAACAAAGCAAGAGACAATCTGTTTATGTAACCTCATTTATTATTTAGGTAAACTAAAATTATAGAACCCGAGGTCCTGATTTGGTAGGCTTTTATTGGTTGAAGTCTTTACTACTTTAAAACTTAGTTCTTTGAAAGTTGGTATTTGGGGATTATTGCAAAATGTAATAAAGAGAATTACCACATTCTAAAACTGCAAGTTTCCCGATTTATTTCTTACCCTGAATTTTGTTCTGTTCCTTATGTTGCATTTTATTTAGATAAATCTTGTCTTTTTTTTTTTTTTTCCCAGTGAGATTTCTGTGATGTCTAATATACTGGGTCTGATTTGGTAAACTGTTTTCAATGTGAATAGTGCTGCTAAAGAGCTAATTGTCCACTGGATTACCTTAGTTTTCTGTCTGTATAACTTTAGTAGTAAATTGGACCAAAATCTTTAAATCACTGCTACTGGTGAATGACTTCTTGTTCCAAAGTTCTTCATATTAATTAGGTGCCAAATCTTGAAGAAGTTACTGCTAAGGTGCAATCTTGTCATTTGAGTTTGTTTATATAATCTTTGCTTCAAACTGTATGTACATTTTTGATAGGATAACATACTTTCGTAAGTTTAGATTTGTTTCATAAGTTTAGATATATACTCTAAACTTACAAAAGTATGTTATCTTATCAAAAATGTGCACCCAGTTTAAAGCAGAGACTTTTTTTAAGACTTCATTTATCTAAAGATCCCAACATTTTTGTGATTTCAGATTGATGTCAGGAGGCACTCAGCAGCTCATAAGGTGTAACTGTTAAAAGTTGCACATTCACAAAATTCTGTGGTAGCCCAAATTTTGTTTTATCTGAGCAATAAGCACTGTATAATAAAAGTTAGCTGTTACATGACATGCTTTGTTGAACTGAAACCCTAGTTCTGAACTACTACGTAAAATGCCACTTACGCAGATACTTCATAATATTCAGTGCTTTTAATAATTTTAATAAATGTATCTCCTTCTTGCTTATGCGTACTTTGTGTTCTCTTCTAAGTTCAATACAATTTACTGTGGCATGGAGACTACCAATATAAATACCCAACTTTATTTTTCTGTTAGTAGGGAAGTGGTAGCCAACCCAGATGTAGGACTTCTCTTCCTGGCTTGTAGGTATCCTTCCTTAGTTCTTATTGGAAAGCAACTGATGCCTGTGTTAAGATATCTTCTTCCTTCCAGATTTCACTTTGAAAACAGTTCAGACCTCAGTAAAACAAGGGAGACTCCTTCCCAGAAATGCATGAAAATAACCCTTCTGTGAGCTTCTCCCATCCTTCAGTCTGTGACAGTTGGTTCATTATGTCCCAGAAATAACACAAGTTAGTGTTTAGACAGATGAACAAATTATACCAATTTAAAAGGAAAGAAGGGAGAACTTACTACATGCTTGTTGTGTCTTTATCCCATGGCCATTTGGTGCTTGTTTTTTTGGGGGTAACTTGACCCTGGAATCCTACTCAATATGGGATAGAGTTGGTACCATGGTTCCATTGACAAATGATAAATCTCTGCCCACAGTCTGTCTGCTCCCTAAGATGGTATTTCTCCAGCTGATGTAGGTATGAGAGAGATGGTCTGAAGCTTATGCAAGAGTCCAGTCCCAAGGCTTTTGAGATCCGAATCAGCACTTTGAATTGTACCATACAGCTTTTTGGCGTGGTATAATATGCTTCTCAGAGGCTGCTGTGTTCTGCTTGAGTTTAGCAATTGTTTTTTGCATGTGATCACAAACTGCAATTGCAATGATTTACCACCCTTACCCAAACCCACTTTGTTATGCACTAGGATTTTCAGTCAACTGCATTATTTTGGTCTGGTAAAAATAAATACAATACTGAGTATCATCTGCATTTTAATGACATCACAGGTTAAATATCATATAGTTCTAGAGCATGGGTGAGGTTTTTTTTTTTTCTTCCTCTCTGAATGAATTAATCTTTTTAGGTATTTCTAATGACCTGTACCTTTCATTCTCATTAATTTAAAAACATTGCATGTTATCTGACTTCTAAAATATTAAATACAATTTCTAGAGTTTGTTGGATGTTTATTTTTAGCTTAAAACTAATTATGCAACTTTCATTTATATGTATTAGGGTCCACTGCAAGCAAACCCTGTACTATGTTTCAAGATGTCCTGGGAAAAACCTTCAGACTTCTTGGATATACCCTTCAGTATGGCTGCATAGCACACTGTGCCTTTGAGTATGTTGGAGGAATCGTTGTGGTAATTTCTGTTTTCATGCTAGTAAAAATGAATAGCTTATTAAGGAAGAACTGTGTACTAAGTTTTAACACTATAAATATTTTAAAACTGTGCTTCATTTTTGCAGATACATTTTTAAGTCTGTTATTGAACAGCTTTTTCTAAAAACAATTATATACGTTAACTGAACTTTCACTTTTTGGCTTCAAGAGTCTGTCTCAAAAAATATCTCAACTTCAGGCCAGAATTCTTCTCATGGTCCACTGAAGCAAATGAAAGTTATTGAGCAGCCTGGAAGAGGTACTCAGTCACTCATAAGATATGGACCACTAATAACTCCTTAGGAAGGCAATTGTTGCTAATCTTTGGGCTGCTGGGTTGTAGCTGTTTTTTGGTTCTCTATATTGAGGATAAAACCTTTAAAAACCTAGCAAATCTAGCTTCCCACCCCCCAAAGTAATCATCTTTGGGGGACAGAATTACTTCCACAACTTCTAGGTCACCCTCACAGAGAATGAGGAAAGGGGCCCCCGCTCTTAATTTCCTGTATTGGCCCTTTGGCAGGTGGTGAATTTTGTGGATACCAGAGTGGATTGACCTATAATGACATGACAGTTGTAAAAGCTCTGAAGACATCTTTATACCCATCCTTTTCAACAGTATAATACACTTCTTGGCCACAAATGAGGATTTGGCCTATTTCTTCATGTTATGATGTTTTGATAACTTCTTTAAAAATAATTTAATCTTTTCAGTATTCGAGTTGAACTATTTTTCAACAAGGGTTTTTTTTTTTCTTTTTTTAATTTGCAGTGTTCTGGACCTTCAATGCAGCCAACAATTCAAAATTATGATATTGTTGTTTTGGACAACCTTAGCCGCCATTTTTACAGCATTCAAAAGTACGTTGATTTACTTATCATAGATTGGTGTTGTGTCTTTTCCCTGTACTCCTCTACCTTTAGTTTGTTTTTGTACCTTCCTTGACTTACAAGGAACTTTGTCTCAAAGAAAGAAGACAGATTAGTTGTTTTGCTTTTAGTGAACATAATCAGAATTACAAAACAACTGAAGTTAGTGTTTCCCTGGGACATACTGCATAGCTCTTTTGTGAGTTTGGCCAAAAAGCTGAAAATCCCTTGTGTGCTTCTAAACACATTACCACCAAGCTGAATAAGCGTTTCTATTTTTAGATTGTCTTGTTCTATTTTACACTGAGCTTTTGATGCTGTGTCCAGATAGGAGGTTAGGGACTGATTCTCACCAGGAATGACACACATACTGTTTCTTAGATAGGCCGTATGCCCATGTCCCTTGAGAATTGTACTCGGTGGTTCATCATCAAGAAACAGAGTAAATATTTTTAATTGAAAGATTATAACTTTTACATATGTACATATTCATTCAGATACTTATTTATACTGACATTTCTGTCAATTTGTTTCCTTAGAGGTGACATTGTAATTGCAAAAAGCCCAAGTGACCCAAAATCAAATATCTGTAAAAGAGTAATTGGCTTGGAAGGAGACAAAGTCTGTACAAGCAGTCCTTCAAATTTCCTTAAGAATCATAGTTATGTAAGTATTGTAGTTTTATATTTTTTGAAGCTAACCTTACCTAAAATGCAGTCAACATTTATTATGCCTATTAATTAATACTCAAATATTTTTAAAGTCTTTATTATATGTAGTTAGGTATTATACAGTTTTATTCTGAAATGTATTTTTGTCCAATATATATGAGAGTGTTTCACAGGTGTCTCGGCTGTTTTCCCATGTGTAGCTTAGATCTTTGCTCTGAATTTTGCTTAGGGCTGCCAATTTGGAAAAGGTCTCCACTATCCTTTTGTCTTCAGCATACAACAAGTAGGAGTTTCAAAGGGGCCACTTTTTATAACAGATTTATTCTCTGTAGTTTGAAAGAAGGTCTGATGAAAAATTTCACTGCACTTCTTCACTGCTTTCAAGATATTTCTCTATAAAATTAGTTTTCTGAAGAAAGTTTGAAAGGTAGCACTTCTATTTATCCCTCAAGCAGACAGAGACACCAAGAGGAAGCTGAAGGGCAAGAAATGTTTTCCACTGCTCAACCAATCCATATGTTGGCAGAACTGACAGGTGAAGTTCACAATTGGTGGTTTGTAAAAAGTCTGTCCAAGGTAGCTGAGCAGGCGTCTTTCTCTGGGATTAGACTGGAAGCTGATAGCATGAAAAGAAGGAAGATACTTTTTTCCTGAGTCCATTGGCCCACTCCCCATAAAGCTTGTAACCCTATTAATGTGGCTTGAAGAACCATCAAGAAAGTTTCAGTAGAGGCCCCTTAAATCTTAAGAGAAGGTCTTCTTAGCAGAAGAAAGAAATTCCTGCCTCAGTAAGGTATACAGATGAATTTGCACCAAGAGGGTAGAGAATGATGTAGTCTGCCCCAAATGGTATACCTTTAAGGCTTCAGTTACTGTAAACTTCCAGCTTTACCTCAGCTCCTCAGAAACTGGCGGTTCGTTCTTAAGGGGCCCACAAATTGAGTCAATTCTGGCCTTTTTTAAATAAATGGAAAATTGCTTTTGACATCAGTGGCAAGGGTGGTTCAGGGAAGGAAGAGATTGAACATTTCATTCTTGGCAGTGGACAAAGGAATGGGACCAAAAGGAGAGCATGGAAGAGAGATCCTGATTCCCGAGTCCAGTGAGAAAGGTACTCCACCGTGTGTGTGTGTTGAGAGGGACCATGCTCGCATTTTTTTTATATATTTTTCATTACATAGTCATTAGATAAACTCTAGATCAGGGTGGGCAAAATGTGGCCCGCCAGGCCATTCTATCTAGCCCACAGGGCCCCTAAAAATTTTAGAAAGTTAGTATTTATCTGCCCCTGGCTGCTTGTCATGCGCCCCTGGCTGCCTTGCCAAAACTCAGTAAGCAGCCCTCCACCTGAAATACTTGCCCGCCCCTGCTCTAGATAATCTAAGAAGAGTTCATTCAGTGTCCTGGGTGTTTTAACTTTTATTTAAATAAGAGTAAAAAATCCTGTTGTAGCATCAGAAGACCTGCAGATTTTGGTTCTCATACATGATTCAAATGGAAAGCAGAATCTCCTCAAATTCCCATCGTTTTAAACTACAGTGTGATAGTGACCACGCTTTCAATAAAGTACTGGATCAATGGGAAAAGAACTATAAACCCTCAGATAACCTAAGATAAGCACTTTTCTAGAATCTCTAGGGGAACTCACAAAGTTGTCTCAAATCACTTGAATGAGGTTAAAATTTTGATACCCTGAATAAGTTTTGCTATGGAAAAGCATACTTTAATCTAGGGATGCTTCAAGATGGGTTGACTATGGATCTGAATACTTGGCAAAATACAGTTCTCTGATAGCTACTGTATTATACTGTGGAGACTAAAGCTGTAATAACCATGAGTTCCTCAGAACAGTGGTTCTCAAACTTTTTTGTACCAGGACCCCTAAAAATCAATGGTAAGTCCCAACCCAGTGCCCCAAGGCAGGAAATCCAAGGGTCAGAAAAACCCATGCAGAAAAAAACCAGATTGGCACATGGTAGCGCATGTTGCCCCAAAACGGAGCCTGACTGGCCAGTACACTTATTGTTATTGTTACCCCAATAACAATAGCTTTATTGTTTTAAGTGTAAGAGCCTTATTATTTTAAGTGTACTGTACCTTTATGTAGCCAAACTCTGTGTTAGGTTATACGTACATTCAAATCACAAATTCTTCAATGAGTTAAAAAAATAGCAATTTTACTGGGCTCGTGTTTTTTTTTTTCTAGGCTGCCAAATGCACTTCAGTGGACATCTGTAATATAATCTTACAATATTTAAATGCTCTTGAGTCAGTCAGTCAATAATCTAACCAAGGTGTGGTGGAGCACCAGCGGGGTGGTCACCACTTAAGGGCTGTTGCAGGCTCTGAGTGAGCCTGTGGCATGAGCAGCAGGCGAAGCTTCCCTCCCACCCGGAGCCATTAGAAGGAGGAAGGTGGGTGAGGAGAGCAGACAAGGGCAAGACAGCGCTGATGAAGCAGCCATTTTAAGATCCTGCCTGTGGCAGGCCAGTAGGGGGCACGCCTGCATTGAGCCACCCATCTCACTGCGCCTGACCACCTTCCATGCTCCAAGTGCCTCCCTGGGGGTTCTGCTGCCACCACCCAGGGCTGGGCTTGATTCTGGCTCTGTGCATCCTGGGAAACACAGGCCTAGTAGCCCTTGAGGGTACTTGATTCACTTCAAGAACTTGGGATGCTTCCTTCAACCAGAAGCACAAGCAGTGGTCTCCCTTAGTCAGCCGAACCAAGGGGACCCCAAGGCATAATCTAGACCCACTCCCAATAAGTCTCCCACACTAGGTACAAAGGAGAACTTTTATTGCTTACAAGAGGTAGGGTTGGAATAGGGTACAGGATAGAGCAATATCGGAGAAATCCCATAGAGCAAACTCCCATGGCTGAGTAGACTTTGATCACACATCTGTGTTACTGCAAGCTAGATATCTAGTTGGATCTCAGGTAGCTTACTCACAAGTATCATCCAGAGGCAGGTGGAGATTCCCTCTGGAGGCAGGCAGTTCCGTGATCATGAGTTTTGAGAGAGAGAGCAAGTTTCAGATGGTTCAGCTCTTCTCTCTTTGAGTCTTCCTCATAGCTGCTGCCCCCTCCTCTTGGGCAGTCCTTAACTTATAGCCCCTGTGACCTTGTTCACGTGGTCCAATGGAGGCCAGCTCCTGTTGGCTGTCAGCCAACCAATTTGAAATGCATCACTAGTTGCTGGGCAGATTGGCAGTTCCTAGCTCCCCAGGGAGCAAGCCCCTCATCCGGGTATGTTATACCAGTCACGTAGGCAGAGGGAGCAGGTTTCCCCCCTCCCTCAGGAATGTATCCAGCTCAGGTTACCTAAAGAGATAGGGTAAGGTGTGTATCCTCCTCCGCTGGGCCCATTCTAACCAGATTGTCACAGAGCAGAGTTTTTGGGGAGAAACAGAGGTGGCCTTCTGCCAGACTGCCTCAGGGCTGGGGCAGCAGTTTACTTCCAGCAGCTGAGGGAACAACACCACCCAGTTGCCCTACTGCTCAGGGAACATCTTTGAGGTAAGGGCATGAGTTATGGGGGATGGCAGGAGGCTCCTGCTGCTGGGCATGACCTGAGATTGCACCTTGCCAGGGAAGGGTGGCCTGGTGGGACTCCTGGTGGCTAGGGAGTCCCGAAGAGATGCCAGGCCAGTTACCTCCCCAGTTAAAGGCAGGTAGCGGGGGCTGGGGTTAAAGCAGCATCAGAGAGAAGTGGGGCCAGGCGTACCCGTGCACTGCCCACTCAGGCTGGGAGGCACCTCAGCCCAGAGTTGGTAGTGGGTTCAGGCATGCCCATGCAACGGACACCTGAGCCCATTGGGGTGTAAAACCCTGGAGCCCCAGAAAGGGACAAGAGCTGTATCAAGGCCGTGGCCGATGGGCGAGAGTTGTGTCAAGGTAAGTCTTTGGGTGCCTGAGGCCGTGAGAGGTGGCATAGAGTCAGAGCCATAAGTGAAAGGGGTGAGTCATCAGCCCCCAAATTGTGAACTAGTGGGTTGTGTTACTCATTGAGGGGCCGGGGCAGAGTCAGGCAAGTGTTCTGCTAATTGCCCAGCCACCGTTCAGATGAGGGTTACAGGATAGGCCCAAAAGACTGCACCAGGGCTGGGTGAGGAGTGTAAAGCCAAGCCGGACCCTCCAGGGTCACTCAAGGGAATAGAGTGGGGTGAATGTGGTCCATTAAGGGGCATGAGAGAGAGAGAGGCACCAGTGAGAGGGGGACGGTATGAGTGAGACCTTTGAACAGGGCAGTATGAGAGAGGCCTAACACTGTGCTGAGTTGGGCCTGGCCTCAAGCTGGATGTGAGAGCCCAGAGGGTACTCACTGAGGCCAGGGACAGGAACCACTTCACGTTGCAATGTCCAGGCTACAACGGGAACTCCCTATCTGTACCTGCCCAGTTTAACTTCCACGCCAGGTGAAGTGGATTGGAGGCAATCTCAGCGCCGGCTATATCTGGAGGCCGGGGGCAAGCTGGAGGAGGAGGGGATGCCAAAGGAGCAGAGCCAGAAAACCAAGGAGCCAGAAGTGTGGGTGAGCCCTTGGTCTGACTCAGAGGAGGCGGTGACACCCTCGCTGCAGGAGTAAAGAAGAGGTAGCAGAGGCCAGCTGGCAGAAGGGGATCCAGGAAAGGGTCCAGGGAACCATGGAGGTGAGGGTTCTGCCTGAACTGCTTGCTGCGGCTGGGTTTTTTTTCTTTTCCTCTCTGTACCTTTTTTTCCCTTTTGCTTTGATCTTCCCACGGATGTCGTTCAGCTGGTCGAAGAGTTCTGACCAAGGGCAGGTGTCTGCTCAGGAAAAGAAGAGAAGCGGGTCCCTGGAGAGGCTCTGTGCCTGAAATGGGGGTAGGCAGAAACCTCAAACAGTGAGGACTGCACTCCATCCCCAGCTGATCACTCCAGAGGGGATTGCCAGCTGTGGAAGCAACACTTGCCGTAATTAAGCCCGCTCTGGTTTGGCTTTAAGGTCCCAAAGAAGAGACCAGGGCGGGAAGGTGGACTGCTGAAGATCCTGGGGTAACGGCCCCAGGCAACAGGGCACCAGACCTTGCAGATGCCCAGAAGGAGGAGGAGGGCTAAGGTCAAGGACTTTTGAGGGGAAAAAAAAAAAGAAAAAATTAAAAAAAAAGAAGATGGAACTGGAAAGTTGGCTCTGGGCTGGTCCTTCCATCGTTTCTGGGTCCGGGCTTTGGGCACTGAGCAGTACCTGTGATTGATCTGGGTGTGAGCCGGGCAGTTACCACCTCCCTTTTATGAATCTCCTATATCATCAAAGTCGTTGCAGGTGGGAAAGGAAAGGGCGCCAGATCTCACCCAGCTTGACCGTAGGGGCGCAGCCACACTGAGAGGCCAGTGAATGTCAGCAGAACGTTGGGTTATACGTCCTTACATGGTGACTGCCTGACACCGGAGCATAGCACAACTCGCAGGGAACATCTGTGAGGCATGGGACATAATAGGGAGAGATGGGAGTCATGTTTACCGCCTGTGAACAGCACAGGGCACTTGAAGGGCAACCTCCCCCCACCCCAATCAACATAGTTATTTAACAATAAGGCATGGCAGGTGGGGAAGGCAGGCGGCTTGCCCAAAGACAGGTGGTAGGCTGGCACTGTGACTGGGCATAGGAGTTTGCCCCTGTTCCACAAGGAAATAGTGTTTTCTTTACATTTTATTGAAATGACTACTTTTGTTTTCCTTGTGGCCCTTGTATCAATTCTATTTGCCTTGATTTAATATATTCAAGCCTCTCCCTGGGATGTTAACATGATATTCTAGACAACATGCCAAGCCATGAGTTCTAGAGATTGAGTAAATTTATTAAATTGCATTGTCCCTTTCTTGGATTCTGGTTACCAACTAGTGGCTATATTACAGTAGACTTAGAGTAGTTAGTTAACACATCAAACAGGTAGCAGTTTAAAATTCTGAGACTTAAAGTGCCTCTAGGCAACTGTTTGACTACATTAGCCAACGAGAAGTTTTCTCCTGGCTGAGTATGTAGAAATTGTACTAAGTTTTACATTGGCAGAGTTTATATTCGGTGTTACTTGTAAATTCCAAGCATGTTATTTCTGTGCTCATCAGTACCATTATACACAGGGCCTAAATCTAAATGGCTTCCAAATCTAGTATAACTATCTTTCCAAAATTTGTCCACTCCTCTGTGCTATTTCTGTATGCTAATGTGGCAGGAAAAGTGGGGCACTCCACTATTAGTTACTTCTGTTGCTTTCAGAATACTGCTCTTTCAGATGTGGTAAAAAGAAGAGAGAGGAAAGTAGCTGCTGATCCCAAAATGGTACCCACATCAGCAGAAACAGTCTGAAATTTGACTATTTGAAATTTTGTCTATGGCATGCCTTATATCTTAATATGAATGGGTGAACGAAGTCTATGTGTACCCATAGTAATTTACATACATGGAAATTACTATTGGTATATTGTGTTTAACCCCATTTATTTCAAAGTATGTATTTTTGGTTCCCTGTGTGTTTTGAATGAATGAGGTTTTATCATAGAAGTATGGAAGAGTAGAATCATGGACAGGTTGTGCTGCAAAATGGCTGCAGCTTCTCTCGGCCAGCAAGCATCAGGGGTGAAGTCCAGTGTTTACCCTTTTACAGCTGCTACTGAATTGGCGGTAGCTTTTGGCTGAGCAGCTAAAAACTACTGCCAATAGGTACTGACTGTGAAAAGGTTAGCGTGGGATTCTGCCTTTGCTATTTTCTGGCTGAGAGAAGCAGCGGAGCCTCTCCATGAAAAAATCAGCTCTAAGTCATGACTGGGGAAAATCTTACTTCCTGCATCCTGCCTTCTAAAAACAAGATTTCTTGTTTTATATGGGGGTGTGGTATGCAAGAAAATATGGTATATCAAACCAATCCTGGTACTTTCTTTCATAGAAATTCGCATTTTTGCCTTTTCTTGTACATGTTAATTTTTTTATGTCCAGTAATTACTTTTCAACTATAATGGAGTCTGGAAGGATATACCTGAAATTTTGTTTGTTTATTACAGGGGTAGGCAATGTTTTTTGGCCGGAGTGCCGAAAAACACCACAATGCTTACCTTGGAAAGTCCCAGAGTGCCAGCATGCCAGAAAAACAAAATGAGGACAGGGGGTACATGGCAGGATGCCCTGCTGCCCCATGCCCCATGCTGGGTTTGGAACTGGAAGGCGGCTGGGGCCAGGGCGGAGAGGCAGCAGATGTTTGCAGCTGGCCCAGGTTCTAGTTAGGTGCTGACAGTCACAGTGCCCAGGCTGCTTGCAGCAGGGCTTCCATGGGAGCAGCCTGGGCTCTGTAGCTATCAGCAGCTACCCAGAGCCAGGGCTGGTTGCAGCCAGGAGGCTACAAACAGCTGCTGCCCTCCTGCCCAGCTCCAACTTCAGTAGGTGCCGGCACTGTGCCCATTGGGGCTGGGGGCAGGGAGGCAGCAGCTGTTTGTAGCCTCCCAGCTGCAGCCAGCCCCGGCTCTTACTAGCTGCTGATAGCCACAGAGCCCAGGCTGCTCCCAGCAGGGCTTGCAGCATCCCAACTTCCTGCTGGGAGCAGCTACCTAGAGCTGGGGCCAGCTGCAGCCTCCCTGGCCCCAATGCATGCTGAGGAAGAATGGCCTCGTGTGCCATGCTTGGCACGTGTGTGGGGGGTTGTCGACCCCTGATTTTATAGTTTATCTGAACAAATGTGTAACTATAAAGTATACCGCGTTTAAGATGTAAGGTTGAATTACTTTGTATTAAGTACTGTTCAGATTTGAATATTAAACAAACTGAGAAACTATTAAAATTGGTACTTGACTAGAATTTACCAGATAACAGAGAATTTCTTTATAAATGCCTACAATATTAAAAATGAACTGTAAAGTTAAAATGAAGACTGAATTAAAGCCAGTGCATACACATTGAATTGTCCTGCAATGACATCTTCCTATCATGTCTTCTACTTCTATTTTCTCTGAAAAATGAAAGTCTGATTGCCTTGGTAGTGACTTTTAGTTTCACTTTACAGCTACTCACAGGAGGCACCATGAGAAGGTAGTTACTATCGCCCCCATGATCTCCAGCAGACTATTTGAACTCACTACCAGCCACGGAGGTGGAAAAAAAAGATCAGGTTACAAATCATGAATGATTTGTGCCCGTTTTCATCTGACTATCTCTGTAAGTCGCACCTGAACTTGAGCATCAATAAATTGGTATCTTCATTCTTCCACGTGGACAGTCCTTGACATGAGCATGCTGAATATTAGAGTAGTCTGCAACATCCTTCCCTGTGGGCACACCCCAACCTATGTAGGAGTTGCATTAGACTGTTCCCTCACCTGTAAACATCACATTCAGCAGATCATTAGTAAAGTCTCTAGACCCAGCTGTATGGTCCAGAAATTATCTCACCTAAAAGCTTGACAGTACTTAACAGTATGCCAAGACTTGTAATAGGTTGCATACCTTACACACAGGTGTACTCCTTGTACTCTCAGGCATTAGACCACATGATCTAAGAAGGCAGACCCTAACATCATTACTAGCAATAGAAGGAAGAGATGACAAAAATCACCTGCTCCATCAGCTGTTAACTGAAGAGCCAAACATGGAGGCTTAAGAGGCTTAAAAGTCATAAACTGTTGTACGTAAAGCCCTCAAGCTCCTAGAAGAGATTGGGGGTGCTAAAGCAAACCTATGGGCGGCAACAGAGTGGGCAAAAGCTGCAGACTTTTATAAAAGCCCGGACTGGGTAGATGGAATTCACATGCTGAGAAATAACACCAGATATTGGCTCCTACATTTGGAAGTTGATATCTAATGCCATACAAAAGAAGAAATGCTCTATAATCTGTGATATATAGTGTCACAGAATAATGAGTTCTAGACCCTGGGCATCTAAGTTTCTATAATACAAAGTATATTTTCTATTTTTAAATGTTTTAACATTTTATTTCTGTACAGAATAATTGAGAAATTTAGTAAATAGGGGTACTCTTTAGATACTTCTGGACTTCAGCAAATTTTTGGTTTTTTTCTATTTGTGTGAAAATTATAGCTGTTTGATCAAGTGTCTTGAAGTCTACTTCTAATTCTGTGTAGGCCATGGTTGTTCTGTTTTTTAAAAAGAACTATAGTAGAATTGTTATTGACAGTAATTAGCTTAGTTAACATTTTTGTTACCTGTGCTCTTGCATTAACTCTTATTCAAATACTGATATTTTCCCTTGAGCCCTATAATGATATCATATTGCTGTGATTGAGGTAACATTCTTTTGTTATGATAATACATCTAATAAATCTGTAGAGCACACTGATATCACTATGCATCATTGTCAGTCCCAATTCAGTACAGGATCAAATAAGATCAGATATGCAGCATTAACTTGACACAGTTAAAAATATTATAGGAAATCTGATTTCTTAAAAGAAAAAACAAATACGGAACAATTTTTTTTCTAAAAATATGCTTATTGGATATATGTTTCTAAAGTCCCTGGCAGATACCTTAGTTAAAGGTATGATGGGATATGATACGTGCATGGTAGGGGGTGGAATTTTGGGATTGGGGATCAGATGACAATTGCACTGCACCTGCCCTGCACTGGCAAATTGAAAACTGGATGACTGACTATCAGCTGACTGTTGGCTAGGTCTGGAGACTGCACTGCAGTTTGGCATTTGTCCCAGTGTGTCCCTTACCATCTGTTCCAGACATTAGTGTTGTCCCCAGAGCTATTTGGAACAGAATTTAGAGTACCCAGCCAGGGAAGCCCTTCAGTTCACACCCTTAACCCCTACCACACCCCTGGCTGGGCTGACAGTCAGCTGATTGTCAGCTACTGACTACACATTAAATTGAGATGCCATGCAAACAAGACATAAAATATGTTCTATGTTAGGTGTTAAACCATGGGATCCTGCAAGGCTTAAAATGCCTGTGTGTAACTTTATACACATGCCACATACATTTTAAACATGTATGTGGCATACACCATGTCTAAATTCGAAACCTTTTGCTAGTGGAGCAAAGGTAGTTTGGGATAGAATGGAGGGGTTAAATATGATCTGATACATAAAAAGGTCTTCTGTAGATGCATACATTAGCTCAGAAGTGCTTTTGCTTCTGTAGATTATTCCATTCACCAAACTAGTATGTTATTCCAGAAAAAACCCTACTTTGACTGTACAAAATGTTTCTACCAGGAGGATTTGCTAGTAAAGCTGTAATAGCACACCTCTCCCACTATATAGAGTTGCTGTTGAACTAGAATAGTGAAAATCACTACAACTACTCAGATGTGTAAAATTACTTGTGTGTCAGTTAAGCGTATATTTGAATATATCCTTGGATAGAGGCTGGAATAGGATAGATTAGACCAGGTGCATGAAATTGTAGCCAAAGCCTAAATTTATTTGCACACGAAAAAGACTGAGATTACGACTTAGAGGGAACTTTTAAAGGAGTGCAAGTCCTTCCAGAAATGAGGAATATGTACTGTACTGTATCAGTATATTTTCAGTGTGAACAGTATGGGTCAGTAACCTTTCTCATTTTTCCAAAGAAATATTTCTGTGCAGAGATGCAAATAAATATTTTACTATAGGAGAGAAGTTCTAAAAATGCCTAATATTGTTATTCACTAACTTATCTGTAGTGAACATGGTTCACTATGCAAAGTATAAAAATAGAACAGAACTTATTGAAGGTGACTTACCTGATACTTGGATGCAGTTGTATTATTAAACAAAATACTACTTTATTCAATTCATTTAAACTTTAAATCATCAGAGGTAATAAGAAAAGTAGCAATTCCAATATTTTAATTGTGGCTGTACTGATTTTTTTTTTTTTTTTTAAAGAAGTCATTACCAAAGGATAGTTGTTCATAAATTTTCTAAATCCTGTTTTTAAAAGCCTAATATATAATCCAGGATTATAGTACAAATCCTGAATATCCTATTTTTGTATTTGCATTTGTTTTAATGCCATTTACTTTAGCTTAAAGTTCTTTAGTACCATATGTTCTGTTACTGCAGCTTCTATTTACAAACTGAAAAAGTGAGGGGGAAATCATCAGAGTAAAACAGCTTGTATATCATAAGCCACCAATACTCTAAGCTTTTGTGTCACTTAAACAGAAGTACTACCTAATAATGTCACTTAATACAGCTAGGATCTGTAAATAAGGAACTGCTTTTTGCAAGTCATAGTGATAAAAAGCTGAGATACAAATCCATTTCTCAGCAACACTCCCTTGATAATCAATCACAACACACTGTTAATGCCCTGACTCTAGCTGATGCAGGAGAAATATGTTTACCTTGTGCTAAAGTGAGGTTCATTGCGGAGGTGACATGGTTTCTTCATCCTGTAACTAACTCTAGAGCTAATATAATTCTGAAGATAATGCTGCTTATTATGTTTGCAGATCTGAGAAGTGGTCTTATTCAGAGCTGTTAACTCCCAAACACAGTCTTTGTCAAATGCAATAAGAATTTATACATGAATGCTAAGAATTATTTAATGTTAATATATAATATAAACGAAGAGTGTCAAACTCATCTGATCTGCAGGCTGGATGAGTAGTGCAGGGCTGGTCCATGGACCAGATGAATGGTTTGTGGCCATCCCTGGGGGCTGGATCCAGTGCAGACAGTGCTTATTTAAGCCAATCCAGGACTGCACCGTATGTGGAACCCATGGATGGCTGGTGTGGGACCCACTGCACCTGACCACCACCTTCAAGCAGCTGGAGCAGGCACTGTGTGCAGCACAGGGCATGAGGTGGGTGGTGTGCAGTACAGTGCCTGGGCCCTGCACACACAGCTGTTCCAGCATGTACCACATGCAGTGTGTGAGTCATCTCTGGACCCAGGGGTGGCTATACACATGCTCAGTGGTGCAGGAGGGAGGGGCAGCTCTCGGGAGCTGATCGCATTAAGGAGCCCGTAGTGTCTCGTGTATTCAGCATCCTGCGCTTCAAAATGACAGTCGGGGTGCTTTAACAAGCTGGTTCAGCTAGCTATAGTTAAAGCACCCCCACTATTTTGAAGCGTAGGGAAGCTATATACATGTGATGCTGAGGTGTCGATAATTGAGTCTGCTCTGACGCATATTGATTAGTACATGTTGGAGCAGGTGGCAGGCACGTATATAGGTGCCCAGGGATAGCACCAGGGGCCAGATGATGGAGCTCCCAATCAGAGAAGGCCTGCAGCCTGTATCTTTGACACCCACGATATAAATAATGTAATGCATTGGCAGAAGGCAGAGAAAGGCGACACTTTAAAAACTAACTTGTTCAGAAAGGCATGAGCTTCTATAGGTTACAATCTTTATCAAATGCTATTAATGGACTTTCAGAGAGCAGGGGTACTAAACGGAAATAAATAAAGTAATTTAAATATAAAGAACTGGAGGAGGAAGAGGTCCTGAATGATTGGAAAAGGGCAAACATAGTGCCTTTATTTAAGAAAGGGAAAAAGGAAGATCCAGGGAATTACAGACCAGTCAGCCTCACATCAGTCCATGGAAAAATCATGGAGTAGATCCTCAAGGAATCCACCTCAAAGCACTTGGAGGAGAAAAGAGTGATTAGGAACAGTCGGCATGGATTCACTGTGAGCAAGTCCTGGCTGACCAACCTGATTGCCTTCTGTGATGAGATGACTGGCTTTGTGGATGTGGGGAGACCAGTGAATGTGGTATACCTTGATTTTTAGCAAGGCTTTTGGTATGGTCTTCCACAACATTCTTACAGGCAAGCTAAGGAAGTATGGGCCAGCTGGATGAATGAACTGTAAGGTGGATAAAAAGCTAGCTGGAGCATCGGGCCCAGAGGGTAATAATTAACATCTCTATGTGTAGTTGGCAGCCAAAATAGAGTGCTCCAGAGTTTGGTCCTGGGGCTGGTTTTCTTCAATGTCTTCATCAATGTCCACGAAGATGGCATAGAGTGCACCCTCAGCAAGTTTGCAGATGACACCAAGCTGGGGGGAATAGTAGATAAGCTAGAGGGTAGGGCTAGGATTCAGAGTGGCCTAGAAAAATTGGAGGATTGGGCCAAAAGAAATCTCATGAGGTTCAACAAGGACCAGTGCCGAATCCTGTACTTAGTATGGAACAATCCCATGCATCAGTACAGGCTGGGGGCTGACTGGCTGGGCAGAAGAGGAGACTGAGGGGGGATTTAATAGCAGCCTTCAGCTACCTGAAGTGGGGTTCCAAAGAGGATGGAGCTAGACTATTCTCAGTGGTGGTAGGTTACAGAACAAGGATCAATGGTCTGAAGTTGCAGCAAGGGAAGTTTAGATTAGATATTGGGAAGAATTTCTTCACTAGGAGGGTAGTAAAACACTGGAACAGATTGCCCAGAGAGGTGGTGGAATCTCCATTCTTGAAGGTTTTCAAGACCCAGCTAGACAAAGCTTTGGTTGGGATGATCTAATTGGGGGTGGTCCTGCTTTGAGCAGGGGTTTGGACTAGATGACCTCCTAAAGTCCCTTCCAACTCTAATTTTCCATGATTCTAAGAAAAGGATAGGGGAAAGGGGCACTGGTGAGAGAGGGGAATGTGGATTGAAGCAATCAAAAGGAATAAACAAATTAGTTACCCTGCCCAAGGATGTAAGTGTTATAAAAGTTAGTCCAGGTAATAGGCTACGAATTTCTGAATATTTGTTGAGGCCATACTTAACACAGTCAAGCCCATGGATGAATTTTAGTCTGCAATTTTGCATTCAAGTGAGTTTCTCAATTTTTGTTGTTTAAGAACAGCTACTCCGAGGTCACTGATGGAATGTCCAGGGTGGGTAAGGTAGCCTGCCATTTGCATCTTTCTGGAATTGATGTCTGATGGGTGTTAATTCATTCTACACAGGCTATCCAATGTAGACAGCAGAGTAGTACTGTCAGTGGGTGATGATACATGATATTGGCAGAGGAGGAGATAAATGAACCCTAAATGTTATAATTCCTGTTATTTGCTCCCGTTATAACGTGGTCTGTGTTGATGTGAAGGCACAGCTGGCATCTGGATCTGGAGAGAGGCTGCTACCTTGGTGACAATAGGATTTAGGTAGTCTGTTGCTGGAGATGTATTGTTTGAAATGATGGGGGGGTGTCTGCCTGCAACCAGGGCAGGCTTGTTTCCTAAGGCTACCTTGAAATGATCTTCATTTTCCAGGTGGGGTTGAAAGTCATTCCAGGTGTTCAAACTGGAGATTGTGGGTGACAACAAAAGCGATTAGGTTGTCTTTGTCACGGGGTTGGTATTGTAGCATTTGAGTGGCTACAGTTTTGGGATTGTATTGTAAGAGTAGGAATCCCTGCTTCAGATCGCTAAGGTGTACATCCCAGTTGGTGGGATCAGACCAAATATAGTTCTAACAGAACTATAGATGATGGATCTAGTGGTATGCCCAGGTTGAAAGCTGGTGGTGTGGAGGTAGCTGTAGTGGTTGTTTTTTTCCAGTTGGCATCCTGTCTTACATTTGTTGAGAGATCCAAGATGTATCTGTTGTCAAGTATCAGATAGTAACCCCTTCATCAATATTTTCTTGGCTAAGATGAACTGGCTCACAATTTTTGACTTTCAGGGTAGTTATTTCTATTTCTCTTTGGCAACCATTCTCACTAGGAGGTAATTTTTAAATTCCGTGTTTCACAAATGTCATTATCAGTTCAGAGTTTTATCCTTTGGTCTTTGTGGCTTGTCTACATTGGTATGCCCTGGGCAGGGAACAGAAATCAGTCCACTAGTCTCTATGCTCCGTTGAAGAGACTTCATAGGTGTGATTGCAGCATATGGCTTTGGTCCTGTGAAATGATCTTTGGAAGGATTGGAAATGGAAGTGGTGGTTTGACTGAAAATGCATTGGGTCTGAGAACTAAAACAAACTTGCTCATGCAGGAAGTGATATTTGGGCTTTTCCTAATGTATGAGAACTCGGAGGATGGTGGAAAAATGTAGTAGCTGTCCTTCTGAAACTCACTCGCTGCACCTTGCATTTGCTATCCAATGGATAAATAGATAAATGACACTGGAGCAGTCTTTGCCCAATGGATAAATAGATAAATGACACTGGAGCAGTCTTTGCCCCATTAGAAGCTTGGCCCAAGGTAGAACCCATGTTGCTGATCCACATACCCTGTGGCTAAGTCTCCTCCCCCTGGCTGCACATATGGGCTCAGGAGGTTGTTTGCCCAGTGGGCCCACTTCAAAAGGAGAGCAGAAGAGGCATCTTGATGATGAGGTCGAATGGTCACAAACTCCTGCAAGACCGTTTCAGGCTGGACATAAGGAAGAATTTCTTTACTGTCCGAGCCCCCAAGGTCTGGAACAGTCTGCC
>NW_017728947.1:22381908-22383124 GCF_001723895.1 Crocodylus porosus
TGACCCCAGCTGACTTCCTGCCCTTTGGGCAGGGGGCTGGACTCGATGATCTCCCGAGGTCCCTTCCAGCCCTAATGTCTATGAAATCTATGATAATGCTTGACCTGTGGCCTAATGGCTAGAACACTGCTTAGAAGTAGGGGGTGCAGGGGCAAGCCCCTTCTGGGTGGGTCTGGGAGAATTAGATCTCCTACTCCCTGGGCAAGTGCCACAACCACTAGACCAGGGGCCAGCGACCTTTATAACTTGTGGACTGGAACAATCATGCTTCAGTCCAGCAGGAGCTGGGTGGCTTCAGCAGTGTGTCAGTGGAGGGGGAGTGTTTGTCTGCACCTGTGCTGTTCCAAGTCTCATAAGCCACATACACTTATTCTGAGAGCCATTTTATTTTAACTTTCTAAAACAATTCTGTGCTGGAAATCTCCTTAGTGTTTTGCAAGAGGCAAGGATTTTTGTGGGTGATCATCTTTTACTGGACTGATTACATGGTTGGGATAGTCTTAGGCAAGAATGTGTTGCATTAAAAAGTTTGTCTAAATCTGTCCCACAATGCAATGAGTCCAACAAAAGATAACTCCCACAAAAATCCTTGCCTCTTGCATTTCCTGGCTATAACATCACTTCCCTTCCTTTTTGTACCTTTGGCAGTATAAGGGAAGGTCTATTTTCTACTCAGATGCACTTAGGAATGGGGTTTGAATTGATTGTTCTCTTATGTTAAATAAGCTTTCTTTTTCCACACTGTACTAGGGTTTGTGAGACAGAGGGGGACAGCATCTCTCAGGTTTCTATGTTTAGCAACCACTATTCCATTATGGCCACTTCTCTGATCAAGAGTCCTTTGATCTAGATTTTTGGTCTACTGTAGTTGCAGAATATATCCTGGTACTTCTAGTGCCCCATACCAAGGGGGGGAATGTCAGTATGCATTTTCTGCTCCACAGTTTCTTCTCAACTTTAGTCATGTACTATATGCGACTCCAAGGAAGAGGAGGAGGAGGGCAGAATGCTAGTTGAGTATATGGATAACACATCTACAAAAACCCTCCAGTTACTAGTAAGTGACTTCTCTTTTACCTTTGACTGATTGTTTACACCCACATTCTTGTTTTGGGTTAATTTAAACCAATGCTAACAGACTTTGAGGTAGGTATCAAAATTCCTGTCAGGCTGGGGACACACAAATTGGTTTAAGTGATCAGAAAGGGGTTTAAAC
>NW_017728947.1:22383135-22388326 GCF_001723895.1 Crocodylus porosus
TTACTAGTAAGTGACTTCTCTTTTACCTTTGACTGATTGTTTACACCCACATTCTTGTTTTGGGTTAATTTAAACCAATGCTAACAGACTTTGAGGTAGGTATCAAAATTCCTGTCAGGCTGGGGACACACAAATTGGTTTAAGTGATCAGAAAGGGGTTTAAACCTGTAACAGAACAGATGTTCAGCAGACCTAAACCAGTTTGGAAATGGCTAAAACCGGTTTAAAATAAACCTGGTTGAATGTGGTATCAGACTTAACTGATTTGGCTCAAACTGGTTTATGTGATGTTTGTCCCATACCCCTTGCTGGTTTAAATTAAAACAGAGTCCCCCAGCATCCTGGCACATTCTCTGGGCTGGGCGGGACTCTCTGCCAACAGGGCTGGCCCCTCCCCTCTACTCCCTGGCTGCAGTCTCTGCAGGCATCTGCCTGGCTTCTGCTCTCCACCTCCCCTCCCCACTCTCTGCCAAGCAGACATTCCTCCATCCCGGCATTAGCTAGCAGACCACATGCTGGCTACCTCCGAGCTATGGCACATAGGACAAAAGCAGAATCAACAGATAGCTCGTAATGTCCCTCTGTTGCTTTCTTAATGGGCTGATAAACACTGGGTTAGGGGTGATAAATATTCCCTTTTGATCTGCTCAGGGGTAGTGGGGAACCTCTTCCTAATCAAAGCATCCTGCCACAGCCTGGCCACTCCCCCCCTCAGCTCAGCTCTCTAGAAGGGAAGGGAGGGCTGCTCTAGCATCCCTCGGCTTCTAGCCTGAGCCACTGCAGGCATGTGCTGGCATTTCCTCAGTCCAGAGGGAATGTCTGTACTATTACAAATCAGTTCAGCCTAGCCAGGTTAGACTAACCTTCAAAGTTTGAATCAATTCAGGCTCAGGCTTTTTGGATGTCTTTCCCTAGTATAGATGAACAGTGTCTGAAGGATTTTGTGATTGTATAATACTTGCTTAGAGGTGCATATCGAAGTGGCAAGTCTACAAATGTCTGTTGCATGGGAAAACTGTAGAAGCTGTCTGGGCTTTAGTGAAATGTGGGGTGACTGTGGAGCAGCATCAACAAGGCTCAGACACGTATCCAGTCTCTGTAGATATTGCTGCACTTTTAGATATCTTGGCTATGAAAACATCCATTGAAATCTTCTGAAAGTGAGTGTCCTTTGTATGTCTCTTTTTGTATGTACTTTTTAACATCAAGTACAAGATGTCTCAGTGAGCTGTCAGGTACACTTTGTCCAGTCCATTGGACAGGTCTCCATTTTAAACTTCAGTAGATACTTTAATATAGTTGCAACAGAAGGCTGATTAGGACTCTTTTTTTTGCCAGACACCAGCTAGAGAATTTCGGTATCTCAACCAGGTAAATGGAGTCCTTTGTATTCAATACCTGGTCCACAGATACGAAGGGAGGTATCACAGGGATACACTCGGCTGCAATTGTCTGGCTCAGCCACCTAAATGTAAAATTATAATTGCTGTTCTGTATCTACATCAGTCATATGAAAGAAGAAGAAAAGGAAACATTTAAAACTAACAAGAGAAAGTACTTTTGTATTTAACACACAGTTCAACTGTGGAAGTAATTGGGCCAGGAGGTGGTGGAGACAGATACTATGGCCAGGTTCAAAAAGGGACTAAACAAGTTCATGGATGATGGCTTTCTTAATTAAACAGTTGGAGATGTTTCCTCTGGCATCTCTAAACCAACGATATGCCAGGGAGGCTGGATAGGGGTAGATCACTAGATCTGTTAGATTCACTGCTCTACCTCTAATGTGTACTTTGCCACTTTCTGAAACAGGCTACTGGGCTAGATGGATCATTGATCTGACCTGGTATGACACTTACGTCTCAGTGATAAATGGCAAGGAGACCCTGGTAGTTCATTGTTGTGAACTGAAGACTCCTGAAAGAGCACAGCTTTCTTCAAAGAAAAAAAGTCTCAAGTATTTTGGCTCTCTCTTTGAGGGTTGATCTGAACTGCAACCCTTTCTTGTTAATAGAAGTGAACTAAAGATGAGGTTATAGGGTGGGTATAAAAATACTCTGCCTTTCTGGGAGGCAGTGGATGTCTTTTATCATTCTAGCATTTGGGAACAGGTACACTGGTGTCTGTCAAGTTATTTTGGAAGGCTCCACAATGCCCTCATTGATTGGCAGGGTAATCTGTTGTGCTGGAGTGCTGAAGGTTGTTACCCAACCTGTGTGAGGACTCACTGACTTCTCTAAGGAAAGGTGAAAGGCCTGTTTCTCACATACCACATCAGGTCCTGAAATCCCCTAAAATAATGCATGGAATGGGCGAAGGTAGGACAATATTTTCCTCCAGAGGGGAGGACAAAGATGGATTAGTCTCCTGAAAATCCCCTATCACAAAGTTGGATCTTGAGAAATCCTCTCCATCTGTGGAACAGACAGGTAGCTCACCCAGAGGAACAGAAGAATGGCATGTTGGACAGCAGGAACTATTTCCCAAACACACAGGCAAGTTGGAAATCAGAGCCGGTCAGCAGCCTGTGGGAGCTGTGGCTTCAATGGAGTGGGGGTTTTGCCAGTACTGTGCTGCAGCTGAGCAGTGGAGGCTTTGGCAGAGGCAGACTTTGCCTGTATCACAGCTAGGCAGTGGGGATTTTAGCAAAGGGGGTTTTGGCATTGGGTTTTGCCCCTCAGCTGGGTGGTGGCGGCTTTATCAGAGTGGGGCTTTGCTTGCACCATGCCACAGCTCTTTCTCCCTGCTGGCTTATCTTTGTCACCCTTGCTCTAGTCACAAAGTAAACCCTTGAGAGAATATCAGTACTACACTGTGTGATTCAGTGCCAGCAGTCCCTTCATAATTTATCCTGATGTAGCCAGAGCATTAAGGCTATTAATTTCTGGACTTTTTAGTAATGGATTGAAGGCTATAGGTGGAGCCAGAACATGCTGCTGAAGGTATCAGAACCTCTGCAAATGCCAACAGTAATGTTATGAGCCCATGGAGTCTGACTTAAATAGTTGAAGTGTTAGTGAAGCATCAAACCTGTCTCTAGAAACTTCAGGAACCAGAGGTGTAACGGAGCAGAAAAAGTTTCAGCTAGGATTGTAGGACACAAGGAGGACCTGACAAGAATGCTTCATCTCTAGCCAGAAAGTGCAGAAGAATTGAGATGGAGGAAGTGTGCGCTGCCTTTTTTTTTCTCAGCACATGAGACAAGGAGACTTTGCATGTTATAGCAAATATCTTCAATCAAGAGCCACACTCAAAGTGAAGAAATGTGTATAGATAATCACTGCAAGGACTAAAACATACTTTATAATGGGAAAAGATCATAAATTTTATTCTTTTGCAATTTTTTGCAGCAAAGCCACTGTGTGAAAGGAACAAAATGTTCAGAAATGGATGAGAGAGGCAAAGATTTTGTGGGTGACAGCTCTTATTGGACCAACGGTATGAGCTCAGACCTGAAGAAGAATACATTCCATTTGAAAGCTTATCTAAGTCATTCGCAGCTGTGCAGTTGGTCCACTAAAAATATCATCCACAGAAGTCCTTGCCCTTCTCTCATTTCCTGGACCATCATGGCTACATTATTCCAGCACCTTCAGAAGTACATAGAATTTAAGTGAAATCCCTGTTCTGTGTGTTAAACATTAATTAAATTGTTGAGTAGGACAAATCTGCAGTGTTCTTCACTTATTTAATACATCCTGAGTTTCTAATTCTTACATTACATTACATGAATAGAACCAACTAAATTTATACTAAATGATTATTGATATCAGACTTCTAAGGCATGGATATTTGCCAGTCAAAATAATGCAGAAATTTTAAAATTGATTTCCAAAATATTGGGTTTTATGCTTTGTATCAATTTGTCATTAAGTTTTATTCCACCTGACATTTATTATGAACAACCTGACACTTACTTAATGAACAACCTTTCTTTTAAGTCCAAAAGAAAGATATGCTATTCAGTAGTAAATACTGTACATTCACTATGCTATGTAGTACCTAATCATGGTTCTGCAATAAATAAAGGATTATGGGGAAAAAATCAAGTTTGTAAGACCTGAAATATTCAGGGCTTAAGCAGAATCTTTGCACTCTTATGTCATATGCTTTTTCTTAATTAGATGCAATTTACTTAAATAAATTTCAGTAGTATGTAGTAAACTTGTCATTTGATATTGTAGGTTCTTTCATCATATTTCACTTTAATCAAGAAAGGTAACACCTGTGGTTTATTCACAAAAGCTGCTTTTGTTAAATGAACACCCGCAGGCAATGAAGCAATTATGTTTGTTTCTTGTACCAAAGTGGGAGGCACTTAAATAAACCTCAGTAGGGATAGATGAGAACTTGGAGATTTTATTCTTTTGTCCAGCGCTCAGATTAGTTCTTATCATAGCTCAAGAAGGAAGCCTTTGCACTGAAAAGAAAAAAAAAAAGTTGGAATAATTTAGGATTCTTTTTAAATGTAAACCTTTGATAGTGCTTGAGGTGATTGGAATACTGGTAACCTTAGGAAAGGTCAAACTTGAACTACTCTAAACTGATTGCAGTACTGTACCCTTTGAAAAGCAGAATTGTGGAAAGAAAATGCAATAAATACTATAATTATATAATTTGCTACCTTTTTGTTTTAGAAAAAATAATGTATCCAGACAAAAATAGTAATCAGTTAAGGCAATGAGTATTACTTTTTATATTTTAAAACCTAAATGATTGATTCTGTCTTATTCAATGTAGTAGTTACTTTTTGGCTATTCCCATAGAATTAAAATACAGACTAATTTAAAATTACAGAGACTACTCAGAATCAAAGTGACCCAGTGTGAACAAAGGTGATATGATCTGCATATTTGTATTCTTTCCATTTTGTCTGTTTGTATAACTGTATATACATATTAGGGGTTAATACATAAGTTTATATTATGGCTGTAGAACAATCAAAAAACTTTAATCTCAATTAATTGTGAGATTAAAAAAAACAGTTGCAATTAATTGCAATTTTAATCACACAGTTAACTGATAATAGAATCCCAATTTATTAGAAATATTTTGGATGTTTTTTCTGTATTGTCAAAACTCCTGACTTCAGCCCCCTGGTACTGCCGGTGCCCCTCACTCCTGACCTGTAGCCCCCAGTTCTCCCCCAGCAGCATCTCCTTGGGCTGCATGGCCCCCACCACCCTCCAGG
>NW_017728947.1:22388426-22431873 GCF_001723895.1 Crocodylus porosus
GAGGGATGTGGACAGCATGGAGAGGGTCCAGAGGAGGGCCACTCGCATTATCAGGGGACAGCAGGGCAGGCCCTATGAGGAAAGGCTGTGGGACCTGAACCTGTTCAGCCTCCAAAAGAGAAGGCTTAGTGGGGATCTTGTGGCCTGTTTTAAACTAGTCAGGGGGGATCAGCAGGCACTGGGGGAGTCACTGTTCCCCTGAGCACCGCCAGGAGTGACCAGGAGGAATAAGTCACAAGCTGGCAGAGGGTAGGTTTAGGTTAGATATCAGGAGGCGCTACTTCATGGTCAGGGCAGCTATGGTCTGGAACCAGCTTCCAGGAGAAGTGGTGCAGGCTCCTACCGTGGGGGTGTTTAAGAGGAGGTTAGATGCACATCTTGCTGGGGTCATTTGACCCCAGTACTCTTTCCTGCCATGGCAGGGGGTCGGACTAGATGGTCTGCTCAGGTCCCTTCCGACCCTACCAACTTTGAAACTATATGAATGTGTATAAATAAATCTGTAAACTCTTGTTTTGTAAAACTACAAACTTGGTATGCCTTTTAACGCCATGTTTGCACTTATTTTGCCATTTTTAAGTGACAGCCCACTCAGATTGACAACCCTTATTCTAGTGTAGACACAGTTATAGCAACATAAAAATGTTTATGGCAGTATAGTTTATTTTGGTTTGGCTACGGAAATAAGCTTTGCCAATGTAAAGCCTATTATACCGGTACATCTGTTGCTTCCGAGAGCTATAATGGTATATCTTTGTTGGCTGAAACTTATGCACGGGATCCATATAGCCTTTAATACTCGAAGTGTAGATCAGGGCTAAAATGGAAAAGGGCCACATACAGTCATTACGTTTCATTGCAGCTGTCCTAGTGGAAAACACGAGTGTACAGGCATTCACCCAATTCCTCCCAGAACAAAAATGGCCATCCCAGGAGGAAAATATCCTGTCTCCAACCAGGTAGAAGTCACTCCTGGGTTTCTCTTAGGAGAATGAATGCCTATACACTTCCCTGACTCCTCGCTGGGACCAGGAGGAGTTGAGTGGCAGGGAAATGTTTCCTATACCTTCCAGGACCAGGGTCACCCTCGTCTAGAGAAGAAGGGGAGACTAGCTGCGGATCACCTCCTCCTGGTCCTGGGAAGAGTTGAGCATCAGAGAAAAGTTCCTGTGCTTTCCAGAGAATGGAGTCACCCTGGTCTGGAGAGGGTGTGGGGTGGTGGTCAGGGAAGGTAGGGCTAGCTGATCTTGCTCCTCCTGTAGACAGAGAGAGGAGGGAAGGAGCAGCTGCTGCTTGTTTCCCACCTCCTCCTTACACTGGGGCACACTGGTGTGAGGAGCAGGCAGGGGGTTTTGCCCCACTGCTCCAGTCCCCCAGGATTAGGAGGCACAGAGCAGCCACTATTCCTCATGCTTTTCCCAATCTGGCATCACCCAGATTTGAGGAAGGTGCAAGGAGTGGGGGCAGTTGCAGGCTGAATGTCTGTACTGTTCTCTCGCCCAGTAACATTTCTAGCAGAAATTTTCTACTGCTCAAAATGAATGCCTATTGGTGGCCAATCTAAAATACGATCAATGGAAATATTCGATAGTTGGATATACTCTGTGCTCTTGTGTTCTAATCAAATTTCTTCTTTAAAAAAACATTATTATAATAAAAACTTGCTTTGTGTAATAATGATGAATATAGGTTTCATAGGTTGAATGTTGGGCTTTATATTTTCGATTACTGCATGTGTAACTCATTTTGTCAGAGATGGCTAAGAGCCTGAGATTCACCACCTGCAGTTAGCACACAATAGTGGTGTGACTCCTATACCTTTCTCATTAGTTAGTCTTTGGTGCTAGCTGTTAGTTGGTATATAGAGCACTTTGAATGTTCTGCTATGAGAATGCAAAGCTTTATAGACTTGATAAAAATTTTTTGCCCTATTTGATCAAAGAGCTATTACACATTTAGTACTGATGTTGTAGACTAGAATGAGCACAAGCTTGTTGCTACAGGGGTTACACAGTACTAGAATGTTCTGCCTTTTTTAAGAAGGAGACAGTTAGGTCCTGATCCTTCCAGATTAATGCAAATAATCTATAGCATGTGAGTAAACCCACTGAAATCAACAGGATTGCTCAGTGTGCCATGCTAAGTACGTGTATAAACCTTTACAGGTCTGGGGCTTTCGCCTTTATTTTCTAAAAAGTATAATCCACCTTTCTTTCTCTCTCTCTCTTTCTTTTTTTTTAAATGAATGATTATGGCCTGTCACCAGTATTTGGCTTTACATTTTCATCTAATTCATGTGATTTTTACTGCTTGTTTTAATTCTAGGTTGTAGTGAAGTGCCTTAGATGATGGACAGGCACCATACAAAGGTATTATACTGTATTATCTGTAGATGAGTCATACATTTTGACAGTAGTCTTAAAGACAGTTTTAAAGATGTAGGGTCCTGTCATGTTTCCTGGAAGGATTTGTAAAAGTTACCACAAATTGTGTATCTCATTGTGGAAGAATACTCTTTATTGCACTTATTATGCCTAGTATGCAAACTATTATAACCAGTGAATTGCATTTATAGTACTATATAGGTAATAAATGGGCCAGAGATGGCATAATTTTTGTTCAAGAACACACAAGTATGTGAAGGATTAGGGATATGTGTGCAAATCTTTGTTATAAGTGGCTGAAGCCCTCATTTCACTCTTTATATTGCTAATGAAGGTTTGGCTGTCTACTCTGGCCATATGTCAGGAAAAGTTAAAAAGCATGGTAACCAGTGAAACAGGGCAAAGGATAGAGGCTGGTGGTGTCTTGGTGATCAAACAGTGTTGCAGTAGAGGAGTGAGGCTATTTCAGGACCCAGCATGATTAAGGCTTTGCTCTTTTGTTTCATGAAGGTTTTTGCTTCTTTTCATAGCTGCATGGGGCCACAGCCAATCATGCCTGTTACTTTTTGTTCTTGATGTTGGGATACTTCTTTCAAATGACAGTAGTTTGATGTGCCATTTGTAGCTCTGGGTGATGTTGTATAGTAAACTTTGCACCAGGAAGGTCATTTCACCCATTTGCACTGCAGTATTGCAGCATTGGATCTGAAAGTAAATTATGGATCAGAGAGAGATGTGGATACAGTGAATACTGTGGATAGGAATGGCATGAGTTTTTGCAGAGGATTATATAAAGCAAAATTGTAGCATCACATGTGAAGGAAGCATGTCTGCACATTTTAAAGTCTCAACCCGTCGAAACTCCCTTTGCATATGTTGCACAGGATGTTCTACGCCGGGGTCACCAACCTGCAGCACGAGTGCCACAAGTGGCATATTTAGCTCGTGTGTGGCATGCAACAGATCAGGGAGGGGACAGGCAGCACAGTTGCAGATGGGGCAGGAGAAAGAAAACGAGAGTAGTAGGTCAGGTAAGGAGCACAGGGCAGGAAGCAGATCAGGGGATTAGACAGGGGGCACAAAGAAGGAAGTAGAAAGCAAAGCAACAGATTGAGTAGATCAAGGGGGTTGGAGTGGCACTCAGAAACTGCAGGGTTAATTTGTTGCTCACCTGCTGAAAAGGTTGGCTCCCACTGTTGTATACAGATCATTTGGACCCAAGAGAGAAATCTGATTCAGTTCTTTTCTGACTTCTACCTTGATTTAGTACTCTTCAAGTTGCATAAATCTTTCATCTTTTACTAAAGATTTACGTGGAGAGGAGCAGTTATTTGGGGAGCTGCTTGGTAGCATTTTCCCCCTTTAACTGGCTGGAAACTGCAGTTGACTATATATAAACAGTTCACTGACTTAAGTTTTAGATGGACAGAAATGTTATTGCTACATATTTCCCAGTGGGTGTAGTTTTGATGTATTCACTTATATGTAGTCTACCAGTCAGGATTATTTCAGAAATAATTTGATGTCTTAGCTGTTTTGATGATGAGTTCACTCCTACTGGCAAATTTCCTTGGATCTCAGTGTAGTCTTTTGCTTTTTTCTCAGGTGAATCTATACATTGTTTTAATTAGTTAAGGTAATTTTTATCTCAGTCAAGGCAGATTTGATAATAATAACTTTCTTTTAAAAAGTGGTAAGAGACTTTATTTGAGGTGTATGTTAATGAAAGTTAAATGTAGAGCTGCTTCCTCTTTCATGCTTCCTAGATGTTCTCTAGACTACTCTTGCTCTATTTGTTGGCTTCCATTCAGTTTCTGGCTGGAGCAGCTATCCAAGGTAGTGGAATTATGCTATGTGGTTAGCTATTTTTGAGCTTGCTATATGCAGGTAGGTAAAGTTTGGACCCTACCTTTTTAGTAGTGTAATATAGATGCCCATTTTCTGTTGTATACATTTACTTTCTGCCAGCTAGGTATTTATCTTCGTTCTGTTGTATCTCACAAATTTAACATTTATGCAGATGAAACTAAAATTAAGAACACATGTTCATTTATCTAATTATAGTTGTATACACACAGGGATGTAGCAGTGTTTCACATGGTTGGCCACTTCAAGTAAATACTGGTGTGTGGGGAGTTTACATGTCCTTTATCAGCTTATGGTTGAATATTTAATTACTGTGTAGCAGTTAGATTGAAGAATATTGGTTGGTATTGGTAAAATTGAACCTAGCCTAGATTCTTAAACATATGAACTATCAAGTATGATATTTAAGAAATATTTTGTTGGTTTATGTTTAAAAGCTTATCCTTGTATGAAGCTGTGAAACATTCAACAATTCCATTTCATGTTAACAACACAAATCTTAGTCATTGCAGGGTATATCTATTGAATAAATTATTTTATGCTGTTTAAACCTATGCAGCTCTGAATTCTCTTATTTTGGTTAATAATGCAGCTATGCTGCTATTTCTCAATTTTTCCCTGGGTTAGTTGGGTCCTGAACCTGTGGCATGTAATATAGTTTCATAGTAGTTTGGGGTCAGAAGGGATCTGAATGGATCATCTAGTCTGACCCCCTGCCACTGGTAGGAGCACACGCTGGGATCACATGACCCTAGACAGGTGTTTGTCCAATCTCTTTTTGAATTTACCCAAGGTAAGAGTGGGGACCACTTCCCTAGGAAGTTGGTTCCAGATCCTAGCCACCCTAACAGTGAAATAGTGCCTCCTAATCTCTAACCTGAACATATTCTCCAGCAGCTTCTGGCCATTGTTCCTCACCACCCCAGGTGGTGCTGTGGGGAATAGGGCCCTTCCTATTTGCTGCTGATCTCCCCTAACGAGTTTGTAGGCAGCCACCAAATCCCCCCTCAGCCTCCGCTTGCTGAGGCTGAACAAGTTCAGGTCCCTCAGCCTGTCCTCATAGGGCCTGCCCTGTTGCCCTCCAACCAAGTGGGTGGCCCTCCTCTGAACCCTCTCAAGGCAGGCCACATCCTTTTTAAAGTGCAGTGCCCAGAACTGGACGCAGTACTCCAACTGTGGCCTGACCAATGTCATGCAGAGGGGGAGGATCACCTCTCTGGACCGGCTTGAGATGCTTCTTGGATGCACGACAAGGTGCGGTTGGCTTTGCCGGCTGCGGTCTGGCATTGGCAGCTCATGTTCATCTTGCAGTTGATAATGACTCCAAGATCCCTTTCTGCCTCTGTGCTTGCAAGGGGGCAGCTCCCCTGCCTATATGTATGCTGTGGATTCCTTCTCCCCAGGTGCAGCACCCTCCATTTACCTACATTGAATCCCATCCCATCTGTCCACTTCTATAGTCTGTCTAAATCTAATTGCAGCCTCTCTCTCCCTTCGAGCATGCCTACCTCTCCCCACATCTTGGTGTCATCAGCATACTTGGACAACATGTTTTCCACCCCCTTGTCCAAGCCACTGATGAAGATGTTGAACAGTGTAGGCCCCAGGACTGAGCCCTGGGGGACCCCACTATTCACATCCTGCCAGGTCGAGTACACCTGTCCACCACCACTCTCTGCGTGTGCCCCATCAGCCAATTTTTGACTCATCCAACTGTGTAGGCATCAATGCCACAGTCGCTCAGTTTATTAATGAGAATGGGGTGAGACACAGTGCCAAAGGCCTCCTTAAAATCCAGAAGGCTACATCCACAGTGACACCATCATCCAGGGATTTAGTTACGTGGTCATAAAAGGCCATCAGGTTGGTCAGGCAGGACCTGCCTCTGATGAACCCATGTTGATTTCCCTTGAGTATGATCTCCCCTGCTGGCCCCTCACGGATGTAATCCTTGATAATTTTTTCAAGGATTTTCCCCAAGACTGATGTGAGGCTTATGGGCCTATGGTTTCCTGGGTCCTCCTTTCTCCCTGTCTTATAAATGGGGACCACATTAGCCAATTTCCAATCTCTAGGCACCTGGCCCATGGACCACAATTGCTCGTATAGCCGGGCCAAGGGCACAGCAATGACTCCTGCCAGCTCTCTCAACACCCATGGGTGGAGGACATCAGGGCCTGCAGATCTGAAAACATCCAGCCCTTCCAGAAGATCCCTAACTACATCTGCGCAGACCCAAGGCCTGTCAGTGCTATCCCCAGGATTGCCCCTACCTGTGGTGGGAGAGCTATCCTGGTCCCTGTCCAAGAAAACAGAGGCAAAGAACTTGTTAAAAATTTTGGCTTTCTCATCTGCCGTAGCCACAAGATTACCATTTGAGTCTAGCAGGGGCCCTACATTACCCGGTGCCCTCTTCTTAATCCCAATGTATATAGTTAATGCACAGAACATATAAGCAATAAAAGGTCTTTGTCATATCTTATAAGGTCACCATCATTAATTTTCAAATTATAAAAAGAGACTTGCTATTTTGTGATGGTTGTTATTGCAGTATAATGTGTTGTGGATTCTTCCTGCACACAGAATGAACTGTGATCTTAATTAGAACTTTGACAAGCCCACTCCGATAAAATGATGAGATTATTCGTAATTGATGTCACAATCAATTACCATTTAGTTCATCATGAGCCTACTAACAGGTCTAGCCTTGGTGCTGGCCCCAGGATGTTGATGAGTGTGTGGCTGCCCTGTTCATGCTGTTACTGCGACAGGAGGGCAGATTTTCAGTCAACATCCTAATGACCTCTTTTGAAGTCTATTAAATTAATGACCCTGTCACATTGGTCTAACCTCTTACATATTCATTTTGGATTTTTAGTTGCAACCTAGTGTTTTGGGAGCACGTGATAGAAGAGATACTTCAAAATACTTTTTTTTTTTTTTAAATCTGGCACAGTTATAACAGAAACTGTAAAATTATTAATTCACTGAATGGCAATGAAACAAGTGTGTTAAGTTTTATCAAATATATCTTAGGAAAAATTCTTCACTTTCCTTTAAATAAATTATTCTCTTTATTGTTTAAACTTTTATTTTGATCTTGTCCAACTGTAGGTGCCAAAAGGACATGTATGGGTAGAAGGTGATAATCTCAGGAATTCTACAGATTCCAGGCGTTATGGACCTATTCCTTATGGACTGATAAGAGGACGCATTTGTTTTAAGGTATACCTATAGCATCTAAAACGAGATGTATAAAGAACTTTTAAAAATTTGAAATCAAACTCCATTCTGCCTACATTGATTGCAGCCGCACTGAAGTAGATAAGAATGGAAGTGCAAAGAAACTGCAAGAGGATAATTCATTATTTATTGAGGATGGTTTCATAGTTGCACTTAAAAATTTGTGTTTCATATGATCGGTACTATTAAAGCTAGGTGAGCAATTTTGAAAATACAATCTAAAACCAGTCTCAGGATATCATGTGTAGAAAATATAACCTATCCCTAACTGTATTTTGTAATCCTCTTTGAAAAAGGATGAAAAATAATCATTTCACAAATATTATACAGTTAGTTGCTCTGTATGTCTGCAAAGACCCAAGACTGGTGGGGGAAAGTTGCCTTACAAGACCTAAACAATTGAGGACTTTAACAATGATGAGGGATGTATGGGTCCATCACAGTGCCTAAAGTTAAACTAAATCTCTAAAGCAGCTTTAATTTTGGTTTTGCAAATATACAGCACTAGTTATTTGTCCTTACATTGGACATCAAAATGTAATAAAAGGTATTTATAATGTTAGATAAAGGAAATACAGTAAACCTACTGGGTTTAACAATTCTAAAAACATATTTTGCATCAATTACATTTCATAAGAGTTCATAATAATAAACTTAGATAAATTTATGGAATTATGTAGGCATACATACCAGAAAACTGTTTACATGATCTTATGGACAAAATAAAAGTAGTTGCTTACTACTATTCTTTACACATTACAAATCTATCACCTAAATGCCTATGAGCAAAACTGGCATATGTACTCAGAAAAGACTTAATTCTGGTTTAACACATTTCTATATATTTATGCAGGTTAGAATTGTCAGGAGGGCAACTTACAACTTTTCAAAGAACCTTGCAACTACTGACCATGATTGCTAATTGCTTACTAAACCTGAAATAACATTTCCCCCCTCAGCTTTGTCTGACCTCTGTTCTTTATGGATTATTAAAACACTTGCTGTCAGTTTCTCCCTGGTGTATATGCAAGTTCTCATTGTTCCATCTCTGCATGTTTGTCTTACCACATATATCCAGAGTAAAGAATGACCATTGTTTTAGAGACTGTGGTTCTGTGCTGTTGAAAAATGGCCACAAAGATAAGCTGGATCTTGGTTTCCATTCAACCTTATAAAAGTAGAGCTAGTCTACCGACCACTTAAAATGTTAGGTGTATGTGGAGAGCCCATTAAATTACTTTTTAAAAGAATCTAATCATCAGCCACTGTCAGTATAGGACATTTCTGAGTCTTGAAAATGGCTTGTTGCCAAGTGATGATTATTAATGTTTTACTAATGAGAGCTAAACACATGCTATGCAACACAAGTAAGCTTTATGTTATATTTCCAAAAACAATGTACATGGCTTGGGCAAGTATTGAAATGTTTAATACCAATAGCAGCAATAATCTATGATAGTAATCTTCATAAGAACACGTTGCTATTGTCACCATCCATCCTCTCGTTAACTACAGAATATTATGACAAAAGACAGTAGACTACAACTATTCTATACAGCACTGAAAGTTACTTTGCTTTTGACCAAGTTATACACCTTTTTAATAGTCCTTATAAAAGGAAAGGTCAGGTCTACTGCAGTACATAGATAAAGGAGCCACATTTGTTCAAGTAAAGCAGCTAGCTTCACCAAGTTTTCTTTGATAGTTTTTTATGGACCAGTTGCAGTATTTCATAAATAGATTTCAAACTGCATCCCCGTTAATGTACAGTTAAGCTCCTGGTAACAATGCAAAAAACCTACTGTATATACCTTGCATAGGAAGAGTTCTACCAATATAATTTTGGAAATAATTTCACAGAGCCAATTTCACAAACATCTTTAGTGGCCCCGTCCCCTAGCATGGATTGGTGAAGAGGCCTGGCGTGGAAGAACTCAGACTTTGCGTTGTGGCTGAATCAGAAGCAACAGAGGCAGTTTTTCTTTATTTAGGGCTATACTGTGATCACAGGGAGGATTTCATAAGCAAGGGGAATCACCCACTTGTTTGTTTCAAAGGAATCCTCCTCTCTAAGTTTTCAAGCATTTTTATACTTACAACAGATAGAGAGGAAAAAAAAATATGACTTTGGAGAAACTAAAACAAGTTTACTTAATTGGACATCTGTGCACAGGGTAATAAGACATGCAGGATTTCTTATCTCAAAACATATAACTGAAATAAGCAGTATCAGCACTTCTGGTCTCTGTTTTTCTAATCAAGTAGGCCAGAAGCCCGACTAAATTTACTCCTACATTGGGGAAGGGGACAAGGGCATAGCTGCCATCTTAGATAGCAGGCTGCCCTCACTGGGGAGCCAACATTTTAGTTTTATTAAGTTTTTGTTGTTGATTTCTCAGTTTCCATAAAACCACAAAGTAAGTGGGTTCCTACTAATAATTAAGATTAATGTAATACATTGGAAGGAAATAGTAACAGTTAATTACAATGACCCTTACTATGTTCACTTTTTTTAAAGAATAAATAGAGGTGTCAGAACTTTTTCAGCTTCTCAATATGAATGAAATTAAGCAAGTTTTCTTGAGAAATCATGATTTTTTTTTTAAAGTACTTATTCTGAAATCCTCCATGTGTCATATGCTATAGCTTGGATTTTCCTACTATCCCTTTTTGTTAGAGGCGGAGCAAAGACTGACTGCTAGCCTGAGGCCAGGACTACCCTTCAGTAGAGAACCCAAGTCCTCTGCAGAATACAGATCTCCTCTTTATAACTGCTCATTTCAGGATAGGACTATAAAAAAAAAAATATGAACTAGACTAAATGGAGGCTCCTAGGATTACTTTAAAACTAAATTAGCACAATTGGTCAAGGGTTTCAGAGGCAGGTTTGCTTCAGACTTGTTGTGAGCAGGTGGATTGCAGATGGAACAGAGCTGTTACCCACTGTCAATTATGGCATGGCCATATGGGTATGGATTTTGCTTCTCAACTTCCTCTAATGCCCATTCAACAGCATGAAGAGCAGAATAGCCAGCTGTAAAGGAGTCTACAGAAACACCAAGTCTCTTCAGTCATACTGATCCAAGATGCATCTTTACCTTCATTATGCATCTTTAACTTTTGGGGGCTTTTTTAGTTAGCATATCTCTCAGCTTCCTATGGATAGGTATCTGGAAGAGGGAGAAAAAGGGCCTGTTGCAAAAGATTAAGAAACTCCAAATAGGGTTCTCTTGGAAGTTTCTTGAACCATCTACCTAACTCAGTGTCTCACTTCTTTTATACTGAGACTTTTGATTGTTCTACAAGGTTGTCATTGAACTCAAAGCAAAATGGGCTTTTTTTTTTTTTTTTTTTTTTTTATTAGTAGTCCGACAACGTGGCTCATTTCCTAAGATTATGTAGGAATATTTTATCTAAGAAATGTCCTGCCACTTCAGAGCTTGAGGCAGGATAGGCATCCTTGTCCTCCTCTTCTCCTTTGCAATGCTACTTTTGAAATTCTGGTTTCTTGTTATAAAAATGTTCAGGCTGTCATGAGGGTTAGAAGGTGGCTTGTGGCTGTAATCTGCAGAAAGAGCTGAAACAGATCCTGCTGTGGACAAAACATCCACTACATAATTCCTGTATAGCAGAGGACTGGACTCAATAAGCCAGCCGGTCCCTTCCAATTCGTTGTTAACAAATCATGCTAGACCAACAGACAGACACACCAAAAAAACAGAAGCATACAAACACCTTCTCAGGTCTTGCCTTGTGCCAATAGCAAGATATTTTGTGGAGCTTATTCAAAATTCTTTGTGGTCCTACAGAATAAGAGGATAATAGCCATCTTATATTGCAAGTCTGTCAACACGTTCACCAGGTTTATACAGGTCTGAACAGAAACCCCAAAGTCTATCATTATCTATTGTATCACCCCAGGCTTTCATGACTTCACTGAGTTTACAAGGAGGCCTCTGTGAATGTGCCAGAGACGCATTAACATTTCTACACTTTCATTAGAACAAAAAACATTTTCATTATTCGTCTCTCTCGTCTGGAGTTGTGATTGCCACACCAGTCTTCTTGTATTTTTACTAATCATTCTCAAAAAGTGGGAATTACAATTTATCCCTACTTACAGGAGGATCTCATAACGTCTTTGTTTAAAGAGAGAGCTCTTTAGGGTACAAAGAAGACTGGAACTTAGATTTCTGGTGAATGTAAAGCAATCACCATGTCAGTGACTTCTGCATTTAGATGAGATCACAGATATCAAGGAAGATAATAGCATTTGTTGCAAGGAAAACCTCTTTCCTCACTCATGTAACTGCTCAAGTGTCATCTGGTCAGACATCCCTAAAAATCCTGGAAATTCCTTTGAATGCTACATATGTGCATAACTCTCCTATGAAATATGAAATTTCAGTTCTACCTGGGAGAACATTTACAATCTTTTCTCCTATGCTTGAAGAAGGGTGCTTGTGCCCAAAAGCTTGCAATTAAAGATTTTTTTTTTGTTTTAAAAATCTGGTTGGTCTAATAAAACATATTGCCTCTACCAGGAGTTCTGATTCCACTTATATGCATGGACATTTAACGTAATAGCTAGATTTCATATAATAGTGCTCCTGAAATTCCTTTTCTAAGACCAGCCAGAAATTGCATATCAGCAGTGGAGAATTACTGTTCGAAAGTCAGTCACTTTTTTCCTCGAGCAATAGATTTGACATTTCAACAGAAATTTCTGTTGAACCTCTCATCAGCTTAATGATGGATGGGGAGGCACACACAACTAAGCTTTGGCATTGTTAAAACCCTCTACCAGAAAGACAAAACTCAAAAGTGAATTCTCTCATTTGGACGCAAACACCAGTACTGATACTATGAATATCAAGACAGCAAAGATAATAGATGTCTGAAGAATTTGGATGAGCTGGCTAAAGATCCCAAGCTTAATACACTGCTAAGAGAGGTTGCAGCCACAGAGAACATTTTGAACCATAAAGATTTCAAATGACCATTTAAAAGAATCATTAGCAGAGCTACACTTACCATCCCTCTTGTGATATGGAAGCTTCTCTTCTGGAAACTTGAATTTGCTGTTAGGAGTCTTAGCAGAGCAATGATTTGATCCACAACACTCTGTTTCACCCTGCTTTGTCTCCCAAGAAGCATCTTAGCAGCAGTCACTTCAAACAGGAGGATAATATATTTTTTCTAAGGACAGTGCGATTCTGTAGATGGACCTATCTTTTATTTAATAAATAGTTTTCCACAGGATGCAGGAAGTGGCTAATTCTAAATGTTTTAAGAAGACTACACATAAAAAGAATGTCAATAGAGCACTTAATCTACCTCAAGCACACAGAACTTTATTGACATGCAGATTTTATATTCTTCAGTTAAAAGGGAAGAAGGCCTCTAGTTCATCAGTTTGCAAGATAGAGGAACGATCTGTAAGTTTCAGCAATACATCTGGAATGAATTCACTGGTTAACTGTACAATCCATTCCCTGTGGGGCTCAGCTTTTCTGCAGGGAAGAAAGTTTTTTGTGCTCCTTGGCCTTTTGGCTAAGGTCAAGTGAAGCAATCTGTCAAGCAGTTGTATGGGTATCAGTATATATTTTCATGAAGAATTTGCAAAATTGTCTTCAAATGGAGTTTTGTGGGGAAAGCCTAGCAGTAATCTGGAGGTGTGTAATTAGTTTGTCTCAGAACTAGAGTTGTTGACTCTCCAGAAAAAAAAAATGTTTTTTAAAGGAATACTTTCTGCTTCCTAAGGCTCTTTTGCAAGGTTTACCTGGTGAAGTTAGGTGACTTCATATTCTACCAGTATTTTCCAGCTTTGGAAACTTTTTAATTTTGGGACTCCCCAAGGAGGGCAGTCCTACTGTCAAATTTTGTTCTACCTCACTGAGCCTCCCAGTAGATGCATTCAGACATAAAAGGAAGTAAAGAAAATTCACAGGTAAGTAAATCTACTCATCCTTGTAAAATCCCCTTATAATCATATAATTAAAAGTTGATGTAATATATGTAAAGCACTTGCAACAAAAATGACAGTATAGAAACACTGAAATTAAAGAGCTGTAATGTTTTATTTAATTTTTAACATTTTATTTTACAGATATGGCCTCTGAATGATTTTGGATTTCTACGTGCTAGCCCCAATGGCCATAGATTTGTTGATGATTAAGACAGCTATGTGAATTCTGCTAACTAACTAACTTTTTCCACAAATTCAAATAAACTTTATATTTACAATAAATATAAAAACATTGTGTGAGAATGAATGATATCCAAGTTTTTCTGACCTTACTCCCATTTTATTAAAGTGTACAAAGAAGTGCACTGGAGTCACCAATAGAAATAAATGCTTTTCTTATTCAGCTGACCATTCATTGTGAGTCCTCATATACATACAAAAGAGAAAAATGTGGATCTTAAAGGTTCCATTCATAAAACAATTGGAAATGTTAAAACTTAAAGTTTAAGTGACTTTAGAACAAAACATTGATTGACATGTTACTTATCACCATGTAAATCCTTGAAGCAGAACCACTAGCAACACTAACTAGCAGGTGGTTGGACATACAATATGCAATTTATGAAAGACTTCAATAATTAAACAATCTTACAGGGCACCAGTATATAGTGACTTATGGTTATTAGCACATTGCATGTTGCTTTCTGAGAATTCTACCTTTAGACATATTCGGATTCTAATAGTTTTGTTTCAGAAGATCACATCTCATGTTAATTGATTGCAGAGTAACTTGTTTTTTCTGGGCTATTACATGGGATTTAACGTCTTTGATGGTAGTGCCCCAGCTGCAGTTCATACGGTCTCAGGTTGAGAGGAAATGCTCCTCATTTGTTAGTTGAGGAAAGCACGTCATCTAGATTAGAAGATGGAACCTTAGTTAATTAAAAGTTAAGAGCACTCGTGGTTGTGGTAAGTAAATAAGGTTTTCAAATCAATGAAAACTAGCACCATTTTCCCACACTTGATAGTTCATGTTAGATTAAGAGTAGAAAAGGATTTTATTATTATTATTTACTAGAAGCATTAATAGCTCTTGCTCATAACTTTAAAAAAAGGGTTTCTTGGATCTGAGACTAAGCTGGTACTTACAGGGCACACCTTTTCAGTGGACAGAATAATAAATGTGTCAAGGAATATTTGGCTGGATGAAACTCATTTTCATTGTGCTTGAGTGAAGCAGTTGCTTATTCAGCGAAGGATCTCTATTATTAGTGAACATGTGTCACAGCAAACCAGGGAAACCTCTTCAGTTTCATTCTTGGAGATAGTGTATTTCCCACCACACCGACATAAGAAAGTATAACATTGTTCATCTGTTGAGACAAAAATGAAACACAAATAAACAAAACCTTAAGTCAAATTGAGAAAGCATCTTAGGCAGCTAAAGTCACTTAAACTGCTTTCCAAACCCTTCCGTCTCACCCATCAGGCCACCTAACTCTGGAGATATTTAAAAATTAGTAGGTGCCTCTTTGATCTAAAAATGTGTAAGCATCTAGTTCTGTTTCCGGTGCGTGCCCAGAACTGTTCTACCCTTTGCAACTAAGCACCTGGCTCTTGCTTAAGCCCTATTAGGATCTAAAAGTGAGGTGGGATAATGCTTATGACCCTAACTAGCCCAATCCATTAGGTATCCAGCTCCAAGATAACACCAGACTTCTCACAAAATGTAGTAGTATTTGCTTTATTTTTACAAAAAAAATTGCTGAATGAAAAGCCTACCCATATATAACAACCCATGACGTATGTAATAACTTCACAGTCAGAGCATTTGGCTGGAAAGTATGGTATCTTGGTTCAGGTGCTTTCCTTGGCCGTAGGGGTTTCAAATGCTAGTCTCCAAGTTCCTAGGAAGGTGTTCTAACCACCAGTCTTTAGGTTTGGCACTCCACGTAGCCTGCTAAAGATGTGCCATTATGCAGGAAGGAATATGAGAGTCATGGGTTTAGGAAGAGAGGGCACAAGAGAAGGTATGATCTAATGAGCCTCATGATTAGGGTGCTCTGCTTGGAGAGGGGGAGTCTTCAAGGGTTTTGGTCTATTCTCCCATCCTTTTTTATGTATTTTAGGCTGCTGGCAGATACTCATTTAAAAGTATGATGGGATTTTATATGTGATCCCCAAAATCGTGTCTCCTGCCATGTTACACATGCATGGCAAGAGATAGGATTGGGGATCAGATCCCAATTGCACAATGTTGTCAGTACAAGGGAGTCCAGGATCATGATCCTGGGCTTCCCCTGTACCAGCAAGTAGCAGCTGACTGCAGCTTTCAGCCATGGGGGTATAGTACAACCCTCCATTTCCATGCATCTCAGAAGCTGGGAGTGGCAGTCAGCTGATCAGGGTCTTAAGGCCAGGAGCCCCAGTCAGCTGATGCCTGGCCCCATGTGCAATTTAAGCATGATGGGAACCAGCCACAAAGTTATTACACATTTTTGTGTAATAACTTTGTGACTTACTCCTTGTTTTATTGTGCCATTAGTTACATTAATGTGTGGCCAGGTTATTACTTAAGATGTGAGTAACTGGTTAATCAGATTTTAAGTATGACATCTGCCAGGGGCTCTACTTTAATTCTTTGAGGAAAAAACAGAACTAGTTCTAGGCGAAGAGTCCACAATCAAGGAATGTTTCCCTCCCCCATGTGAGTTCCTTAACTCTTAGGAAGTCAAATAGCATGTTTAGTGCAGTTTTCCATTAATTAAAAAATTGGCCACAGTAATAACAGAACAATTTGTGGTTCAGTTAAAGTAGTAAGTTAGGAAGACAGTAAGGCAGCAATAAGCAAAGAAAAGGAGGAAGCATTTTTCTTTTCAAGATTTTTTTTAAATAACTCGGGGTGTTTTTATCAACTAACTGGTTTTAAGATAATGGGCAAGAGAAAAGTGACATTTGGTCAAAATGGAAAAAGTTATGTGCAAGAATAGTCGCAGCAAAAGCCGGGGACCCAGGAGGGACTTGCTCCTTGTAGGGAGACGCTACTTCTCCACCAAACAAGGAGAAAAGAGTCTAGAGAATCAAATGTAATAGTAGATGACAACTCAGATGCTGCATAGTAGCCATGCAAACTTTTGTCAGAAAGCCAAAAATGAGAGGGCTCAAAGAAGTGCAGTGCCAAATTCTGCAGAAAGGCAATTGGCAATTCCAACTCAGGAACAGCAAAACAGGAATCACTGTCACCTGATATTGAAGACAGGAGTGAAGGGGTCTGATAGGGAAAAACAGAAAAATAGCAGGCCACAATGGAGAGTACTGCAGCCATATTAATAGCCATAAACACAAAAGTTAAACTCATAAGAAAAGCAACATAACAAAACCAAAGAAAAAAAAGAAAGAAAAAACCCTGGCAGGTAAGAAGAATTTTAAAGAGAAAGTTAACACCCCAAGAAATTTACACAAAACAATAAGATGTCAAATAGCATATAAAAGTGTGAGTGAACTCTTCCAATTATCACAGACATTGCGAAAGGTAAGAGGACTCAAAGACTAAGCAAGCAGCCATAACAGCTCTATACAAGACTGCTTTATTTCCAATATAAAAAACTGAAACGTACCATTATTCCAGGACATGTCTTCAAGATATATTTGAGCATCCAGTGGCCACTCCTGTGTGAGATCATCTTCTATAAGGAAACAGTGACAGATGTTCTGTTAGGATTGATGAAGATAAATTAGTATTTCCTTGTCTAGCCACATCTACTCACTGTAAGGAAGTCCCACCTGTGAACACAGTCTTTTTTTAATAGCTTTACAGTGACTTGCTCAGGCTTTTGCATCTCATGGCACAATCTTACTGTTTTTACAACTTAACTGGCCTGAGAGCAAGTCTCTATATGGGAGTTTCCTTGCAGCCTGATGCAAAAGAGACAACATAATTTCATGCATCATACTGGAAGAATTATTAGCTTTTGTACCTTACTAGTTGGCATACTTGTATTTGAGACATGCTGGGTGCATGTACATGTGCTATCAATTCACTGTAAGATTTCCCTGGGAGCATGTCTATGCATGTGCCCTTCAGAAGCAAATTTGCTCCCAATGGGAGTCGTTTATTGCAGGACTACTCCTGCCTTCCCCTGCTCCCTTATAGCAGCTAGGGGGAGCTCCAGGCTTCCCCAAGTGCCACTTTGGGCCTGGAAGGGAACACTAGAGTCAGGCCTGGGCTCCAGGGGATCCTGTCCAACCTCTGAGGCATCTGCCTCACAGACGTGTGCCCCAATTGGCAATCAAGACAAAGGGCTGGGAAATCATTCCCTCCCCTAGCAGCTGTTTCCCAGCCCCAGAGCACAGGGCTGAGAAACAGCTGCCCGAGGAGGGGACAGTTCCTCAACCTCCTGCTGTCTGGGCTGACCAGGACTAAACTACTACTAAGTAAATGTTGCGCACATGTAGATGGTGATGCTTTACAGCGCAGCAGTTTAATCTACTAATCCATCCTTGAAAGAAAAGACTAACCTACTGTGCAGCAGTATCTCATGTAGATGTGCCCACTAATTACAAAAAGCCTTAAGAACTGACAGCGTAGGTTTCACCTGGTATAGGGCTACTGGTCAAGCAACACAGATCCAGATCCATAACAGGACTCAGGCAGAATTCTAGTACCTAAATCCAAAATTATAACCTTCAAATTCCACCTGTGAGCTGCTGCCTATCCTTGGAGACGCTTACACTTTTCACTTTATAGGTCCTTAGGTACCCAAAAGTTATATTTTTGCACAAGGATAAGACATGCCTTGGCTTTGGCAGCTATTGCCTTCTTTAGCACTTTATAAGTTAAATACTGTGTGTTTTTTAGAATAAAACAACAATATTATATAAATCAATTTCAAATATTAACTGTGTAGAACAAGTGATTCACAATGTCAAGTCCTAACTTGACAGCAGAGGAGTACTGTGGCAAGACAGCACGAAGCAGCTATCTAAGTCTGGCTATGACAGTCACTAATCAGAACTTTCTCTAAGCTTTGTCAGCTAGATGCATCTTTGAACAAAAACTGCGTGATTTGTGGGGTTTTTCTTTCAAGGACTGATCATGGTATTAGTTTCACATGTGTATCCCAGGAGTTAGCTATGAATATCATTTGTCAATAGTAAAATATCAATAATAAAAGGAAACGGTGATATATCAGCTCTCTTACACAATGATAAAACCTAATTAGCAATAATATTAAGAGTGACTTATAGAATTGCCTGGGTGTTTTAGACAACTAAATTATGATTCTATGTTTATCTGAAATCTTACAGTATAGATTCCCTGGGAATGAATCACATCTCAATTAGTTATAAAGAAGGCAATTAAAACATATCAGACAAGTTATAGATGACAGGATCAATAAAACCTCCATGATCTAACGTATGCTGAACACCTACAGTACATTAAAGAAGTAAGGATTAAAACAAAATTAATCCACTGATATCCAAATTTGCTGCTGTCAGAAGAAGAAAAAAGAGACCGAGAGGCAAAATGGAGGATACAGCTATTAACCAATATTTCTTATTGCTGGTTTTGCTCTGATCTTGCTAAACATGAGCTGTAATGGTGCTTTTCAATCAGAAATTAGTCATTTGGAGTGGGACTGAATATTCTTTAGTTTTCTACCACCTCCTCAAAATAGTACTTAATATGGCTAAGATAGTGCCTAAATCAAAGAAAAGTTCAGTGCTCTTAATCTAGCTCAAGTATACTGTAATGCTATTTGTATGTATTTCAATACCTACATAATTACTGTTTCTCCTTTTTAATGAGGCAGGGAGAATATAGGACCTCTTCTCTTCAAAGGACAGGAGAAAGAACAAGGTGAAAGATGTGAACACCTCCTTTTTCAAAGGTTTTAAAGAAGTTACAGAGGACTGTACTCCAGCACCTTTTGTTCAGTGTTGAAAACATGGAGTGGGAAAAAGGGTGACCACACTAGGAGGTCCCACCATTTCTCTACTTCACTTGTATACGGAAATAAAACTTAAAAAAGAGGCCACCAGTCACAGAGGGGAAACAAAAGTCACCTTTGTGTCTCCATAAAAATTGTTATGGCAGTACGAAGTGAAAGCAAACAGAGATCCATCCTCTCTGCAGCCACAAATGTTCAAATTTGTGGCCGCGACAGAAGGCAGCATTAAATTGGGCGCAGACCATGTCTGTTTACTTACAGCAGAAGAGCTCAGGCTGAGTGAAGCTGCCTGGGCTCTCCAGCCTCCCTGGGCAGTAGCTCCATGGGCTTGAGGGGCAGAGTACCTGCATCACTTTCCCACTTGTCCAGACACGTCTGTCCAGGAGTTGTGCCTGGGTAAGCAGGGACAGTTGGGGCTTTGGGGCACGCAACCCATGCAGCGGGATTTTCCTATGTGCTTGCACAGGAGGGACCCCTGTGCAAGTTCCTACCCATCCCCCACCACCTCCACATTTGCAGACCCATGTGGGAAAATCCCTTGCAGAGGGATTTTCTCAAGTGTGCCTGCAAGTGCAGAGGGAGGAACTCAGGTTTCCCCTCCATATTTGCAGGCAAGTGGAAGGAAATTTCTTGCAGAGGGTTTTTCCTGCACACCTGCAAATATGGAGGGGGGAAACCCAACTTTTCCTTGCTTGCATACTTGCACCAACTTGGGGCACGGCAACCAGGGATGGCTGTAGATGTCCCTGAAGCGTGCTCATGTTCCAAAGATGACATATTGCAACACAACTGATCATGCTCCAAAGATGTCTGTTTCCAGGCACAGATTTTACAAAGCAGCATTTATGCCAGAGCCAGTGTCCCATAAAAAGGGATGTAGGTTAGAGGAGGATGTTTGCTTGAGAGTGAAAGGGGAGAGGTTACTATGCAGTCAATTTCAGCACACACTGGAAGCAAACACAAGAGGAGTGGTGACAGAAGGGAGACTCTCTGAATCCCCACCCTGCTTCCTGCAATAATTATATTACTCTGTAAATGAGAGGAGTGGCTGAAAAATAAGGCCACCATCTCTCATACTCCATGTGACACATAGGATGGGGTCTGATGCTTAGGATTTCAGCTCTGATTTCCTTCTCCACTACTGCAATTACAAAATCCTCAAGAAGCCAAATTCATCTTCCATGCAATTCCAAAATGTGACCATGTATCACTGCAACCAAATCACAGCTAATCTGAGATTTCATCTGGAATTATGCCCAACAGCAATTTGATAATTAGGTTATTTTCAAAAAAAAGTTAATTTTAAATTAGATTGTCCTCTTCCCTGAGTAAGCCTCCAAACATAGCATTCAGTCCAGTGTTTTCACTGTCAATCACTGTATGGTGCTGTTATTTGTTTGTCTGCTTCAATCAGAAGACATTTATTTTTCAAAACTGAATACATCTGACTTGTTTCTAACTTTATTCAACATGAAATCCAATCTAACATGACTTAAGCCAATACAAATTGATCATTGGCTTGGACAGGTATTTAATTAAAGAAACTGAAGCCTGATTTAAACTTAAGGAATATATTTGCGAGTCTGCAATTTATATTATTTCACATTGTTTTAACAATGTTAGCATGTATCTTACAGTCTTGCCTAGCTGCTGATTATTTTGATGTGAAACTAATTCAGGTTTCTTATAGTCTTGAGATATAAAAGGTTATTCAGCACTGATATTCATACTAATGCTTAGGTCTATTTTTTATATTAATAAAAATACATGTAATATCCATATGCATTTTAATGTGTATGTGTTCAGCTCCTAAAATTGAATTTTACACTCCTGAACATAGATGGAAATTATGATGATATCTGATTTTTCTATAATAACCTGGAAAACACATCTTTAAATCTTTAGAAGTACAGGCCCTGTGACCTTGCATTCTATTGGATTTGTCTGACAACAAGAGGTGAAAGGATTCTGCAGCTCCATTGTCTCAACTGTAGGATCTGAGAAAAACACTGGCAGGGCTCATCAGAGAGGTTTATGAGCCTGCAGTTCAAAGAGATTAAAAGGAAAATCTACAGAGATTCTTTCAGGCTGAAGAACAACATTAAATAACTATTAGCAGCTTGGTTCAGTAAAGCTTTACTAGAGCCCTTGCTGGGTCATTCAAAAATTGTAAAGGAGAAAAGGTATTCAAGCTTCACTTGGGGGATACAATAAATATTTCTTGGTTCTTCTGGAAGCTTGATGAAAATGGAAACTTTTAAATAACTTGCAAAGTAGTAAAAATATGTAATATTGAAATATTTCTCACCTTCTAATTAGTCAAATATTCTTAGCAGTGTTGATGGTTTTTTTATAGCTACAATTTAATTATGAAGAAAAATTATCCAATTTATACACTGCCAAACCAAACACAGCCGGAAATATGTACTTGGTATCATCATGAGGCGATAAAATTAAAAAGAATATTAGAAAACTTTTCAAAATTTTAGTACCACTAGAAATTTTTTTACAATTAAACTTTTTTTTTTTTTTTTTTTACATAATTTAAAATTAGTTAGGAATTGTTACAAACCACATAAAAATGCCAGTTTCAGCTTAAGCTAAAAAGGAAAGGTCTGAGTTGAGAACTGTTCTTAAATCAAAAGTAATCAACTGAAATTTGTATTAAAAAATCTATTTATTAGAGTTTTTTAATACACAAAATCACATTTCATAGTTTTATTTGCTTGTATGGCATATAACATCTAGTCTCTTTCCCTGCTTTAATACTTAGCAAACGTGTTTTTCATTTGTTAAGTATGTATTCAGTTAGACCTTCTGTTTGCCACCTGAATCCTCATTCATAAAGCTCTAGTGGCTGGAATTTAGGTCCCTCTAGAAATCCCAACAGATATTTTCAGTAAATTTAATTTGTTAAAAGTTACCCTTTTAAAAATTTTTATAAGCTATTTGAAACTGAAAAAATGTATTTGAATTGTGATAAAAGGACTAACTGTAACTAACTATAAAACTGCTTGATTAAATGTGGGATTCAATCCTGCCAAGTATTTTGAATTACACTTACACATATTCAGCGTATGAATGATTCCACCAACTTCAAACATCCCAAGTTAAACTTTGCTGGACTGTAGCCACAGTAGTTACTGCCTGGCAAGAATGAGCCATTAGTGCTGTTTAAGTGGTGCTGTATTGCAACCAATGCGGCACAAATCGTTCTCCATTGTACAGAATAGGTACAATACCAGACAATGGTACAAACGCTTCCCTCTGTACTTTCCCCTAAGACACAGGCGGGCAATTATTTTCGGCAGAGGGCCACTTACTGAGCTTTGGTGAGCTGTTGAGGGCCACAAGGGCAGCCCTGCCGCCTGACAGTTGCCCCACCCCCAGCCACCATATTGGGACCAGAAGTCCTGCCCCCAACCCCTGACCTTTGCTGCTGGAAGTCCCTCCTCTTGCTCCCTCCCCCAACACTCCTTTTGGGAGGGAGGATGCTACAATCTTGAAACTGGAAAAAAAAACCCAAATCATTTACCAAAAAAAAAAAAAAAAAATCTACTATAACATTTTAATTTCATTTAAAAATATTGTACTGATTTATGTGTTTATGAAGTATCTAGAGGTAACTGCATAACAGCTCAAAATACAGTCCTACTGTATATTAGAGTATGAGCCAGGCAGGAGCTGCAGGGCCACTAGAGGGCATCACTGCTGACTCTGTGGCCACGAAACCCGTCACAACGGGAAAGGCACAGGCACCAAGGCTGCTACAAAGATCATCTCCTCACAGGTTCCCCCCACGTCTGGGCTGGCCTTTTCCTAAGGTGTTTCCTCTTAGCCTCTCCCCGGATCAAACTTTGGGGCCAGCCTCTGGCTCTGTTGGGTTCTGCAGTGTCCTCCAAGGGCTGCAGGTTGGGTGAAGTCTTTCTGCACTCCTCCAGTAGGAGGCTGCTTACCTGAATGCAGCCACTGGGACCCACCAGTGGCTTCATTCAGACAAGCAGCCTCCTGCTGAGCAGACAGACATCCCCAAGCCCTTCCTGCTCTGCTGGCAGAATTATGGATGCTTCCCAGAGTGGATGCATTTGTGCCGGGCCAGGTGGGAGGATTGGCAGCCACTGCTTGACTTCCTGTGGAGTCGACTATGTCCAGGACCCTGCATTGGTCCCAGCCCGGGGCCACATGAGAGACCTGTCCTGCTCCCTCAGCTCCTGCCTCCTGCCCCTCCAGTTTCCCCTGAGGCTGCACCACAGCTGCCATGGGCTCTGGCTCCACAGCCATTTTCACCCCCTGGAAAGGCCTTCCCCCAGCTGGGGGCCTCGGCTGCCGCTCTCCCTTCACTACGACTGGCACCTGCTGACAATGCCTGGACTCTGGGGTTCTGCAGGAAAGGAGACAGCATGGATTTTACCCTGCAATGGGCCCAGAGCCCACAACCCTGGCCCAAACTCTGCCTGGACCTGATGCCCCCAGCTCAAAGCAGCCGCCTGCTCATCCTCGCCACCCCTCTGGCCAGGACGAGGCTGCAGGAACTGGGCTGGCTCCAGAACTGCCCACCCCCTCCACCACCCTGCAGCCCCTGCCACTTCTCGTGCCACTCTCCATGGCCCCTGCCACTTCCTATGATGCTCCCTGTGGCCCCCATCACTTCCCACTCCCCACCCCACACCTATCCCCATGCCGATCATCATACCACTTGCCGCAGCCGCCGTCACACCCTGCACCACTTCCTGCAACCCCCGTCATTCCTCTCAACTTCCCTACTGCTTCCTGTGCCTATCCCTGTGGCCCCTGCCGCTTCCTGAACCACTCTCCACAGCCTCCGCTGCACCGTGCAGCCCCCACCACTCCCTGTGCCCCACACTGCTCCTTGCAGCCCCCACTGCTTCCCCTGCCACTCCCTGCAGTCCACACTGCTCCCCACGCTGCTTCCCATGGCCACTGCTGCTTCCTGCGCTGCTCCCCATGGCCCCCACCACTTCCCAGACTGCTCCCAGCAGCCCCTGTCAGTCCCCGTGCTTCTCCTCAGGGCCCCTGCGCCTCTCCCTCTGGCCCCTGGTGCTTCCTGTGCCATTCCTCATGGCTGCTGTAGTTTCCCATGGCCGCTGCCTGCTACCACCACTTCCTTCCACTCTCCCCGTCTGCTGCTTCCCCTTTTGGCTCCAACCTGGCCCAGCAAGCACCATGGCTCTCCCAGCTCCTGGGCAGTTCATAGTGGTTTCCCCCCACCCCTCCTCTGAACTTATCTTACTTTCCACTCAGACAGAGGGAGGCAGAGAACAGCTGCAGAACTGCTCGGTCATAAGCTGCAGAGGCTTCTGGTTGGGTGCTGGGGGTAGGAGGGGGGTGGAGGTAGGCCGGCCTTGCTGCTCAGCCACTGGGTCCTGCTGCCCCTAGCTGATAAAAATTAAAATAGCCACTGGGTCCTGCTGTCCCTAGCGACTGTCATCTTTGACATGCAGCCAGAGACAGATAAAAATTAATTTGCTAAAATTTTGAGGGGTCCCGTGAATCGGATAGAATGGCTTGGCAGGTCGGATCCCGCCCACGGGACATATTTTGCCTGCTCCTGCCCTAAGAGATATTCTGGAGGAACCATTTCTGTGGTGAATGAATTTGGCCAGTATTAGGGGAAAGAATTAGGCCACTCAAAACTCTGAGCTAGTTTGAGGCCCTCAAGAAAAGAAACAACTGTAAATGAGATCTGTGCACTCTGGACAAGAATCAAACTAACTGATTTCACACAGCTCAAGAGTCATGAAAGGTTAACCTGCTACTCCTACCAACATGGCCTAGGTTCTAAGTTTCATCAGCAGTCACTGGTGTTCATCTTCAACTATGAAAGACGGAGCAAAAGCACTGTCTGTCCAGCATTTTTTTTCTGAAAATATGACCATTTTAAAACTGCATTAAGGACTCTCTCTGTAGGTAAGATATTTACAAAGCTTGATATAGCACATCTAGATAAGGTATACAAGTGATGCTTGCAACGTTCCCTATGGGTCTGGAAATTTGATGGCAGGGGAATGGTACCAGTGTTAATTGTGTTCCCCTGCTGCCAAATTTTTGGACTCCTAGGGAGCCTCATGAGCTGGACGACTCAACAGCCACACCCAGGCATGCAGAGTCAGGCTACCACTCAGGCTATCACATCCATGGACTGACCCCAAGTGCCAATCCTGTGCAGGATCCAGGAACACCAGACCAAACCTGCACCATTCATCCAGTTGGCACCACTAAAACATACCATAAAAACGTGACTCTGAATAATGGTTAATAGTGTTAGATACTGCTCTATGCCAATAAATTTAGTGGGCTGATGGTTATCCAGTTGGTAAAGTATTGTTGGAACCATTCTGCTAGTGAAAATAAAAATGTTAGATGTGCCTTCATAATTCTTTCAAATTGACCTCTATCACCATTTTATTATTTTAATTTTTATCAGTTACAAAAGTGTTGCAAGATTTAATTATATGTTGCAGCTGTGCTTTGAAATCCTCAAACAAAGACATAACTGAGCCAAAAAACCACCATTAATGGCAGTATAAGTGATCATGGCAAGGATGTGCTAATTGTGATTATTCTGCTCATTTAACTATTTAATTGTTCAGATTATTTTAAAGCTTGTTTTCTGCTCTTGTACCTGCATAGTTTCTCAGCATTAAGTTAACTATTCTTTTGAGGTCAAAGTAAATTACGAAGAACACAAATCTCAGCAGTTTTTATTAAGAGGGCAAAGATGCAACGAGGGAGACTATTTGAAACACCTCTTACAACTATTTTGGGACTTTGTTAAGAAATTTCATTCTCAGAAAAACTGTGAGAAGCAAACAACTTACATATAAACAAACGAATGAAATAAGCAAATAAACAGTATGTCTGTAAGTTCAGAAATCTTCATTACCTCTTTGTCATAACTGTTAGCTTTATGCATCTATCTATAAGTAAGCACCTGAAAGAGGTAATGGGAAGTAGAGTGAGTTTGGAAATGCTACAATGTGAGTTTGGAAAGGCTACTTCCAAAAGGCACAGTCTAAGAGTGTCATGTGTGTTGTGATATAGATCAGTAGTGTTCAACTTTCCAGTCCCATAGCTGAGTGAGTGGTTCAAAGTCAGTTTGCAGACAAGTCCATGGGCCTGATCCAATGCAGGGCTGGCACGCAGGGTTGGGCCACAGGTGCAATCTGGCACATCAACCCAGCCATGAACACCAGATTCAGCTCTGGAGTGACCCTGCCACATACCAGTGCAATCTAGTATGCAGGGCCACATCATCTAACCCATAGGGCTCCCATGGGTCTCAAAATTTGGCAGCAATGGAGCTGCAATTAATGCTTCCACCAGCCAAATTTTCAGACCCATGGGGAGACCCCTGGGCCAAATTACATAACTTTGTGACCTAGATCTGGCCTGCCGGCTGAAGGTTAAGCACCACCAATATAGACACACATCCATGAGGCTCAAAGCCATTGCCTATAAACCAGCAAATGGCGATGTGAGAAACACAGGCCCAAATCTGAGTTGGGCTGGGAAAGTTTTAATTACAACAAAACATTATATGGTGAAAATGTAAAAGTAGCTACTGTTGTGGGGTCAAAAGCCAACAGACTAAGTTAGAAGATGCCCAATTCTTTGTAAATGAAAAGTTCAGAACATTTTAATAAATGCTAATGAAACTGAAGTAAATGCTAGGAGAAGAATAAAAACATGGAGAGATGGGTAGATGATTAGATATTCTCAAAAAGACTACTTTTACTATTTGTGGTTCTCATGTCTGCTACCTCAGCCCAAGGGTTTTCCTGTCATGAACCTCTTAGATTCTGGAAGAACATCTGATCTGGTTCAGTGTAGCAAACCTGGCAGAAGCACAGATCATTTGATGAAGAACTTTCCAGCCTGACCTAAGGCCTAAAAGACTGCTGTGTGAGAGGACCTCAAACACTTCAGGTAAGAGACTTAAAAGCCACAAATGGGAAATGATCCCTACAAAAGCAAAGAGCACGTAGAAGGCATAGGTTCTCTTGCTTTCTCATGCATCAATAATATCTGAATCCATATGCTTCTCCCTTTTTGTGGCAAGCTATCTGAAACTTGGGTTTATCAGCAAAGCCATCCACACCAGCGTGACAATCTGGCCTTTAATTCTTAACAACACTTCCATCCCTGAGGTATCTTACCTATACTGGTCTAAGCCCTGGTTAGAGTCTTTGACTGAAGAAAACTGTTTTTTTAAATTTTCCCAAGGTAAAATTAACCCAAAATAATTTATCTTTGATTTCATGGCTTGGATTACAAGCTGCATTAGTTTTGTTCTTTAATCAGTCAAACGCATTGATCTATTAATTCTTAATGATGACTTCAGTGTAGGGCTGCACTGATAAAGATTTTCTTGACTGATGCTTATAGTCGATTATTAACCAGCCATATTGGCTGATGACAATGTGAAAACTGATATTTAGTAATAATGCAAGGCATTTTAAAGTACTGACATAAATAGCCCTTTTTTTTTGTTTGTTTCTGGCACGTTCCAGCAACCTCCTGCATTGCATCATTCAGTGTCCTAGTGCTTAAGCACTCAGTGTCCTGGCGGTGGGGGTGCTTGAGCTAAAGGCTCATCGAACAAGCAGCTTGGCAGCAAGAGGCACAACTCGCCAGCCCACAGCTGCCAGGCGGACAAGGGGAAACCCGCCATTTGTTGAGGGAACCCAAGCATCTGGGAGCTCTGGCCCCATGGGGGAAAGGGAACCCAGGTGTTCAGAACCCTGGCCAGAAGGCATAATAATCGGTAAACATTATCGGCTATAATGGCCAAAAAAAAGCCGATAACGTCATTTTATTAGTGCAACCGATATATCAGTGCACCTCTACTTTAATGTTTTATTATTCCATCTTTACATTAGTATATTAGCTTGTATTAAGTAGACATACTTGCTTATCCTTTTTTAATAAAGTCCATAAAATACACAAAATTAATTTATTCTGTTTTATTCTGCTAAGCTGCAATGGGGTCATGAACTCTGAGGGCACAGACAACCTCATATAAGAATCTAAAAAATGGTTAGCTCTGTTTCTGAATTAACACCTCAGTCTCTCAGTAAAAATTTGGCAATTATTATTGTCAGATTGATTTCAACTAACTATATATGTAATTTTATTTTCAGTTTATGTAGTATGTAATTTTCCCAGAAATTACAATCAGACATGGCCATATTTCAAACCAAACTGAGAAAAAAAAGTTCCTTTTTAATAGGTAAACTATGATTTTTTTCCTGCCTTCAGGCTATGGATAAGGGACTGGAAATAAAATATTTAAGTCTATGAAAAAGGTTCTTAATTCATTCCCAGCTCAGCATAACAAGGAGCTAGACAAATTTTCTTAACACACATTAAAAAGACAATTCTTGTAAGATTTCCAGACCAAAGAGGTTTGGATTAAGTACATGAGCCAAACCTCTAAATCCTTTGAGGTTTGTCCATTGCTCATTAGTACCTATGTCCTCAGGGCATAGAAGATTTCTTGCAATACCTCCAGAGGAAACAAGCGTTAAAATGTGAAAACATACTTACTTGTTAAACCACAAGGGCTCAAAAAGAAAAAAACCCCACATATTACAACCAGGCACATGGACTGCTTCTCAGGTAATCTACTTGCCAGCAAACTTCTGAGCTGAAGACATTAAGAATTAAAGCATTAGAGTAAGACTGCAAACACAGGTGCACACAGTCTTGCACAGGAAAAGATTGTGCTGCAAACAAATCTTTTTCCTACTCTGTCTCCCATGTGCACATACATGCATATATATTTGTATCACCAAAATCCCATCCCCTGTCCTTCATAACACATTCCCTGCCCCTTGCTTTGTGACCTCTTATCAGTTTTCACGTATTGCTTCTCGTTTCGTTCCCCTTTGTTTCTGTATGCTTTAGCAGCAGCCTTAATGAAACTGACTAGAATCATGACTGCTGAAGCACCCTGCATAGGCATTTCAGAGACCTGGCTTCTAATCAATTTCCCTATCATTCTGCCGTTAGTGAACACATTGTGACATGGCAAACATCCAGAGTTAAAGTATAGGTAAATGTGATTCACCAGTTTAGATGGTTCACTTTAGTCTTGCGTAAAAAGGGCCTTATGCCTTAAAATACCACTTTCACAAGATACAACCGAGTTACAAAGACTTATCCAGATTCATGTGAATTAGAGATATACAATTTGCTTTTCTTTCTTAAGTGTCCTTGTAGTCTCCAGAAATCGCAATTTAGAACAACTCCTCCATACGCAAGAGTCTCAGAACACATGTATATACCTTCAAAGCACCTTTGTAAGAATTAAAATAAAACTCACTTAAAATTAAAATTGTATCTCTTGCCATCAGTGGAGGACAAAAATAGGTTATATACATTTTTTATATAATTGTATCAACTTTACTGGATTTATTTGCTCCACTGTTTTTAAATTCTGTGTTCAAATCCTGTGTTCAGCAATTAGGCTTTAAAGTTAAACTAGCACACGCTTTAAGGTTAACAGCTGAAATAGTCATTTGCGTCATCACACCTAAGGACCCGGTAGTTACTGGACTGGTTGGTACAGAATCTGTGCTGTAAAACCTCAAAGCACTCAAGTTGAAGGAAGATATGAAATACTTGTATTTGGGAGTTAAATCAGACGTTTTTAATGCCAGTGCTGGGTCATTTCAAGGTATGCAAAGCTAAATAAAAAAAAGTGCAATATATGTACACAAAACCAACTGGAAACCATCCGTTCAATTATTCTAATTTATTAAAATTGTACCTGTCAGCCCTGTACCTGCACAGTCTGAAAAAACCCACATATTTAAGTATATTGTAATTCATGCTGAAAATAAACATGTATATCATTCTTCTAATCTTACAATGATGTATATCTGCTACTATGACTAAGCCTTTGTTTCTCAAATAAAGTTCTGGTAACCTTAGCAGCAGGGGAGTTGAAATCAACGCAAAAGAAAAAGGTTTGATGGTGTGCCAGTGTACAATGGAAGGAAATTCAATAACAAGCTGCAGAGACAGTGGGCTTTTATCAGACACATTTAAAAGTGGTGGTGGCTACACGTCAATGCTGGACCAGAGTGTGTACTGCAGAGAGCGACTGAGTGTTTTCCCCACAGGCAATACACTATTATTGACTCCCCCCATTAACATGTAGGGTGGATATACATTTATTGAAGGTTCTAATGGAAGGCTGAGGGACTCCTATCCTGAGGCCAGAGCAGAAAGACAGCCTATCACTTCATGTAATGGTAGCCCATGTGTGACAGACCTGACCTACATTTCCCCCTTTCTTTCTCACAACAGCCTGTCGCTGTTTTAAGAAGCTTTTTTCTGAGATGTCTAAAAAGAAATGCGTGCTGGAGCTGCCTAGTTAATGTGTTTTACTGGAATATTATTTATAAACCTGCTTTATAAAGAGTCGCTTAAACTAGAGATGAATTATGAAAGCTGCCCTAAAACAAAACACATGCTTCTTAGAGAAAAAAAAAAGATACATGATGATTTTGGAATGCTCATAAAACCATACATTATACTGGACTTTAGAAGTAAATTACTCAAAACTTATGCCTAAAATGCTGCAACAAAATGTAGCATAGGGTATTACTTGAAATCATTAAGACCATTTACCGAAGCTGCTTTAATATCATCTTTAATGACTGTAAATGCAGTCTAAATTCCATATTCATTAAAATTATTAGAAGCAATGCTACCTAATGTTTTGTTGGAAGTAATTTAGTGTTCTTTACTGGATAACTGTCTGTCCTAATCAACATAAACAATGTATCCAGAAAATGAAAGTAGGACAAGGGAAGAGAACATTTTACTGCAGAAACAAATAGCATTTTAAAATATCATCTAACTACTACTCCAGCCCTTGTTTTACAGAGCTGCTGCCACTACAGCACTCCTTGGCAGGAACCTACCACGCCGCTGCAGGTCATACTCTTTTTTTGTCTCTTCATTCCCTAGAATTTTCCACGCTTGATCAATTTCGATGAACCTCTGCACACGCTCCTCCACTTCTCCTGCTGGCACATCTGCGCTTTGTTTATCTGGATGATACTGCCAATCAAAAAGAAAAGTTGGTGGCGGTGGGGAGAAGGGTGAGGGGAAAAAAAATTGATAGTAAATGTGATATTCAGTTACAGGGAGGGGGACAAGAAGGTTTGAAAGAAGGTGCCAAGGAAAATGAGATGACTATGTTGCACACAGGAGATTACTGCCAGGTTAATTAGACCACTGGAATAGCAGCAAATCCACCAGTGGCATAAATGTCACAATGTGCAGTGACAACATTTGCTGGATAATTTGCTGATGGAATCATTGGTCTTATGGACAATTTACTTAGAGAGACTGACTAATGCAAACACAAATAGGTGCACAGTGAGGAATACAACATGGGAAAAATGGGAGATATTTTAGGTAAAAGCAGCTTTTTCTTTAATACTACATCTAGCTACATTTCCAGCCTAATCACGAATAAATTGAATACTTTATTATACACATCTCATCTTTACCCTTTAAAAGGTAAACAGAATATGTAAAATCAAATATACATTGCAATATGTATGTATATCTATTTTGGAAACTATGCCTCAACATCTTTAATTTTTTTTCAGTTCAGTGAATCAATAGCCCTTCCAAATATTTAAAGTCATGGATCACTGGCTTCAAAATTTTGTGTCATTCTAGTTAAGAAATGATTATCTGAAGACAAGATCGTAGGATAAACCATGTATAAAGACAGAAAAATGAAAATACTTACATTACATGAAAGAAAATCCCTAAAAAGAATTCAATGGATTCTCTTTTTATTCCTTGCTATAGTTTAACTTACTTGTAAGGTATATATTTTCAATTTTTGATACTTCGATGCTTCATATAGCACATATACACCTGAAAAGCAGCAACTAGAGAGAGCACCTGGGGAAAGAATGAGTTACAGCCATGCAAGAATTGTTATCTGTTAATTCACTGCATTATATTTCAAAATACTCTTCATCTACTTATTTTTCCTACATCCTGGATTTAATTTCTGCCCTCTATGCCAGCACACAGAAGAGCCTACTGTGGTTATTGTGACTTGGAAGGCCTTTGGCACAAGGGAATACTACAGAGTAGAATTTTGAAAAAATGCTTCTCTTTATGAAGAGGTATTTGTTCTAATTTATTGTTCATTTTGGAAAGAACAATGTGGGTGTAGTGTGAGCTTAAAACAATTGCCTCCCCCTTCTTCACAGACAGTTTTATACTACAAATTCAAAAGGACTACTGCAACTGGAGTCTGTTTGTTCACTGATTCATGTAACTATCATTTGAATTTATGAGATTTATCTGAATAATCTCCCAAACCATAGCAGGAGAACAGATCCTAAGGGCAAAAAGTCTAAAACCTCAAACTTTTTACACCCATTTTCTACACACACATGGTTGTGCATGCAAAAATGGTTGCTCACACAAGTTGTGAACTCAAGTATTTAGTATATGTGCATATGTTGGCTGCATGGGTCTATGCCCTTGAAGTCAGTGATGCATTCAAAAGTAGGGACCAGCTTGACAGTTGCTGAAAATAAAGCCCAGGCATAGGTGTGGTAGAACCCAAATGCTGACTTAGGCATCATGCAGGTTGGAAATTTTTGGCAACAACATTTAGGTCTTGAACAGGTGTTCACTTCTGCAATAGACATTTTGAGAAATGTCTACCAATACCAATACCGATGGCTAGAGATGATCTGAGCAGGATGTGGGGCCCCACCCCTGGATGCAAGGAAACCAGTGGCTGATTCAGGGGGAGGGTGGGGGAGTGCTGAGTGGCCAGATGTGAAGCTGGTGGCAGCGAGAGTGGCCACGCCACTCCACCTGACTCCGTGGGGCCCTCCAAAGCATGGGGCCTGGGGCGATTGCTCCAATTCATCCCCGACAGGGACGGCCCTGTTGATGGCCTTTTATGAACGAGCCATGTCAGCTGATACCAATCTAACTGATGATATGAAAGCCTGGCAGCTTGGAGAGCAGTACCTGCCTGGTAAGTCTGTTGGGGGAAAGGGGCATGGGGGATGATTATCAAGGCTCCCATGGTGAGGGATGGAGTAGAGCAGAAGCTAAGGTTGGGACAGAAGCAGGCGCTACCCAGCCAGGGCAGGACAGGACACGGGACAGAGCCCTAAGTGTTTTGTCTGGGGAGTGCGAGGAATGGGGTGGGGGCTCCCACCACTGTGCACACCCCTGGGGGAGGTAAGGGAGGATATGTGCCCCCCAGATCTGTGTGCAGGGTGAGGGCAGGTTGCTTCTGCAGGCTGGTGCCAGTGCCAGGCTCTTCTCAGTGAGGGAGTTGGGCCGGGATGCACTTGGGTTGGGTGGCAGTGGTGTTTGTAGGTGGGCTATGAAGTGGGCTACAATCACCCCAAAATTCACTGTAGCTCACCCAACACTCTTTCCCCATGCTGCCACCACCATCTACCCCAAGCACAGCCCTGGCCCAACTCCTCCCCCTCCCCCTCCCCCCACTGCTGGGAAGAGCTCGGCACTGCCTAGAGCCCCAGCCCTTCACCCTGTGCACAGATCTGGGGGGCACATGCCCCCATGCCTCCCCTAGGGATGTGCGCAGCAGGAGGAGCCACCCCTGCACCCCTCAGATGAACTACTTAGTTTCATAGTTGGTAGGGTCGGAAGGGACCTGATCAGATCATCAAGTCTGACCTCCTGCCGTGGGCAGGAAAGAATGCTAGGGTCAAATGACCCTGGCAAGGTGTCTATCTAGCCTCCTTTTGAAGATCCCCAGGATAGGAGTGAGCACCACTTCCCTTGGAATTTGGTTCCAGATCCTAGCCGCCCTGACTGTGAAGTAGTGCCTCCTGATATCTAGCTTGAATCTACTCTCCATCGACTTATGGCCGTTATTCCTTGTTACTCCCAGTAGTGCTCAGGGGAACAGGGACTCTCCCATTGCCTGCTGGTCCCCCTTGGCCAGTTTATAGACAGCCACCAGATCCCCTCTCAGCCTTCTCTTGTGGAGGCTGAATAGGTTCAGGTCTCGTAGCCTCTCCTCATAGGGCCTACCCTGCTGCCCCCGATCATGTGAGTGGCCCTCCTCTGGACCCTCTCCATGTTCTCCACATCCCTCCTCAAGTGCAGCACCCAGAACTGGATGCACTTGTAGCTCTGTCTCGTGCCCTGTCCCAGCTGGGTAGCACATCCACCTGCCCCACCCCCATTCCCTCCCTCACCGCAGTGGCCTCAATATACCCTCCTCCCCCTTCTCCAGCAGACTCGCCAGCTGTATGCTTCTCTCTAAGCTGCCAGGCTGGCTGGGTGCATGCTGTAGTTGCACCCTTACACACGGCATTTATCAGTCAATCGCTCAAAAAAAAAACCAATTGCCAATAATGTCAATTTCCCTTTTTATCTGTGCCGATACAATAAAGACCAATGTATCAGTGCACCTCTAGTTTCCCCCTTCCCATGGAACTTCAAAAGGCTGCCCACCATCCCTTCAGGAGGGATGTGGGCAGTGGGGTTCCGCAGGGCTCAGTCCTCAGGCCCGCACTATTCAACATCTTCATCAGCAACTTGGACGAGGGGGTAAAAAACACCCTGTTCAAATTTGCAGATGATACTAAGATAAGGGGAGGAGTGGGCATGCTAAAAGGGAGGAATAGATTGCCAGCTTCCAAGAGAAGTGGTGCTTGGCTCCTACCCTGGGGATCTTTAAAAGGAGGCTGGATGAACACCTTGCCGGGGTCATTTGACCCCATTACTCTTTCCTGCCATGGCAAGAGGTTGGACTTGATGATCTGCTTAGGTCCCTTCTGACTCTTCCAACTATGAAACTAGGAGTAGAGGGAACAGCATGATAAAGCCCCCAACCTATTCCCCAAAGCAGGTACCCTGATCTGGTGAAGAGCTGGGAAGCATCATGGGCACCTATACACGTGCCCGATGCTTGCTCCAATGCATTCTAATTGGAATGTGTCAGAGCAGACTTGATTAATCACATCAGCTGGAGCATGCTAATTAGCACACTCCAGCAGCCTCAGCGTCATGTGTATTCAGTGTCCTTGAACTTCAAAATGGCAGGGGGGGTGCTTTAACTAAAGCTCGTTGATTAATTAAAGCACCCCCACTCTCACCCCTGCTCCCAAGCATATGTAAAGACTTACTGCTCCTCTCCTGTCCCCTCCCAGACCAGTCAAGCAGGGAATTTAGAAGTATTCATTCCTGTGAAAGAAACTCTCTCATATGGGAGGGCTTCCAGCCTAACATCTCCTGGAAGGGGCATGTCTCCTCCAAGAGAAACTGAGAGAACACTTGTATGCTTGTACTGGAAGTATGGCAACTCTACTGATAAAAAATGGGACACCTCTATGTAGCCTTAGCAACCAAAAATGAATGCTGCTTCAGATCCAACAGGAAGAAAAAAAAGTTACCATTACATCTAACATTTCAAGGTAAACCCAGGTAATGGGGAGGGAAAGCATGACATTGGATGATGTAGACTATATCACAGTAATTGATTCGTGTATTTTGGTCAAATGATCTAAGCAGCCTTTCTTTTTTCCAACTGTGTTCCAGCCTTAACAGTATTTGTTCAAGCTGGTAGCTGATCATGAACTGTAATCCTGCCCAAGTGTTAACTGAAAAGGTCACTTTATATGTACACTGAGTACTGATAAACATTAGAAGTTCTTAGCCTGCATAATGGATTAACAAAAATTAATATAGATAGAAATAATCTACATATCATATGTGTCCAAGGTACACAGTCAGAAAAGATTACTGAAAACAGTACTTATTTAAAGTAGATCAAGTCAGTTTTTTACTAAAAACTGTAAAAGATTTGTAATTGTTAAGTAAGACTTTGAAGGAAGTAACATGCTTTATTCTTATGTTTAATGTTGTGCAAATGTAAAAGCAGTATACACTTATTCCTTGATTGAAATTTTGTTATTTCAAGTTTCAATCCCAAATAAACCATTTAATGGTTTAGTTTTACATCCCATGAGGAAATAACTATGTGAATGATGACAACTAACACCTGAAATGTCTCATTAATGCTTTTATTGCTGCTAGAAGAGGCAAGTCTTCCTATAACATTTTCCATCAAACTAACATTCAAATAAATAGAATATCTGAAAGTCCCAGGTATGCCTTGCCATACACAAAAAGCACACTAACACAGTACAGTGAGTGTGAAATCATGACCTGAATACAACTACATGTAAACATTTAGGACAAAAGCTTTGAAACAATTAAATACAAAACCGGTTGCCCAGAACATCCTGCCTTTTGATTGGCCAAAAGCTGCTCTTAACCGTCTGCTGAAGACCATATGTTGTCAGATCCCGATTTCTGAGAGGGAGCAAACCAGTCATTAATGACTGATTGCTCACAACAACGCTAAGAAAACTGACTCCTCTCCTGCTGAGAATATTGAAGAATCAAACAAAACTGGTTCCTCTCCTACTCAGCCACAGTGAAATCATAGCTGATTGAAAATAAATTTGCAGCTTTTGAGCAGTGCCTCAACCAATGAGTGCATGAAACAATTTAGCAAGAAGGAAAGTAATCTGACCATCCTTTCAGTTGCTTCAAACTGCCCCTGAAATAACTGGCCACGGTGGAAGCAGATACTCTAGAAAATGAAACCACAAATACAAGAAGTGGGGCTCTCCACTGTGGCAGTGAATGGGAACAGTCTATTTTGGTCATTTCTTATAAGATAATGAACCTAATTTTACCACTTCACACAATGTTGAATAATAAAATAAATTATTTTTAAGCAGTATGAGTTTATTTTTATTTTTTTCTTTAGACAACTTGTTAATAGATATTATTTATATATTTGTATCATTGCTTGCAGACAGCCACTGTCACTTGGATGTGTAACTACTTTCACTTTAACCACATTTCTGTATGAAAACATTCCTCTTGCAAGACAGTAACACAAGCAACTGACCTCTACAGGAGAATAAAAGCAAATGTTACATCAGAAAAAGATTTAAGAAATTTCTTTTTAGCAGTGTGGTCCATATTTGGAGAAGTATCATTACCTTCTTTGTACATTTCTTTAGAATTGATAATGAATTAGTATCTGTGAGTTTTCTTAAAAGAAGAGTTTCTGATGCTCATTTTTTTGAAGTGTAGAACCATCCAAAGGAAGCCCATCTCTGGCTCTGTATCCAAGATTTCATGTCCTAGATGACCAGATTCAGGGTGTCCTCTGACCTGCTAATGTTCTTTATGTGTACTCCTTACAAAAGGGGTCTAATTCTCAGTCCTCTGAAATTATTACCATACATTAATAAAGAGATGGTGCTTAAGTAATCAATGGAAGAAAGAAAATGAGGCAAACTACTTACAATGTAATTAAAAATGGTTTGGGATTTATTCATCAGGCATAACCCAACAGATAGTGGGTCCCTGTTGTACCTTTTATGTTTTGGCAATGTTTCTTAAAGATACTTCAGAGCAGACAATTTATTTTGCAGGGATAATGGGGTTGGATTAGATTCCTGATGCCTGCACACTGTGAAGCATATCTTAGCAAAACACTTTCTAGTACTGTGGGAAAATCCAAGCAGAAGCCGAACCCTCTCCTTTCCCCAAAGTCAGATGCCATAGTGTTAGTAGCTACGCATGTGTAGATTAAAATCTACACAGCCCAGTCTCTCAGAATGAAAAAAGCAATAATAATTAAATACATGCTTCCAGCTTATGAGTTAATTTCTTCCTTACATCCCCGCTTGTCATATCATACTAATATTCAGCTGTACTTTGAAGGCTGATCTGGTCTCAGACATTTGTCATTTGTCTTATTCAGTTATTTTTTCTCTTACTGAAAAATTAATTAAAATATCCACACGACTGTAATTTGATAATATTTCTCTGTGTTGCACTTTTCCAAAATATCAAAAGTGTTTTAAGAAATTGATTAAAAATACTGTCATCAAGAGGCAGCAGTTCATATATTTCTAAAATATTCATGTGCCCTGTTCTCCTGCACTAGCAGAAGGCAGAGCAACGTGGAACCTTATAGACTAACCAGTTAGAGAAGCATGAGCTTTTGTAGGCAACAGCCTACTTTGTCAGTATGCCTTCACTGGATGAGGGAAGCAAAAACAGTTTCATAGGATCTTTGTTCATTTACTAATGACCTTTCAGGATACAATGAACACTATACTAAGCAACTTGATTATATTTTCGTTATCTGTCAATCAATTTACCTCTATTTTAAATCTATGAATTATATTAAGAGTATTTAAGCTTATTTTATGGATTACATCAACTTCCCAAGATGCTGATTACCCACTGTCATGCCTACGCAAGCATGTCTGGGGCCATTTGGATCAGGAGGAGTGAGCAGAGTCCAGGGATAAACCAGGTCAGGAAGCCAGGAGGTTAGTTTGAGAACAAGGTCTAGGAACACGCTGAGTTGGGAAGCTGGGAGGTCAGATAGAGAGCAGAATCAGAGAACATGCTGGGTCAGGAAACCAGAATAAGGAGTCAGAGGAATCAAAGAGCAAGCTACAGGAAACAGGAAAGCCATCTAGAATCAGGTTGAGCCCTGTTGTCTGGACACTTCCTGTTCTGGGTCAGAGGTTTATGTCCAGGAAGTGAAGAATCAGCTGACTCCAGCTGACCATACTGGTGCCAGTGAGTGGGTGTAGGGGGCCCTGTCAGTTTTCTCAGGAGAGCTTTGACTAGCTGCAAGGTGGCAAGCTGGGATGAGTGAGCGTCAGGGATCTGGATTTTCCGTTTCCCATGGGAAAATGGAGAAAACTATGGCTTTCTCCCTTTGCCAGAGGAAACTGTGGATTTCTCATTTTGCTGGAGAAACCCATGGATTTTGCTGTTTTGCAAAGAGCTCTCTGCAGGCTGGCAGAGTTCCAGCTTGCAGGGTGCTGGGAAGGAGTGGGAGGAGGGCAGTTAGGCAGGGGCTGCCATGTGGATGTGTGCACATGTACATGTCCACCAGGCAGCCTGGACAGCAGCTCCTGCAGGTAGGTGGGGGAGGGATGGGAGGGAGAGGGAGAGGAAGATGGAAAGGGAAAGGAGGGGGGGATGGTTGAAGTTTTTTTGTTGAGATGTAAATTTTTGGTACTTCAATAAAAAAAAAAAATTGCCAGGTTAAACTGAACACATTGTTTTAAATCACTGTCTGAAATTCATCAACTCCAGTTCCTTACACTTATTTTCTCCAACCAATTTCCATCAATTAGATTCCACAGGAATCAATTCTTTTGCCAGTATTTCTAATGGTCTCTTCTTAGCCAGTGCTCTGGACTCAATCCTCCTCCTCCTTGGCCTTTTAAGACAACTGACCATGCTCTTTTTATAAAGATTACCTTCTCTTGGTTTCCATAATTCACTTCTTTCCCACCACTTTCTCCAAGTCATTCTAGAGAAATCATCTTATCTTGCCATGCAGTGCTCCAAGGAGGAGTGGAACAAACACACCTATCTTTGCTCCCCTTCTTCTCTCCTCATAGGCGACATGTAGGGAAGGCACAGGGGGGCATGTACCCGCCCTGACAGGGCTGCTGCCACTGCTGGTGGCACCTGCAGTAGGTCACCAGCTCTGGCCCCAGCACCGACACCACTGGCAGCACCAGTGGGTGCCCCCCCAGACTCAGGAGGCACCAGTTGCCCAAGTATATCCATCTATTCTTTACCTCTGAACAATTTCACCTATGAAGAGAATTCATCTACCATCTCCACGCAGATGACTCTCATAACTCTCTCTATTCCTAACCTGTTTCCTTCTGTTCAAATTAAAGTCACGGTAGGCTTCCCCGATAACATCTTGTCTATGACTAGTTGCCAACTCAAGCTCAACGGATGCAATAACTGAGTTCTTCGAGCTCTCTCCACTAACTTATTTCTCAAAAGCTGGCTATAATACATCATCCTGCCTGCTCTGACCACTTTCTCTAATACTACATTGAGGTTATGCCTGCATCTTGCCTAGTTTTTCTTCCTAATGTCTCCAAGATATGACTTTTCCTATCCATCAACACAACTAATATTTTTGTTCACACTCAGCTCATATCCATTCAGAAATCACCTATCCAGCCTACCACTGTCCTTGTCACTCATCTCTCTGCTTTCTCCCACTGACCTCCCCTTCAGTATTGCATGATACTTAAGCAAACTCTTTTCCCTTTAAGGGCCTTTTATGTCTCAACATCTTCATAAGGCCAAGGCAGGGGGTTGGACTTGATGATCTGCTCAGGTCCCTTCCGACCCTACAAACTATGAAACTATAACTAAAATTTCTCATTAATTTTAAAGAGGTCAGTTTCCACCTACAATGCTGCACTTCTCTATAACCTAGGCCCCATCTACATGTTACACTTCAGGCATGATTAACCAATTAATCACACGTTAAGTGGTCACCTAGTCATATATTCAGTCAATTAATGATGTGATAAAAAGAGGAATAAACTGTAAAGTCATTCCACAAAAGATGTGTAATAACTCTGTAGCTGCTTCTTATCAACCTTTAATTATGTGGCCAGTGGCCCCTGTGGCTGGGAACCCTGTCAGCTTATTAGAGCTCCCAGCTGGGGGTGGGGGGAGAGAGTTCTGTGTGCACCCTTGAGCCTAGGAGCTCCCAGCTGACAGGGCTTCCAGCCACAGGGGAGGCCCATTCTCCTCTGTGGCTGGGAGACCACAGCTCATGTGATCTCCCAGCTGTGGGAGCTTGCTTCTTGCTGGAGACATGAAGGGCTCCCCCTGTACCAGCAATAAGGCATGCACCAGCATATGTAGCATGGCAGGAGATGGATTGTGTGTATCATGCATTAGATCCCATTGCACCTTTACCTGCACATGTAGAAGGGCCTCTAATTTCAAACAGATCACTGTGCTTTTCTATATATTCACCTCCACAATTGGAAGGAACTCCCTGTAAACAAATATAAAACCACACGATTATTCTCCTTTGTATCCTTCAAAAACTAAAACTAAAACATGCCACACTAAAACTGAAAGACTGTTGCCTACCATGATACCTAATATTGGCTCACTGTGTTTTACTCCACTGTGCCTGATGTCTGCTAATCTTCCCTTTATTCTGTTTTGGGGAAAGGAAAATCTTATGTTCTGTGGTCGTGTAGTGACTAACACAATAGGAAGCTGGTCCATGACTACAGTTGCTAGGTAGTTGAGTTACTACCCAGGATGCCAAAAGTCCAGCCCTGCCGGTTACCCCTTTTATTATCCTTATTGTAACACTTAAAGTCACTTTTACCTGAAGTCAGACCTAGAAGAGAAAAACCTGCTGGATTTTCTATTCTCTTGCCATCTGCTTGCGGGGACTTTATTGTTTCTGCTTTGAATGTTTACACTAGCACTCAAGACTTCATCCATGATTACTTAGTAAAAAGTTATCAGAAGGAATTAGAGAAGTGCTTTGTATAGGAAATTGTAATGCAGGCTCCCATGATATGTACAGTGGTTTAGTCTTGGGTTATCCTCACCATAGATTTTAGTATCACCCAAAAATATCTTATATTTAATTTTACTTCTCAGCCTATGCAGTTATTGTTCCCTTCTTAAAGTCAAATTTCTTAAAACTTGAATTATAATACTTCTTCTGGGCACAGACAGCCGCCTCAGCAGATCAGGATATAATATTATCAAGTATAGATCAAGTAGATAATATTATGATATTAATAATTATTCTTTTAGGGCTTTTCATCAGAAGAACTCAATGTTTGTATTAACATTAATTTTCACAACCCTCCTCAAAAGATAACTGGGTTACATCCTTTCTACAGCTAGACAAACTACAACATGGATAGCACAGATTAAATATATTGTCCAAAAACAGTGTTAAACATGTGACCTGTGGACCAGACCCAGTCCATTGAGCTATACGATCCAGGCCAACTCTGTGGACTCCATGTTGTACAGGGAATCAGTCTGGGGCATGTGCTACATGTGGCCCCTGCACGGGACCAGTTTTGCATATTGGTTCCTAAGCAAATCTGGATCTGTGTGTGTAGCACATACCAGTTCATGTAGTACACAAGTTGGACCCAGTGCTACACGCAGTATAGGCAGTCCAGATTGCAGATGGTATGAGGTACCCTGCTGGACCGGTCCTGCAAGGTGGCTCCAGTGCAAGTGGACAGCTTGGGGCATGATCCAGATTGGTCCTGGAGCCAGTGCAAAAGTCTGGTTCTGTGTGGGTGCCACATGCAGCGCATGCTCTGGACCAATTCTCTTGTGTTGTGTGTAGTGTAGAGTTCAGCCCATATGTCGAATGCAGTGCCAGCCCTGGAGTGGGGCTGGTGCATGCTGTGTGTGGCAAGCAGGCTGGACCTGGTGGTACAACTGCTCTACATGGCACTGAGTGTCAGTCCATTGTTGAAGCTGCTTAGAGTTTGCTTGTACTTCTATTGCCATGTGGTTATTGTAGGTTTAATTATCCAGGTGCTCAGAGTTTGTATGTGCTCTCCTTTTAAATAAATCTCAGTAAAGTAAACAAGAAAATGATCTTACTCCCACTGACCTTAAAAAGAAACCACACACACATATAGTGTTGTCAGCCCTCCCAGTTTATCACAGATCTTATGATATTTACTATATTTCTTAAGGCTGTAGCTCCTGGAGTACCAGTACAGAGGATTTCATCTTTCATATTTATAAAGGTGCATTTCTAATTCTAATAGTTGTGAAGGAAAGCTGGAAACAAGAACCCTAAAAGCAAGATGCCACAAGGTAAAACTTTAATTTTTTAAATTTATCTCACAATTTTTGCAGAGAGATGTAATTTTTGAATGCTTAAAACATGCAATTCTGTCCAGAAATGTGCACAAACAGAATAATACAGTTTAAAGTAATACATTCTTAGCACCAAGAATGCATTTCACCTGCTTAGTACTTTTCTGGTTCATTCTCCTGTCAATAAGTCAGTCTTTCATCAGTCACACGGGATGCCCATGCCTGCTATGGGACAGGGAAATCTGGGTGAGGGGGATCCCCTACCCTCCATCAAT
>NW_017728947.1:22431973-22477199 GCF_001723895.1 Crocodylus porosus
GCTGGACTCGATGATCTCCCGAGGTCCCTTCCAGCCCTAATGTCTATGAAATCTATGAAATTTATGAAATCTATGAAATGTTGAATCCAATATATGACTGCATCCAGATGAGTATGGCCGTGCAGTATTTGGCACTGGACACATGTCTGCGGTGCACATACTGAACATCCAGTTGTTCTCCACACTGCAAGGGAGCAGTGTGGAAGGTTTTTTTGACACTTCATTATCAAGGAGTCAAAAAAAAACTGTGGAGAGAACAAATGGAGTGGCACATGCACAAGCAGTATGTGCTGCTCAAAAGCAGAGCTGGGCCACATGGAGCAGCAGAATTGCGTGGCAGAATTACCGCTGCTGCAGCCCCAAGAGGTCCAGAACCCAAGGTAAAGCTACGGGGGCCAGGTCAGGGCTGGCCCCAGCCACCCCTACCGTCTCTGGGGTAACTTGCCCTATGCCAGGGACAACTAGTGGCAGCACAAGGTGTGCCGCTGCTAGTTGTCCCCAGGAAACTAAACATCCACAATGTGTGTGGACGCAGCCTATTTGTCTTATTTTTAATATACTTTGGGCCATATGCTTCTGCAGCTTGGATACTATGGAGAAGAGTGAAAAACTCTGCAAACACACACTTTAAACACAGCTGCAATCACAACTCAGTTCTGCAAATATTTGTATGACTCTGGGTTGCACATCTGACATCCATAATAGTCATAGAAATTTTCCAGTATTTAATGATGGTAGTTCATAGGCTATACTACCAACCACAGAAAAGAAAAATTAAAAGCTTTTGCCATTGCAGGCAGCACAAAAGATACTTGTATTACCAACTTCAAATTAGGAACTTGTAAACCACCTCTCAAACTGCGTTAGATTTTATTATATATTGACAAGTGCTCACACATTTTTTCTTGTGTAAACCCGTGTCTCAGTCTTCTGGCAGGTATATATAATTGTGTATTACTACTCACCTTCTCCAAAAAGATACCTGCAATATTCGTGTTGTATATTATTGGTTACCATTACAAAATATAACAACAATTTGGATATAAAAATAGTGAAATTTCTTAGATACCAGTATGCTAGTACTCTGTAAAATTTTACATTTCAACCTCCCTGGACATTCAATTACTGACCTCAAAGTAGCTACCCTTAAACAACAAAACATTAAAAATCAACCCAAACATGAATTGCAGAACAAGAGATTATTCACAGACTGGACTGTGTTAAGTATGATCTCAACAGAGATTCTGGATTTTTATCCCATTACCTGAACTAGTTTTTATGATCTCTACTGTCCTTCAGTAGGTTAACAGCTTTGATTCATCTCCATTGATCCTTTCAACTTACCTTTACTTCCTCCCAGCAGTTCCACCACCCTCCTTCCTTTTCCTAGCCTTTGTATTTAAATTAACTTAGCCCTTTCTATTTAGTGCCTGTTCTCTGCAAATTCATACGTGGCATCTGCCAAAAAAAGCCTGTAGCCTACAAAAGCTGATGCCTCTCTGAACAAACTGAATGTATAAATCATCCTTCTCTGCAAAATACTGTCTCCATTTTTTAAAATTGTTTTCAGCCACATCCACTGTTTAAACACAGAATTTAGAACATGCCTACTGCATAAATGGATACCTTATATTCTTTGTCCAGTATCTACACAGTTCAGCTAATTCTATATCTTCCGAACTACAAAGTTAAATCCTATACTACATACTGGAAGCATCTAAAAGTTCACTAATACGCTGTAGTTAGTGCACATTAAGTTTAGTACTTGGATTGAAGTTTAGTACTGAACATTGATTTAGTACTTGGATAACCAAGTATGAAATCAATGTTCAGTAACTTGCACTACTGCACAAGAGCGCTGGCGCGTGGGTTTTTTAGTGACACTTACTATGCAGTAGCCTAATACTACTGCACAATAGCGTATTAGCATGGTTTTTGCCCAACACACTACTGTGCAATGTTATTAAGCTACTGCGCAGTCAGCATCTCATGAGACCACTGGATCAATAATTATTCTGCTACAGTAAAAGCTCTGTTATCCGGCATCCATGGGGAATGGATAGTGCCAGTTAATCCAATATGCCGGTTATCTGAGAGCTTACCTCCAGTGGGTTGGAGGCGTCTTTACCGGTGCACCAGGGCTTTCACTCCCTGCCGTCAGTGTGCCGGGGGACAGAGAGCGGGGGCCTGTGCAGGCTGCTTTGCCCTGAGCCCTGGTACACAAGGAAGAAGTGGGACTCGGCAAAACCGAAAGTGCCATGGTAGGACTTCCGGTTTAGCTTTTGTTGCATCGATCCACTGCCATACACAATAGATGCCATCTGCAACAGATCCCAGTTAAGGGAGCATTCCAGATGGTAAAGTGCTGGATAACACAGCTTTTACTGTAAAATAAAAAGGACCAAACTGACGGATATTAAGAACTTGATATCCGCAGGACAGTAAACTAAGATTGCAACCCCGAACATTCAGTTGATAGAATCAAGCAATAAACAGGTTGCATGCTGCAATCTTCGAAAGACTTAACTACATTACTGGTTGATTTTTACTGTGATAAATTAGCAAGCACATTTTGGTGAAAAAAGGTAAATAGCATCCTTCGTTCCATTATGTCCTTTATAACAGAATCTTTTATAAAGGATAGGGATAAATGACATAGTTCGCTTTTTTTTTTTTTTTAAATCAGTAATGACTGATCTAAAAAATTAAACATGCCTCTCTGTTCTCTATATAAAAAGCAATATTTAACTTTAATCACCAAAATAAAAAAAATAAAAAATCTAAATTGTATTTTAATTTAAATTAAGCTTGTTTTAATAAATCTATTTAAAATTAAAAGGTATTATGGCCTGTATTTACTTTAATCTACTGAACTCATTCTCTTAAACTCAAAAGCGTTACACACACATTTTGATTTTTATATGATAAAAATAAGAGTCAAGATTTCTCTCTAATGTATTTCTATTGTTTTGTTTTATCCAGCCTAGATTGAAGCGCCTCATTCAAGACAAATATTTGGAAACTGTAATGCAAATTCAGAATTATCCAGAATTTTATCTTGCAATTCCCATGACTTTAAACTGGTAACTTTTCTACTACAATTCAGTGCTATTGCAATTCATTAAAATGCTCAACTGAATGCAATGGAACTATTTAGAATTTAAAGAAGGCTGTGCTTAAGTACCTACATGAATGAAGTTCTGAAAATTCAATACAACACGTGCATTAAGTTACTTCTGTGCTTTAATGTTTGAAAGACACAGAGCAGAACAACATAAGTAATTCCAAAAGGTACCCAAGAAACAAAGGTAAAGTACTTATCTTGTAAGATAAAGGTTGATTTATGAGTCATCATTTATGTCATTAATACGTATCTAAAAATTAACTCAATATCTGCAAATATTCACCTGCCATTTTTCTGAATTAGATACAGAATATTAACTATGACCAAGATGCATCTTTACAAGAGGCATAAGCTTAATTATCACTGGGATTAATAGTTAGGCTAGTGTACACAAAAGAAAATTCAACGAATACACTATATAATCCTGAAGCGCTTAAAAAAACCAAATCCACAGATGGAAGTGGACTTTTTAACAAACTTTGTTTGTTTATTTGTATTACACCACCACCCAAAAGCCCTAAAATGGACCAGGTTAATTGCTATACAAATACAGAGAAAAAGGGATATGATCTAAGTAAAACCAAAAGATAACAGATGGATGGCTGGATGGGCAGAAGGAGCATGAGGGGACAGTATCAGTAAACATGCTGGATAGCATTCTCAATGTATCAGTGGACTATCTTAACAATCTGGGGAGGGAAAATTGCATAAAAATAGAGTGCGTATGGAGCGTGGTACTACAGCTTTGCAGATTTAAGGAAAATTCTCCATGAGCATGAGAGGCACTATGAGAGAAAGCAAATTACCTGGTCAGTTTTCAAACAAGAGGGCAATAAAAGTTAGCATCATTGATAAACATTGGTGGGATCTGATATTTTGTAAATGGAGTCTGAAATGTAAAATATGGGTGTGAAGGGCCTAGAATGAAAAAGACAAGCAGCTCATGTTTGATACAGCAGAGATGAGAAAACCACTGGCCAGATGCAGAAAGACATAACAGTATCAAAGCAATAGGCTAGCGCAGGGGTGTCAAACATATGGCCTGTGGGCTGGATCTGGCCTGTGCAGAGATTCTATCAATTACTTAAAGTTGGGGAATGTGATGGGGGGGCAGGAGGGGGAGGGAGGGAATGGGCTGCCATAGAACCAGAGGCCCTCAGGCCCCAGTGGACATAGCGATTGGTGGCAAAAGGGCAAGCAACGGTTGACACAACCCCAGTAGCCCTCTGGTCCACTTTGTCCATCACCACTGAAGTGGCCCTACCTCCAATGGCTCTGCTGCCACAGTGCACCGCATGCCTCATACCAGAGCCAGAGTTGTGGTCACCTTGTACACTGTGCGCTGCAGTGGCTGCAGCATGAGGCATGTGGTAGCACAGCAGCTCCGGCTCTGTCCTGAGGCACACAGCATGCGGCGCTGTGTACACCAGGGGAGAGCTAGAGCTGGAGCTGCCACTGCATGGAACAGGGAGGAGCCAGAGCTGCTACCACTGCCACCAGAGCTCCCAGTACTCCAGGCTACAGCCCCACAGTCTGGAGTCAGCCCATGGGAGTTTGACATCCCTGGGCTAGGGAAATAATCCTTACAGCAATATTCTGAATAGATGTGTGTGTGCAGCAAGACTGCATTGGTCAGAACCGGAGAAGAGGATGCAGCAGTATTCATACATGGGATAATAAACAATGAGACGAAAGCTTTAATTGTGCAGTTAGACAGGACAGGCCGTATTTTAGGGATGTGAAGGAAAAAGAATCTGCAAGATTTAGATGTAGACAGGATGCAATGACTGGAAGAGAGAGATCAGAGCTGCGATGCTGCCTAGGCGTGAGCAACAGGCAAGATGTTGGCGTTAGATAAGGAGGTATCAGGGGGAGCTCTGTAAGAGGAGGGGAGCTTGCTTAGAACTCTGTTTTAGCAATGATGAGCTTGAGGTGACAGAAAGAGATCCCTTAGGACAATGGTTTTCAACCTTTTTTCATTTGCAGAACCCTAAAAAAATTCTGAATGGAGGTAAGGATTCCTTTCAATTGCAAGTGTGGGTATTCATACACTTTTCATTGATCATAGTCATCTTTCACAGACCCCTTAGACATAGTCTGTGGACCTCTAGGTATCTACAGACTACAGGTTGAAAACCACAGCTTTGGAGATGTTTTCTATCCAAACTAAAACCTCAACTTCTCTCCCTGATAGTAGGGCTTGGGTAGAAGGAGACAGGTCAGGAGCAGAGAAGCAGATCTGGAAGATGGTAGATTGTAAATGGATGCATGTTTACAGTCAAAATTAGGCACAAAGGGAAAAGAGAAGGGACCCAAGGACTATACCACCCTCTTCTCTTTGCCCTCCCACTCCCTTTTCCACCCTCAGGAAGTGGTACAGGTTTCCCTCGATTAATGCAGTACATGTGTTCCCAGAGAACAGCGCATAAATTGCATTAACATAAAACGAACCCACTTTACAATGTAACAAATAGGGATAAGTTCCCATGGTGGTGAAGGAGGGAGGGAGGGAGTGAGGCGGGGACTACGGAAGGGGTGGGGGGAAGGGGTGCTGGTTCTGGGGATGCACAAGGCAGCAAAGCAGAGGAAACAGCGGCACTCACACCTTCCCTGGCTGCAGTGGCCCCGGGAGCAGCCGGTGCCAGCAGCCTGCAGTTGCTGGGCTGTACCGTGCTCTGTTTGTCCCCCTGCGCCTGGGCTTCACCTGTGGCCAATCACTTCTGCTCCTGGGGTGCGCCATGCCCTGGTGCAGACAGCTGGTGTCAGTGGCTCCCAGGGCCGCTCCAGCACGGGCTGGGGTGAGTGCAGACAAGTGGCGCCCTGGGTGGTGCGGGACATGGTGCAGCCCAGGAGCAGAGATGCATGGGGACAAGTGGAGCACAATGCAGCCCAGCAGCTGCAGGCAGCTGGTACCAGCCACTTCTCAGGCCGCTGCAGTCGGAGCTGGGGTGAGCGCTGCGCCGTACACTGCCCAGGGCTCCACTTGTCTGCACTCATGCCAACCCGTGCTGGAACGGCCCTGGGAGCAGCCAACACCGACTGCCTGTACCACAGCACAGTGCAGCCCTGCAGCTGCAGGCGGCTGGTGCCGGCTGCTCCCAGGGCCGCTACAGCCAGGGCTGTGGTGAATGAGGCCACGGCCCTTTCCCCTCCCCTTACAGACTTACCTGCTTGGGCAGGGGGGTGGCATCTATGCTGATTGCATAAGGATGAATTTACCTTGCATATAACAAATTATGCATCTAAATATGCTCATCACAAGAGCAAATTCACATATAAAGAACCCACATAAATCAAGGGAAACTTGTATTCACTTCAGCTAGAGAAACAGAGTGATGGCAGAACTGAAGTCAGCCTGACAGTGGGACTTTTGCTAGAAATGCTGAGCAGAGAAAGAGATGAAATGGAGGACACATGTATTGGAGTAGGCCAGTTTTGGGAGTTGAGAGAACAAGAACAGACCTTATGTCACAGAAGTAGTTGAGCCCATCTCCTTTGGAGCATTTGGACTGCTCAGTTAAGTCCCAAACTACTGATCCTGATGTGTTTTAACCTCTGGACTCTGAAGAGTATGTAAGTGCTACCACTGATTTGTAGTCTCTAGGTATGCTAGCAGCTCTTCCTGAAGGCTAGGACCCTAATTCTGATTCTTGGCCTTCTACTGACCCCTTGGGTTTCTTCTCAATTTAAAACACTATTTCCCAGAACTCTAGCCACAGAGGTAACCTGGGCTAAAACCCGAGTCTTCAGGGACCATTTGCCCCATTCTTCCTTCTTTAAGTTTTAGCCCACTTTTAATACCTCTCTGTTTGGTTAAAACAATTTAAAGCTAATTAGGGTGTGGACATACAAATGGTAAACTTCATCACAAGTTTAGTTTACATACCATATTATCCTAAGTAATCAACATTCCCAGTTGGTAATATTAACATTCTCTTATTCACTTTGATTTCATTATATATTTATGACAAATTCATAAATATGAACTTCACATTTGCATAAACTTGCCACATTATCAAAAAATGTCAGTTATGTATACACAACAGAACCAAAATTATTTACATACAACACCATAACACAAAGTCAATATGTAAAAGTTTCAGATTTAGAACACCCTCTCATGCACAATATATTTTCTCTGGTAAAGATGTGTCACTTTTTCTGGCTTCATACCTTTCAAATACAATATTGATACAACTGAACATTGTGTGTGTACAGCATCTAACAAAATGGGCTAGACTGGCTACTAGGCTCTACAGTAATAAAATAAAATACTAAAAGACACAAATGCTGGATGGTATATCTCTTTTGATAGCATAAATAAATACTGCAAGGCTTTTCAACAAAAGAATCAGGAGAAAATGCAGGGTAGGTTTATAATGTAATCATGTAATATCTAAATTGCAGCCTCATAATGTTTGAGAAGGTCTTCATTGGTAACATATTTTTTACATTCTCTACTTGCTTTAAGTGCCGTTATCTACAGGCTCACCTAGATAGGTCAGAACACGAAGGCTGTAAATGTCCTCATTTGACAGAGGTATTGACATGTTCATATTAACCTGCTATACCACATAGATGCCTTCATAACTATTCAGACAATATTAAAAGCTATACAACCTTGACTTTCTTTTAAAAATAGAATAAAGTGTGACATTTCCTCATTAATTTCTATGTTTTCTTAAAACCCTCCTCAAATGAATACCATTGTTAACAGAAAACAAAAACTGAACTATGAACCAAAGTGTATTAAAGCTGATTTACAGTCTGAATTATTATACAGCACATTTAAAAAATAACTCATTTTACCTTCTGTATCAACTGATTTCTTGCTGAATTTCTCCACTTTTTAAAACCAGAGTGTATTTAGTGCCAGATTGACTGCCTTGGTGATAGATATCCTCCATCCATACTTACAGCATACGTAGTGAGAATACTAGTTTCCCCACAAGGATCTGCCAATATACCTCAGTCCTAACTTGAAGTGTCTGTTCTCACTCAGTTTTTGGCCTTTCTGCCACAACAGCCAACAAAGGGACCAATTAGCGAAAACTTTGGTGGTGCCTCCTGCGATGTGGACATTTATCCATTGGGAAATGAACTGAGACATGATTCATTTCATATAGGCTAAACAGCCGTTATATGTTAACAATTAAGTCACCACCAAACTTGGCTGAATTCAAACCAGCAACCAAAATGCATAAGGCTTTGTGTGTCTAAACCAATGCCCACTAAAGTCAATGGATATTTGCTTCAAAACAGGCTAGAATTGGGTCTTAATGTCTGCTGTATTTCCCTAGCCAGTTACTGATCGTATAGTTATATTTTTTTATTAAATGTGACACCTTTGGATTCATGAATCAGATCAGATGACCTTTCAGTTCAAGCAACACCTTTAAACATAAGAAAGCAATAGACCTAACAATTTGTCTAATATTATTTCAAGAACAAAGTAATCCAATAGGCCTTTCTTTTGCCTATTGGTGCTTGTATGCTCAATTCCGCCCCCCGCCACCCCTTCACCCCCAAAAGATTTTGTATTAAGTCAGTATATAACTCAGCATAGGATTCTTGTAGCTTTGGGAAAAATTTAAGACAAGTAAGATGATTCCAAGATATTTTCCCATCCCAAGAATAAAGTGAGAGGGAGAAAAAACTGTTAACAATTTGCACTATGATCTAGAGCAGGGGTGGGTAAAATATGGCCTGTGGGCCACATTCAGCCTGCCAGGCCATTCTATCTAGCCTGTGGGGCCCCTGAAAAATTTGGAAAATTAATATTTATCTGCCCCAACTGACTGTCAAAGATGACAGAAGCCAGGGGCAGTAGGACCCAGGGGAAGCCCCAGCAGGCTCCTGCAATAGCAGGGCCTGCCCAGCCTTGCCCCTAGCTAGCAAGGGCTTCTAGCCTGGGACCGTGGGGCTGTTTGCACCTCCTGGCCCCGAGCAGGAAATTCAGGTAAGAAGCAGGTGAGGGGGTGGGCAGGAAGGTGGGAAAAGTGGCAGTGGGGGTGGGTGGAGTGGAAATGAGTGGGCGTGCAGGAGTGTGGGGCCCATGCCAGTATCCCAGGGCCAGCACTGCTGGGGCCAGGAGGTCTATGGAGCCAGGCTGCACTGTGCCAGGAGGGAGAGAGGGGAGCTGGCCTGGCTCCACACAGTCACAGCCAGTCAGGACCCTGCTCTCCTGCTGCCCACTCTGGGCCCTGCCAGTGCTGGCCCCGGGGCTCCGGCATGGATCCCATACTCCCAACTGGCTGCTGGGTTCCTGCTCGCTTCCAGCTCAGCTTGTCCCAGCCCCACAGCACAGGTGGGGACGACTGCGAGCAGCCCCGACCCCCCACTCCTCACACTCGCCTGTCCAGGCTGAGCAGTGGCGGCAGTGGGGAGCAGCTGCTGTTCAGTGCAAGGGAAAAATGGCCCCTCCCTCTCCCATTGCTGCTGCTCCCAGCTGCAGCCACCCAGAGCCCATGCAAGGCTGTCCTGCCTCTCTGGCATGTTCCCACCACCCATGGGGCAGCAGTGGCAATGGAGAGCAGGGACAGACAGCCCGGTGTGGGCTCCAAGTGGTTGCCACAAGGAGCACCCCAGCAGCAGTTCACGCCCTGCTGCTGCTCAGCCTGACAGGTGAGCCCAGAGCCAACATGGGGACCAGGCTGGCAGTGGCGGTGAGGAACAAACTGCAGCTGAGCGTGGGAGAAAAGTGGTTCCCCTTCCCACTGCTGGCACTCCCAGCAGCATCTGCTTGGAGCGCATGCAGGGCTGCTGGTGCCTGCTCTTCCTAGGGGCAGCGGGGACGTGACAGAGTCAGCACAGCCCCATATGGGCTCTGGACAGCTGCTGCAGGGAGTGCCAGCAATCGGAGAGGGGAGCAGCTGCTTGTTCCCTGCTGCTGTCACTGCTCAGCCACTCGTATGGGCGAGTGTGGGGTAAACGGGGGTTGGGGCTCCCTGCAGTCATCCCCGCCTGTGCTGCTGGGCTGGGGCAGGCGGGGCTGGGAGCGAGCAGATGCATGACAGCCGGATGGGAGCTATGGCTCCCGCTACCGGTAGTTATGTGCGGGTGGCGGCACAGCCCCAAGACGGAGGCAACTGGCTCTGTGTGCCCCATCCCATTCCCGCTGCCATGGCTGAGCCTGGTAAGGGGCTGCCTGTGTGCCAGGGCCCGTGCCAGGCTAGGCAGGACACTCCACCCTTGCCCGTGGCAGGGAACAGGGGGATGTGGGCAGGGAAATGCCTGAGGCAGAGGTCAGGGAGGCAGCTCTACTGCTTGCTCCTAGGAAAGGCAGCAGAGCCCCTTCTTCCTGGACAGCCCCAACTGGGTCCCCCTGGGCCACTGCCTGCACAGCCTGCTCCCCTGCAGGGTTTCCCAGTGCCCCAACCCCATCCAATCCTCACAACTTCCCCTCTCCACCATAAAAATTAAATGTAAACATGTAAATTAAATTTATCTGTAAATTATATAGTTTGCAGGTCCACAGTATAACATGGTTAGGAACTCCTGCCATAGACCCCTGCCAGCCCACACCCCATGCTCCTATCACCCCACTCTGGGCCCCACAAGACCCACGCTCCTACATGCCTGCTCACTTTCACTCCTCCTCCCCCCACCGCCACTTTCCCACCCACCTGCCAGCTGCTCTGCACCCTGTGACTCCCATACCCACAATACCATACCCTCACATACACATTCCCACAACCCCTCCTACCCTCCCACCCACAACTCTCCACAAACCACACACCAACCCCATACCCTCCCCCCGACACCCATGCACAGCCCACACAATATAAAGGTTTCCCTTGATTTATGCAGGTTCTTTATATGCAAATTCCCTCTTATGCGATGAGCATATTTAGACCCATAATTCGTTATATGCAAGGTAAATTTGCTCTTATGTGATCAGCATAGATTGCCCCACCTCCTGCCCAAGGAGGTAAGTCTGTGGGGGGAGGGGAAACGCCGTGGCCCCACTCACCCAAACCCTGGCTGTAGCAGCCATAGGAGCAGCCAGCACTAGCTGTCTGCAGCCACTGGGCTGCACTGCGCTCCACCTGTCCCCCTGCACCTGGGTTCACCCCAGCTCCTGGGTTGTGCCGTGCCGTGGTGCAGGCAGCTGGTGTTGGCTGCTCCTGAGGCTGCTCCACCATGAGCTGGAATAAGTCTAACAAGCAGAGCCCCGAGTGGTGCAGGGCGCAGCACTCACCCCAGCCCTGGCTGCAGCGGCCCTGGGAGCAGCTGACACCAACTGCCTGCACAAGGGCACAGCACAACCCAGTAGCAGAGGCGAGCAGAGACAGGCGAAGCATGGTGCAGCCCAGAGGCTGCAGGCTGCTGATGCTGGCTGCTCCTGGGGCCCCTGTAGCCGGGGAGTGCTGTTCTGTTCCCTCTGCTTTGCTGTCTTGTGCAGCTCCAGGAACAGCACCCCTCCCTAGTCCCAGCCTCACTCCCTTCCTCACTACGATAAGAACCTATCCCTATATGTTACATTGTAAAGTGGGTCCGCTTTATGTGAATTTGATTTATGCAGTGTTTTCCGGGAACGCATGTACAGCATAAATTGAGGGAAACCTGTATATGTAAGACTGCATTTTGAGCTTTTATGCAATCACTTCATCATATACAGTACAAACACTCACAAATCCGATCAGAAATATATTTTGTAAATTAAATTAAAATGTTATTATAGGGGTTTGATTTTTAGTATATAATTTGGTATTTTCCCCCCTAAGATGACAAACCCTCTTCCCCAAAGGAGTACGTCTGGGGCAAGGGGAGGGACTTCTGGTGGCAAAGGTCAAAGGTTAAGGGGGTGGTACTTCCAGTCCCAAGATGGCGACCAGGGACTGGGCACCTGTGAAGGAGCAGGGCTACTCATGCAGCCCTCAAGAGCTTGCCAAAACTCAGTAAGTGGCCCTCTGCCCAAAATAATTGCCTGTCCCTGACCTAAAGGTGTCTACGTGGAAGCCCCTTGTGGTTCATTAGCAACAGAAGAGACTGCCAAAGCTGGGGTTAAAATCTTGCCTCCATGACTTCAATGGAACTAGGATTTCAAAGGGTGTCTTCAATGAAGTTTCTGTGTCACTATCATCTACAATGTGCCTCAGTCAGTTCTAAGTGTGTATGATCCAGGCCCCAACTCTCATAATCCCTACACGATTAATACAAGAACAGACACTATATCCCCATCAGTCTGGAAGTCCAGTCATTTTCCCTTTAAAATAATCTAAGATGTTAAAATAATGGTGATTTTCTGAAATGCTACACTTACATTTAATTTAATTGAAGAGTGAAAAATATTAATTTTTGCAATAAGCATGCAGAAAAGATGGATAAAATCTAAATGCTATACAATTATAAAGATACTGAATTGATTAAAAAATGAATTAAACAATGCTTCATGAGGAGGTATCAAGCCAATTGGACCACAAAATAAAGCTGAACAGTTTCTTTACAGAACATTGTGCAAAAGGGCTCTTACGATTCCATTCTTTCAGGAAATATATAATTATATATCACAGAACATTTTTTATTAAAACACTGACTAAGAAGAGATTAGTTTTAGTAAGTTAACACTGGGTTAATTTAAAACAAATCTTATAAATGGACCAAATTGGAAATTCCTATCAGAATCTACAAGAATTCAAAAAAGATTAATTTACTTTATTTTTCCTTTTAACTGTACATATTACAGTCTAAACTGTTTAGCATAAAATATTCAGACTTAATCAACAATGTTTGGCTACTCTGTTGCTGGACATAGCATAGGAACCCAGACATTAAACAGCTACTACTTTAGGGCCTCATTCTCCTCATTGAGAGAGGTAAGAGTGTCTGACTGAAGGCAGAGTATGAACAGACTTTCATATTTTGTGATCACAGAAATATGCCATGAACATTCATGGAATGTTCAGTTTTGGATAGCTGAATGTTAAAAATATATTAGCCCTCTTAGTTGTTGACCAGTAACATGAAAAGAAGCTGGCAAACGTAACTTATGACTTGGCATGTGGCCCTAGTAGAGGAGAATGAACCTTCCCTGTGTAGGCTCATTACACAACGATAGGAATACAAGGGAATCTAAAATATATTATTAAACAGGTAAATCGAGCATTGCCCAAGGCTTACTTTATGCTTTTATATTTGCAGAAACTTTTATTGAAATAAAATTTCCAAATAGTTTTTTCTTACTTATTTCTTCTAACATTAAAAGGAAAATTTGAATTTTACTTGAAAGATTTATTCACTTCATACAGTTATATAATATCTATATTGCCTTTTTAATGTTTTGTGCAAATTAAAGGCCAAGAGATTTTTTACTGAGCAAGATGACTTGCATAAATTAAAAGCCCGACTGCTTTGAGTTACTGAGTTCCTTCTCAGAAGTACTGAACATTCTCAGCTCCTACTAACTTCAGTGAAATATGGAGTTGTTTAATATTTTGCAGATTTCCTTAACTCACTGAAATCAAGCTGAAGCATTTCTTCAGTTGCTATACAGACTTCATAATTTGCACATAAAGGTCTTGTACAGCAGTTACCCTGAAGCAACACTGCACTCTGTACTCTGTGGCCTACATGGTTCATCAGGTACTAATTAGGTAGCATGTTCTGTCAACGCTTTCATGCTCTTCTTCTATTAATTGATCATTCTGCCAAATTAATGACACTGCTGTACCAGCTTTTAATTCCCTGAGCTCCTTTACCTGTGAGACACAAGGAGGGAAAATATCAAAAGGTCACAAGTTAACAGTACCTGTCCAGGATCTGAATCAACAACAAAACCACTATGTTGAAAGGTTAATTATATCTACCTTACTTCTACCAATAGTCCTTTGAGCCAAAAATGCACTCATTTTCCCTAAATGGAAAGTAAAATGAAAATAAAATAAAAATAAAAAACAAAAATAACATGGCGTGCATGCGCGCGAAAAGATCAGGTGCTCATACATAAGAGAGTACTACGTGTTTAAAAGCTATAGCTGGAAACATTTAGCTAGCTTACATTTTATTGTTATACTGATAGGTAAATTCTCTACATAAATGGGGAAACACAATACTTCATGCGAGAGGACTTACACACAAGTGAAATAAGACAAACCCAAAATAGCTTATATATTACAACACATAATTATATTTTGGGTAATGTTAAGAGAAATTTTCCCAAAGTGTGACACATATCTAATTACCAGAACAATGTCACCTTATCCAGATTGCTAATAATATGATTTTACACATTTACAAGTACAAAACGGAAATGTAGCATTTGGTCTCAAATGAGCGGATAAAATGTATTGATGTTACTATCACAGAAATAAGGTCAGCTGATCTTCTCAGGACATCTATATGGCATACAACTCCTCAAAATATTTCCCATTCATTTTATTATAAATTACTGTATATACAGTATATAGCAGGAAAATAAATATAATTAATATGGTGCTGTATAGCATTCTGTAGCATTCTAATGAGCTTTTATGTATGCAAGAGGGGTCTAAATAGCGACCGCCCTAACAGATGCTTATAATTTCATAAGAAGACTAAATCAGTATGTTATAAACAGTTAAGGGAAAATAATGTTTTATCCATTTATGAAACTGTGTTAAGATTACGAAAGCTTAGAAAGAAAATCAAAATGACAAAGCAGCTGTCAAATACAACACACTACTGCCACCTAATGCTTACTAAAAGATTACCTCACAAAACATCTAAGTTCCTCTGAACAAGCATTTATGAAATATGGAGCCATCTGTACTGAGATTTGTTAAAAAATATGGGGGGGGGGGGTTCAGAATTTTCTTCAGATTATCCCCAGATGATTTTTTTTTTTAAATGAACTGACATTATCATAGCTCTTTCTGTATCGGATCCATTCTTTCATGCACGCATGAAAAAGACTTTAGCTTATCACCATAAATATGAGGCTGCACATATTTCATTTCTAGCAGTAACAACAACTGGATACATGAGCTTTATTTAATGAGACTACCCAGGTACATCTGAAAGGTAAATATGAATAGGTTTGTTGTATCGGGGCCTAAGACTCTGTGGGTTCCCTTAATCTTCCCTAATCCTGTTTGTGCACTGCCTATTAGGTAGAGAGACAAAAAATACAATACAGATCCTGGAGACGTCTATATGCAGACAATTTAAAATCTGGCCCCAAGCTAGCAACCTTGTTTCTGGCAAACAAAAGAAAACACCTACAACAACAAAAAAACCTGTTTTTACCCCTTACTTTAATGATTTTGTGAAGTCTGAAGGTGTTCACTTCCACAAAAGTAATCATAGTTCGGGTCCTGAAACAGAAACCTACCTCAATCAGCCCAGGATATTGTAAACCTCCTATCCCAATGCAAAAGCATTCCAACAGCACCAGGAAGCTGCATCTGACTCTGAGATCATGTTCTCTAGCTTCAGCCTCTGCCTCCAAATACTGACCTCACCATTAACAAAGTCAATGAGCTTTGTGCTACCAATCATCTCCCTCAACATGCAAGTAAAACACACAGTGATACCATTTTAATTTGAGTCCCTGCATTGGAATACCAAATAAGTGGTGTGCCACCAAACACCTTCCTCATTCATAAACAAACTGCACAATGATCCAGTTTTCCTTCTAACCCCCACTTTGGAGTACAAGATTCTCAAAGCCTAATTTCACATACTTTAATTACTATTGCCACAACAATCTCTTTCTTCCATAAAATTAGGACTGTTTGGCTTGAAGCATTTCAAGTTTCTTGTCCCCATTACTTCTGGAAAACCATTTCAGAACTTCAATTCTTCAATTGTTTAAAATTTTCTTCTAATAATATAATTGTTTGATTTCCTGGTTAAATCACAGTGGTGGTTATGCTATGATTGATCAACATACATATGTCCCTTTCTCTATGAGCCCCCAAATTATAGAAAAAACATTTTTGTTACTAGCCCCTAAGTATATGACTTTGCAGGTTAAATGATTAAATTTTACAACATATTTACCAGTGTAAACCAAGGTTATCTAATTTTCCCCTGTATAATAATTTGTTCACCATTGGCACTACCAATACATCCCAATTTTGTGTCATCCACAAATTTCAAAAGCACATATTGGATTCTTGAATCCAAGTTGTTAATAAGTACACTGCAGTACACTGTTAATATTAAATATTAAACAGGATTTGTCCCAATACTAATGAAGAACACAATAAATACTCTGTCTCCAATCAGTAACTCAATTTTCAGTGTAACTTGCTATAGTCTCTCTTTTAGCTTGCTCCTTATTGTATCTTTGAAATGAAGTATTAATCCCATCTTTTCCATATCCGAGACATGGTATCAAATGCTTTCCTTAAATCTAGATAAATAAGGTCACACTGCACTGCTCTTATCCAAGTCACTTACCTTGTCATACAAGGATTTTAGATCAGCCTGACAACATCATCCTTGGCTAGAACTGTTGCATTTTACCTGGGTTGCCATTTCCTTTCATGTCTTTCCTTCAAAATCTGTCCACTGCATGGTAATAAGACCAAACTAAAGGACTTGTAAGTGCCAATGTTTTTTTTTCTTCCAACTCTAGATGTACACTCACCAAGCACATAGCTACATAAACTGGCATTCACTACGATAATTACTGCAATGTAGGGAATAAAACATGACTGATAAATATTCTTCTAATACCATAAATTCTTAACAACAACTAGAGTTACTAACATGAAAAAGGACACACTTTTAAAACTTTCACTTTGTTCTTTCTAGTTTCTCTCACTGCAGTAAATACACAAGTGCAATTAGTAGAACACCAGGTGTTTTTACAAACATAGGTCCCATTCTTACAGGCACAAACCCTTTTCATTCAAAAGGATATGACATTACTCCTGCTTACGGAATTGGTCCCATTCTATAGAGTTTAGCCAAATACATTTTAATGTCTTCAAAAAATTATTTCATAGATTGTAAGGGGCTGGAAGGGACCTTGTAGGTCATTGGGTCCAGTCCTCCTGCACTAGGCAGGAAAAGACAACTGGGGTCAAGTGACCCCAGTGAGGTGACTGTCCAGTCTCCTCTTGAAGATTTCCAGGGTAGGTGACTGCACCATCTCTGGAGGGAGTTTACCTTTGCAGTACACTGTTAAACTTCTGAGGTTTACAATACATTCTGTTGGAACCTCCTCCCATTTTAAAGTTTTGTGTCATGATGCTACACTCTGCTACCGTATTGATCTAAATCCAAGACAAACCTAGCACGCAGCCAGAGTGGCAAAGGAATCAGCACTGGTCTCAAGCCTGCAGTCTGGCTCTAGACTGATTCCCTTATCGCTCCCTTGGTACATCAGGTAGCCAGAGAGCAGTGAGGGAATCAGTTGAGAGCCAGAGAAGAGCACAGGACCCAAGCTACCCGGAGGTACTTGATTTTAAGACAAGGCTTCATTTCTTCCCATGATGAATGGGGAAAAAAACCCCTCATCTTGGAATCAAGTAAATATGATGCATCTCCAACTGCTCTCTCCCAACTCTCTTTGTTTAAGGGGATGCCCTGTGAATCTACTACTCTGGAACAAGTGCCTGGCTTTGACACCCATTTCTCACTATGGCTTCTGTGGCAGGTACAAATGAGCTTGGGTCCTTACTGGAGATTTAACCCACTGAAGGTTTTAAATCAGGAAATGTCTGCAGTGGCACCAGAGAGTCTTTTCAAAACATACCATTTTTAGTCAGTGGGAACATAGTCTTCAGAGACTTTGCATAAAAACAGTAAAGAAAAGCCTTTATGTCTAACACAACGAATACGTTAGCTTCTCTTCGCTTGAGGAAAAGGGTCTCTCTTCATACTAGCCTGACAGACCAGCTGCATACCTACTGCAAGCCTCCCTGGACCTGTTCAACAGTTCCAGATTTGAAAACCTTCTACTGCTGGGAAAAGTTTCTCATACAAGCTTTATATAAACCTATGGGTGCCACTCATGGTTGTTTTCACATTCATCCCTCTTAACCCAGAATCAGGTAGAGGGAGTAGTCAGATACATTGCCCAGTCCATTTGTAGCCCAGTAAGTCCCTCTGTCCAGCAGTGATCCAAAGTTTACTGTCCATTTGCAGGTATTCATTTAATCACCAAGCTCCACTTGGTGGACATCATCCACATGCGGATGATTCTTGATACAGCTGACATCCCATTAGTATTAGTCATTACATGACACTTGTTAGTAGCAACATGTCAATACCCTGGTGCTGTGTTGTTCCTGTTGCTGTTATTAGGAGTGCCACCTGAATAACTGGTACAGAAAACGTTCACAGAAAAAATGCTGCTGGTAAAAGGTTGCTGCTGCAAACAAGGGTCAACCATAGCTGGTTTGTAAACCCAACATGTCTTACACCTAACCCAGTCATTGCCTATTCCCATGTCTCTATAAAAAGAATATCTTCTTGAGACCAGGTAGAGCGTAATTCAAAAATGAATGGGCAAACTGAGTTGCTCAATTTTCATACAAACAGAGGAACTATTCACATTTTCTATAGCTTGCCACAGATAAAAATTAAGAGAGAAAAGAATATGCAAATATCCAAGTTCCTACTGAGAAAGGCACCCCAGTCAATTACAATAGTTTTAACATGAATGGAGACCAAGCAAGCTACTGAAAGAGTAACAAGGGAGACAAAAAATCTTTTTACCAGAAGTATCCTTCAAAACTGTTTCTCCTTCCTCTTGCATACCAAAAAGAGGGGAATGTAGAATGTACAGCCAGGAAGGCAAAAAAATGAAAGAGAACAAGAGAAATTTGTGAGCGAAGAAAACAGACAAATAACTGTTCTGTTTATATACAATAGGATTTTTAAAACTCAAAATTAATTCTTTGCCCCCTGTAATTTTTGCATCCCACAAATTACTGAGAAGAATGTTGCAATAAGCAATATTCATGAGTAATGGGGATAAGCTAACCTAGTGTTTCTAGCTGTAGCCACATGATAACACCAACTACACACAATCAGGAAACTAAGTTAACCCAATGCAATGGAGGAATTTTTAGGAATGTATTACCAAGTGAGTTTTAAAGATGTTTTTCCCTTTAGGGGTGGGTAGGAGGGAAGACATACTAGAAGTGCTAGAAAACACTTCTGTGCAGATAAAGATCTGCCTGAACTTCAAAAACATGTAGATAAATCTACAAAGGATTATCTAATACTGAACTTTTTTAGAAGCTAGAGATTTTCAAATGCTAGCAGGAAATGAGTGCAAATTTTGTTCAAGAAATATTAACATTCATTTGGTCAGGATGCATGCTATCTCAGTTGCTAGACAGTAAGCACATCACAAAACAAGATTTCTGTCTGTGTAAATATGGCAGGAGAAGTACGTGCATGGCCAAGACTGGAGTGGCTGGCTCCACCTACCCACTTTCTCCAGCACTATAACACTGTAGGAATAGATCTATCAAACAGAAGCAGAACAAGCCACTGTAAATTATGCTTGAGTGTGGAAGCTGTCAGCCTGAGATAGATAGTTAGCTGTTTTCTCCCTCTTCCCCACCAGAAGTGTTGAGTTTATGTTCTAATCTCTTTCTGTGCATCTTCTAGCTTACCACTCCATCCTAGACTATAACATTCATTTTCAAATTGATTTGGGGTGCCCAACTTCAGGTACCATCAAAAGGCCCATAAAGTTAAATCCCTTTATATAAGTGATACTCAAACTTTTAGCCCCATGGACCAGATGAATGGCATGGGACCAGTCCACAGGCCACATCCTTGGGGGGCCCAGTGCTGTAGGATCAGGCCCCACATTAGGGCCACACTATCTGGTCCACCAGACTCCCCACAGTTCCAGAAGCAAGGAAGTGGCAAGTAATGTTGCCATCACTCCCCCATCAGCAGATTTTTGGACCTGTGGGCAGCCCTGCAGACTGGATAACTCAGCTTCACTGGCCAGATCTGGTCTTCAGGACAGGGATGGAACACCTCAGCTTTATAAGACTCTCATGTTGGACACCCAAAGATCAACAGACGCTTTTGTACATTTAGGCTTGTACATTTGTCCTCAGGGAAGTATGTCCAGCTTCACTCCATTATCTGCCTCACTGCTAATACTGTGTTTCTGAACCCAATGCTATTCTTTGCATCTACTTTGCACTTCAAGCCACAGTTCTCCTACATCACTCAAATCTCACCTCTTGGTCAGTACAAATTGCCTTAACCAAGGTTGCCAGGTTCTCAGAGCATTCTGCCATGACCATCAGTAGTTGATACAAAAAACATCTTAAGAGCAGTCACTCAATTGCAGAAAATACTTTGGATTACTACTCTGCAAGTTAACCCTTTCAGTACGTTCAGTTTCTCAGAATTATGACAGCAGGCCATTCAGAGATATCAGAGGAATTTATGAGTATTCAATATTTTGGCTCCAACATTTAATGGCAATTAGCCATCATTAATCACTGCTATGCACACAAGTGATTTTCTTCTTCACTATATGTTTGAAAATTATCAGCAGTTAAAGATGTAATAGAATAATTCAATCCAATAACTAATTTACAGCATATTGGAAAGGATCATCATCAAGGCTGGTAAGCTTAAAATGAAATTTATTAGCTGTATTATAATTTGCATGCATGCAATAATGCTTTTTCTCTGCTCTATACTTGTGCTTTGTGAGCAAAAAGGTTATCAAAATGTCCAGCAATCCTATTATGACACAGGTTTTGATTTTAGAAACTAATGAAGGGCATTGAGTTGTATTTCAGGCTGTCTTTATGGTAATTTAAATTTTAATAGCCATTCATTTAGCAAATAGATTTTTCAAAATACATAGGATGAGTGCATAAAAGTATAAAATTTATATAACAAGCCAGAGTTTAAAATTTGTTAATCTCTAGCCATAACAGAATAATCTACCGTTAACAGCATATTGAGTTGTACTGTACTGACACCAGTCTAGTGGTCAAAATGTCCTTTTTGGTTTATGTTAATCTCTCTGTCATCTGCCTTCTTCATTTCCTTGCTCTCACAGATGAACAGACAGAAAGTAAGAGAAAAATCTTATGATATTAGGGTAATAGTCACAAAAAAAGAGGTACCTAGGAGCACATCAAACTGAAATCATCTGCATTTTGATGTCACGTTTTAGCTCAGACTGATTCTTGAACATCCCCTGCCTTGCAGTCCAAGAAGATGATGACAATATGAGCTGGGTTTTTATGAATGGTTTGCTCTTTTTTTGGATCTGGCATAGATATGATACACATATTTCATACATAAAGACAAAAATATCAATGAAACCTGTCAAAAAGTTCCTCTCATAAAAGGTTTACTTGACCCAAGCAATTCCAACATCATGAAGCAATTAAATGTGTTATCCTCTTTTAACTAACGAACTCCAACTTCAACCAGCATCAGATTAAAATAAAACAATGGGGCTAGCCAATACTAGCTCTTATCCACTGGATAATACACTGTCATGAGCCTTACTTTAAGTTCTAGGTTTGGTATGGACAAAGTTTCCAGAGGAAAGGAAAATGCCAGTGACAATATACAAATACCAAGGAATACTAGCATATCAAAAATTGTCTTACAAGAGAAAAGAGCTATGAAGTATTTCTGGCATCAATACCTCTCCCCCCAAAAGCCTACTTTAGCCAGCTAACATATGTACATCCTTTGTATATAGAAAAGAAGCAAGACAGTCACATTGATTTGAAAGCAATGAGGTCTCCCTCTAATCTGTGTGTTTATAGTGCTCTCTAAGCATCAACAATCAAATATGGATCTTAAGAATATTTGACCTTGCCAGACATGGGAAGTATCAGCACTTTAGAAGAGATGGGAAAAATGCAACAGATCAATAACGTGAGTTTTCAAAAGCCATGGAACAAAGCAGTAGCATCTTGTGCCCATCCCTAAGCTTACTTCATTAAATCAGGCTGACAATCAAAAAACCATATAAGCACTGAGCAATGAAGTTCTCAAAAATATCTTAAAGGGACTTGGGATCCCAAGACCCATTTTTGGAAACAACTGGAATACATAAGCCACTTTTAAAAATGGACATGGGGAAAAATTTCAAAAAGTACCTAAACCCATGTCCAGAAGAGCACAGATATGCATTATGTGGTGCCACAGACCTGTCTGTGGAGTCAGACACTGCACATGCAGGCATTCCCTGCGCTGCTACCTTGTAGCACAAGGTGTTTTTTTTGACCCACAAGAAAAAAAAGTGAGGGGGTGCATGTAGTGGCAGCACATGACACCCAAAACTGGAGCCTGGCCAGCCAGAGCCACACTCCAGCTGCAGGCCAGGCTCTCAGGATCCCTGTTGCTGGCCTCAGCCTCCCCTACCCCACCTTCGGTAATCTGTTGCATGCCAAAGCACGTGTTGCATGGGCGTTCCCTGGGACCAAACAGCAGTGGCACAAGATGTGCTGCTGCTACTTGTCCCAGGGGAAACAAATGGATGCGCTCGTCTGGATGCAGCCTAAGAATCTTTTCTTCTTCCTTTTTTCTTCCATCTCCTTTATTTTTTTGGTAGAATTTGATAGCCAACATCCATTAAAATTATGAGTTCTTTCTTATAATAACCTCAGAATTTCATAGCATTGTTATAACTATTGTGTTATCATAAGTCATTTCAAACTCAATCCATATAACCAATGACAATCTGAATCTAATGTTTAGGTTAAGTCTGGGTATTGGAGAGTTGGATATTGTATTCTTGTCATGATTTGATCACTGCCTTCTGATCTGCGATCAGGGATCATCTTCCCAATTTAGTAAGGGATTTTTGACAGTATATCCTCAAGACTAATGAAGTTTTAGATTTTCCAGGTGATTCTTAAGGTGGATTCTGATGACAAAATGTTCTGGTCATTTAGTTAGATTTTAATAAGGAACTTTTTCACTGATTGTTGATAGAACTATCTCCAGTCACTCTCTCCACAAAATAAATCCTTACCGTCCTCTCCAATTTATGATTTATCTGCAACATGTGCAGCTTGCTAAAGCATAACAATAATAGGGTGGACTAGTTCCACATTTTTGCTACCTGAGTTTCAGGAAGCATTGAAGAGCACGCAGCCTGTGCTTTGGATCCTTCTTGATCAGCAGGTACCACTTCTAGGTTGTTAGCTGGTGGAAAATAACAATACCTCCTTACGGACCACATTCTTTAAAGTAGGGCTGAGCAAAATACAGCCCACGGGCTGGAGGCCATTCTATCTGGCCTGTGGGGCCCCTAAAAAAAGTTGGAAAATTAATATTTCTCTGCCCTTGGTTCCTGCCAAAAATGACAGGAACCAAGGGCAGTAGGACCCAGGGGAAGCCTGGCAGGCTCCAACAACAGCAGGCCCGCTGGGCCCTGCCCCCTAGCTGGAAGCCCCAGCCAGGGTTTCTGGGGTGGGAGCACGTGGCTGCCCTGATGCGGAAGGCTCAGGTAGGTGGCAGGGGGGACCCCAGGCAGGGAAGGAGTGCAGGGGGAACAAGCGGCCCCTCCCTACCCCCGCCCAGTGCCCTGCGCTCCATCCAGCTGCTTGCAGCCCACGTGGGGTTGCCTGTGCCCGCTCCGGACAGCCTGGCAGGCTGCGACCACCTGCAGCGTAGGGCACCAGGCGTGGGGTGGGCCGCACCCGTCCCCGCGCTCAGCTTTTCCCTGGGCTCCTTCCCTGCATGGAGAAGCAGCCCCAGGCAGGCTGCAAGCGGCTACAGCATGGGGCACCAGGCATGAGGCAGGGAGGGGCTGCCTCCCCCTCCCCCGTGCTCAGCACCACTTGTAACCCAGCCTCACTGCCACGCTGGCAGTGAGGCAGGTTACAAGCTAGTTCTGAGCATGGGGAAAAGTAGCTTTTCGCTCGCCCCATGGCCAGCACCCCACACTGCAGCCACCTGCAGCCTGCCTGGGGCTGCCTGTGCCTGCTCCAGACAGCTCGCAGGCTGCAAGCGCCTGCAACGTGGGGCGCCAGCCATGGGGCAGGTGAGGGGCCACTTTTCCCCACACTCAGCACCAGCTTCTTCTCTGCTGGTGTGCAAGGGGTCAGGGCTGTGCACTGCCCCCTGCCTGTACCGTGGGGCTGGGGGGCACTGGGTGTGAGCGGGTGGGGAGCCAGTGGGAGCACAGAGCCCACACTGGTATCCTGGGGCCAGCGCTGGCAGGGCCTAGAGCAGGATGGCAGGACCGTGGGGTCCCAGCTGGCAGGTGCTCTATGGAGCCATGCCAGCTCCCCTCCTCCCTGCTGGTGCAGCCCAGCCCAGCCCAGCTCCACAGACCCCTGCCAGCCTGTGCTCCGCTTTGGGCCCCACTGGTGCTGGCCCTGGGACATTGGTCCTAAAACATTGGGACATTGGTCCCAACATGGTGACCGGGGGGCAGGGCACCTGTCAAGGGGCGAGGCACCCATGCAATCCTCCACAGCCTGCCAAAACTGGGTAAGCAGCCATCCACTCAAAATAATTGCCTGCCCCTGCTTTAAAGGAACTTTAAAGGAAAGTATACTTTAAAGAAAACATGTAATTATAGATATGGAATCACTTTTCCACCTCCTTGTAAGTCTTCCAGAGACTTCACAACAGATTCTATTTTAAAATATTTTCTTTGTTTCTATTAATACCTTACACAACAAATCTCTTGAACTTGGTTTATACATTGCCAATGTGTGCTGGAATATGAATGTGACAAGAACAGATCATACATTAGTAGCATCTCAAATTTCAGCTACCTCTCCCCCTTACTTCATACTAAAGCCTGTACCTCGCAGGGCTAGAAAACAAAGAAAATGTCGTACCTGAATCCAAGATGAGGCTTCCCTCCCACCCATTTAACATGTGGTTGGGGTTGGAGCTGCAGCTGCTACCTGCCCGCCTGCTGCCTCTGTCCACCCAATCATATTTGCCTCCTCTGCAGCTTCTGCCCCCACCCCACCAGCTCTGGCTAGGGGGACCATCACAGAGGACATTCCAATTTTCTGCTACTCTGTCCTCTATTGATATGAAACCTGACACCTTTATGTTCTCTATTTTTTTCTTCAGCTGTCCTCTGTGATGGCCACCCTAGCTCTGGCCCTAGGCCGATCTCACTCCAGCCCAAGGCATAGAGCTCATAGTTGCTCCAGCCCTAGCTTAGCTGGGTAGCACCAGCAGCAATATAGCAGCCAGAGCTTTAGGGCCCAGCCAGAGCTGCCATCACTGCAGCAGCTGTTGCTGGGCTAAGCTAAGTGTGGAGCAACCATGATGTCTGTGCCTCAAGCTAGAGTGGGGCCAGAGTGGAGGGTAAGTGACAGAAGGGCAGATGCAGGGGCAGAGGCCACAGTGGTAGGTAGCAGGGAGGGCCAGGTCCACTGCCTGCCCCACTGACTGTCCCCTCAACTGCCTGCCCTGCTACCACCTCTCCCACTGCTTGCCCTACCGCCTCCCACCTGCCCCCATGCCACTGCTCCCCTATTTCCTCCAGAGTGGGGGGATATTTTTAAGATGCTCCTTCTATAATTAGATTCTATATGTAGAAAGTTATAACAAATTTATAAATTGTTCACGTCTAGAAACTAATTATTGGTGATGCCCTTAAAGTTAGAGTCATCTTGGATTTGGGTAAATACAGCATTAGAAACCAATGACTTCAAGTAAGCTGTGAACAAAAAATATAATTAACTTTGCGCCAACTGGTCAATCCAAATTTGGAAATGGCTTGTCGGGCCTGAAATCAGTTTAACGTTATCTAGATCAAGGGTTGGATGCCTTTTACTAATGGTGGCCACAGCTTCTTACCCACCCACTGCCACACATCATCAACCCTCTGCTGCTTCCCCATCCATCCTGGTTTGTGATGGGTGGCTCTCTCACCACCTAACTGAAGCTTCTGCTGAAAAATGTGCCTCTGAAAAGTGTGCAAGCAATGATATGGACCAGCTAATTCAGAGGCGACTGTAAGTAGAAGCTGCAGTGGCGGGGCAAAAGAACAGCCTTCCGCGCAGAACGAAGATGGCTGTGACAGGTGCGAGTTATTGGCCTGCTATTGGTAAACCACAGCACAGAATGTAGGCTGTACAGGGCAGCTGGAAGCAGGGTATCAGCACACAGTTAATAAAATACAGACCAGATCAGAACTTCATGGAACACAGCCAATCTCTTCATGGGCCACAGGTTGCTGACCACTGGCTTAGGTTACTCCGGTAAATAATGCACATGAAAGACTACCAGTTTCTTTTCTTGCTAATATGCTGTTATGACACTATTTGTTTTTCTAATATTTAAATTATAAGAGTTGAATTGAGTTTCCTTTTCTTCAGTTAGGTTTATATTATTAATGTTTTCAAGTATATTTAGTATTCATGAAATTAAAATAAAAAGGTAGCACACTGCTGCAAGTATCAAATAAAAGGTGTGATGTAGCATAATTACAAAAAGGGTCCCACAGCCCTCTTAACATAAGCCTACTTATCCAAATGTAGTTCAATATGGCTTTTACATAGTTGCTTCTGAGTGATTTTGCTCAGAACATAGCACAGTGGAAACCCTACACTGGTTGGCATTTAAGCACCATAACAAGGTAATATATGTTAAATTGCATCAAGAACTAATGGGCATAGGTGTGTTTTAAACTGAGCAATATTCAACTTCTATTTTATTAGCACCACATAAGCAGAAGTTACATGCAAAACTAGTTTTAAAAAAATCATTCAGATGGTATTTAAATAATGCTTTTCTTAAAAGGGGGCATACCTAGAGCTCAGAATTTTCTAACTTTCAGGGTTCCAATTCCCCATCTTAATTCAGCATCAAAGATTTGTTTTTGCAGTTTGAAGTTAACTTGAATAGTTACAAACTAAGACACAACTCTCACAATCGTGTATATGCACATTTAACTTTAAATGTGACCTCAAATGAGACTGCTTGTCTGCAAAATTAACATACTAACTGTTTGTCAAACTGAAGCCAGCATTAACAAAAAACAAATATCCCTCATGGGGAGGAAACAGCTGGCATTCATTCATCTAGTTTTTTAAATGAAAATTTTTCTTTATAAAACTAGAGATCTAACAGCAGCCTCTTTCCATTGCCAATATGATAATTATCTTCACTGTGTTTGATACCCTTACATTCTCTATACTTTCAGAATTTATAACTAGTTTAACGCTAATCTATACATGAATTCTTCTAATCAAGAGAATCTTAGTGCCCACATAAGTGTTAAGTGACATTTTATTCCCTTCCCACATTAAGAAAAGAGCTTCCTGCACACTTCTTGCTCAAATTACATGGAATTTCTTTACGATTAGGGCACACATTGTAACAGCAGCATATAATTTTCCTGCACAATAATTCTTTTCCAGCTGAAAGGTATCCTATAATATCATCAGCATCAACACGAATAGACACCTGATTTTCAGCTAGACAAATCTTATGTATTTGGTGGGTTTATTCTCTGTAAACAGCAATTTTCACTTACAGAATAGCTGCAAGAAAATTTGAAAACAACCTAGCAACTCATTTTTGACCCTCAAATACTGGACAAAAAAAGATGAAAAATTGTAGTCATACTGTAGAAAAGATGGTGTACATTTTTTAATGGAACTTATTTCTGTTAGTCTAGTTTTATACTCCAACTGTTACTTTAGTACGTGTTCAATATATGAGCAACACCTTTCAGATTGCAAAAACTGTGTGGGTTGCATGACTAGCAGCACAACCCAAATCCTCCTTATGCATTTATGATTGCATATTATTCAAAATACAATCCAGCTATGAAAAATGTGGTAGTTATCACAAATATTTCAAAACTGTGAACATGTCCCGAATATCAAAGGACTCTGAACCAAATTCAGGATTGATTTTGCACACAGCTACAGCACTGTTCTTCAACTCTGTTTTTCCCATACCTGCAAATCTCATGTTTCCCTACAGTAAATTCTAGGGTTGACCTGATTAAAATAATTTACTAAGGAGCATCTCCAATGGATTGCGAGAGGGACAGAGCATATGCTTCTATTAATGCTTTCAAAGGCTTACCTGGGCTAGGATTCAAATAATCGCAGTATGTGCACTGATCAGGACATTGCCCCACATAGCTTTCAAGCACCTGGCCCAGGAGAGCAATTTAAACCAACTCAGCTGGATGCCAAGAATCCTTAAACAGTCAATGGAGAGACTAAATAGATGCCAAGAAGCCATTCAGGTTTAAACATCTGAGTGCTCTATTCAGAGAATGGAGAACGTTAAGAATGCCAGGAGACTCTTAAGAGATACGAAATAGGAACCACAAACTCACGGTGGTGTGTATAAACTCCCAGCTCTCTGGAGGTTAGGCACCTACTTAAGCTATGCATTAAGGGTCTTCATTCACAATGTTTTCAAACCCATGTTTGAGGGTAGCTACATAGCAGACATCTGAAGATAGGCGATTCAGAACTTCTAGGGCACAGGCAAATATACACTTCTATGGCACAGGCAAATGTAGTTTCAAAAGTGGAAGAGCAGTGGATGAAGGGGGGTTAAAGTTGGAGCAGTTCTGATACATTTGTATCTCTATCAACTTGTGCATATCTAACTGTTACAACATAAGGGTTAGCTGTATGTTTCCAAGCACCAGCTTCCCCCGCTTCTTTTAAAACTGTTCTAAATCTATTTTTGCCTATGTCCATAGTCATGGTGGTGTCCTACTTCAAACCATTTAATAGAGTGCTTGCCTAAAACAGGGAGACTTAGGTTCTAGGTCCTCCTCAGCCTAATCTCCCAGGAGAATGTCCCAGGACACTCACTAGTGGGAGAGCAAGTAAGAGGGACTGCAACACTACTAGTAGTGGTCAGGACACTCCCCTTGGAGGGTGAAATTTCAAGTCCTTGGTTATTTCTACTTTTTAACCAATGACTACATGAAGCCATCAATGACCGGGTCAAGTGCTGAAATCAGAGGTAAAATGGAATGAGAAATCCTTAACAAGACAGCCAACTGTAAGAATAATGGGGCAATCTGCCAAAAGCAGGGGAAAGCAAAATTAAATAATTTATGAGCATGCAGAAGATAATAAGATATTTAAAAACATGTTCTGTGTATTTTCAAGAACACACTGTGTCAAACCAATCCAATCTCTTTCAGTGGCAGGGCAGGTGATCTAGTGGATACAATAAAAAGCAGTACATGGAATGCATGTGACATTATCCCACATGGCACTCTCATAATCAAACGAGAGAAATATGGCTTATGGAAAATCACCAAAGGTGGGTGAACTACTGGTTGAAAACGCACAGTCAAAGAGTAGCTATTAATGGTTTGCTGTCACTCTGGGAAGCCGTTTTAAGTGGGTCTGATCAGGGTCCATTTCTGTTCAGTATTTTAATTAATGACTTAGTAGATGAGCAAAAAGAATGCGAAAAAGATGCTAAATAACACCACTCTTGGAGGGATTGCAGGCATTTAAAAGAACAGGATTAGGATTTAGAATTTAATATCCAGATAAACTGGGAAACAGTCAATAAAACAAGTATTATATTTAACAGGAAAGGATCAAATCCATAAATACGAAATAAAGAATATTTATCTAGTCAGCAATGGTTACTAGATGCTTTTCAGCAGTATTGTGTCTGAAACAGTTTGGAAATTACTACTGTTAAATCGAAGGTGCAGGTTTTTGGAAACTGAAGGAGGAAACAGGTATGGCTTTTACAGAAAGAGAAACTGGAGTTGTATCCCTATTAAATACTTTGGAATTGAGTTTAATAAAAATCTGAACTGGAATAAACACATAAAAATGTAAGCAACATAGCAAAATAAGTTTTGGGTGGAGTTTCTATCCTTTTACAATAAGACTGGTACAAGGGTGGTACTGGCAGCACTAAGGCAAGGGGCAGAAGTTACACATATAGGCGGTTCTCGATTTCAACTTGTCAATTTACAATGAACAGCACTTACGACCTTTATAAACTGACACCATGTTTCAAAGTTCCCATGGGGGTTTCAACTTTATGATGCTCGATATATCTGTGTCCAGCTGGTAAGTCTGGTAAGGGAGGGAAACGGTGTGGGGGAGAGGGCAGATCAATGCCCCCTCAGCAAAAGAGGGATTGGGGCAGGAGCTGGGACAGGGGGCTGTGGCAATTGCTGCCCAGCCAGGGTGAAGCTGGGTGAGCATGGGACAAAGGTACAACTTGTCCAGGAGGCGTGGAGGGGGGAAGGCTCACACTGCTGCGTACCACTGGTCCAGGAGCTGCTCATGTGCCGGCTTGTCTGGCAGCTTCCACCACTGCTCCCGCTGCTTGTCCGGGAAGGCACAGGAGGGGCATGTGCCCCTGGATCTGTGCGGGGCAGGTAGGGCCAGGGCTACACTGCACTGCACTCTGGGTGGGCATGGCAGTGCTGGGAGTGGGGACGGGGTGGGCACAAGACAGAGCTGCTGCCCTGCCTCCAGAAGAGTGGAACACAGCGGTGGGAGCTGCTTCCCCCCCCACACCCCCTGGATGAGCAGCAGCTCCATCCTGTGCCTGCCTCAGCTGGGTGAGCAGTGGGAGGCATGGTGGGGTGCCCCTGAATTGGGGTGGAGCGGGCAGCAGAACAGGGGCTACAGAGGGGACTGCAGCCACTCAAAAATTTGTTGTTGCCCCCCCATAACCCCGGCCGCCTGCCAGGGGCAGAGTGCAGCGCAACCCCAGCTTCACCCACCCCGTGCAGATCCAGGGGCACATGCCCTGCCCCACCAGTGATCTCCCAGATGACCAGTGGAAGCCACCAGATGAGCAGCTCTTGGAGCAAAGGCACGCAGTGGCAGAAGCCACCCTCCCCAGATAAGCTGCGCCTTCGTTCCACCAGTGCAGCGCTTGCCCCAGCCCTTGTCCCAGCCCCAGTCCCTCCTTCATTGCTGGGGTGTTGATCTGCACCCGCCAACCCCTTCCATCGCACCAAAAATGACTAACCAGCAATGTTCCCTCTAAGGAGTAGCGGCCCACGAGTGTGCCGCCTCAGTCTGTGAGCGCACCGCCTCAGTCAGGTGTGGGACACTTACTAAAGGGGACTGAGGGCTGGGGGCCAGAGGCCGGGGCCTGGAGGCCAGGGGGCTGTAGCTAAAAGGCTGGGGGCTGGGGCCAGAGGCAGGTGTGGGCTCCGCCAGCTCCAGGGAAGTGCTCCGCTCCCTCACATCAAGGCCAGGGATTGGAGCACTTACCTGGAGCCGGCAGAGCCCGTGCCAGCCCCTCACCCCAGCCTCCATCCCTGTCTTGCCTCACCTCGGGGAGGAGCCACTGCCTGCCCCAAGTGAGGCTCTGCCGGCTCCAGGACACTGCTCCACTCCCCCGCAAGGCCTTGGGGAGCGAGGAGGCATGTGACATCAGGGCTGGGGAGCGGAGCAGTGTCCCGGAGCCAGAGAAGCCTCAGGCAGCAGCTTCTCCCCAAGGTGAGGCAAGGCAGGGATGGAGGCTAGGGCGGGTGCCTGGTGCAGGCTCTGCCGCCTCCAGGGAAGTGCTCCGCTCCCTGGCCCTGATGCAGGGGAGTGGAGCACTTTCCTGGAGTTGGCGGAGCCTGTGCCAGGCTCCCACCCGAACCTTGCCTAGGAGCTTCAGCTTCTCTCCTGGTGCGCAGCCTTGAAAAAGCTGTGCGCAGCCACTTTTAGTTGTGCGCAGCCACGCATGCATGCACCTTAGAGGGAACCTTGCTTACCAGCTGGACACCGATGTATTGAGCATTGTAAAGGAACCAATCACCCATTTATAAGATTGTTCCTATGGGAAAATTGGTTCTGAGTGACAATGTTTCAACTTAAGACATGGTTTTCAGGAACCAATTGTGTCGCAAGTCTGAGGACTGCCTGTAAACTGGTTTAAGTAATCAGAAACGGGTATAAACCTGTAATAGAACAGGAGTTCAGTGCTGATAAACCACTTTCAAAATAGCCAAAAAACAGTTTAAGATAAACTTGGCTGGATGTAGTATCAGACTGAACTGATTTTGGTTAGGGGTGCACCGCAGAAGATTTTCTTGGCCAATGCTGATAGTTGATTATTAACTAGCCGTACTGGCCGATACTAATGGGATAACTAATATTTAGTAAGAAAGCTCACTGAATGAGCTTTAATTCAAGCACCCCCACTGTGGCAGAATACCATCCCTGTCTTTCTCCAAAACTCTGCTACCTGACAATTTGGTTACCATGGTCACTCCTCTGCCCCATCTCTTCATGTGACCCTGAGCTGGATACATTCCTGAGGGAGGGGAGAAACCTGCTCCCTCTGCCTACGTGACTGGCATCATATACCTGGGTGAGGGACTTACGCTCCCTATTGTTCTAAGCAATGCCAACCTGACTGTCTGGTAGAGACCCTACCAGTCTATCCGGCAACCAGTGATGCATTTCAAATTGGTTGGCTGGAAGCCAACAGGTGTTGGTCTCCATTGGACCGGGAAAATGATGTCATAAGGTTTATATTAAGGACTGCCCAGGAGGAGGGGCAGTAGCCACGATGAAAATTTAGAGAGAAGCCAGACCATCTGAAACTTGCTCTCTCTTGAAACTCATGATCAATGAACTGCCTGCCTCCAGAGGGAATCTCCACCTGCCTCTGGATGATACTCATGAGTAAGCTACCTGAGATCTAACTAGATATATCACTTGCAGTAATTCAGATGCGTGATCAAAGGCTACCCAGCCACCTTGTTTGCTCTATGGAATTTCTCTGACATTGCTTTACCCTATTCCAAACCTACGCTTTGTAACTAATAAAGTTCTCCTTTGTACCCAGTGTGGGAGACTTATTGGAAGAGGGGCTAGATTATGCTTTGGGGTCCCCTTGGTTCAGCTGACTAAGGGAGACCATTATTTGTGCTTCAGACTAAGGGAAACACCATAAGGTCTTGAAGTGGGTTGAGTACCTTCAAAGACTACTAGGCCTGTTTCCCAAGGGGCACAGAGTCAGGATCATTCCAGACCATGGGTGGTGGCAACGTTACCCCGAGGCTAGTGGGTGTGCTCCAGAAAGAGGGTTGGTTAGATGTGAGGCGCCCCTGGGGAGGCACTCAGAGCCTGGAAGGTGGTCAGGCACAGTGAGGTGGGTGGCTCAGTGCAGAAGCACCTCCTACTGGCCCACCACGCCCACTGCCATTTCTAAGCGTGGGGACACTGATACAGGAGACACGGCAGCACTTTAATTAGAGCCACTCTAATTAAAAGTGCTGCCCCCCCCCCCCAACACACACACACATACTCCTGGAGTACATGCAAAAATGAGCCGTGCCACTTCTGGCCCCTACCCTTCAACTCCAGCCTGGGGGCAGCTGACTGAGCCTGCCCAGGGCTGGGTGGTGTCTGGGCAGGCTCAGTCAGTTCTTACAGCTGCTTTAATTAAAGCGCTCCCCCCGCCACCACTCCTAGAGTCTTCCTTCCCACCAGGGGAAAGACACATCAGGGGGAAGTAGATTCCCTGGCCCCATGCCAGTCTCTGCCCCCAACCTCTGGGGCACAGACCTCCAAGCACAGTGGGTTGAGTCATGCTGGGCCAGGCAGCTCAACTCCGTCTGCCCCTCACAGCCCCAATCACATCTCCAGCCCTTGGTACCTTTACAGCACCCATCCCAGTCCCTGCCCACAGTCCGTTCTATGCTGCACCGCACCAGTACCTGGGACACTGTACCAGCTGCTCTGCTCTAGCCCAGCCCACCGGTGAGGCAATGGTGTGAATCCGGGGTCACCATGGCTTGCAGGAGGGAACCCAGGCATCCAGAGGCCACAGCATAATTAAATTACTGGAGAATATCATCAAGCAAAAAAAGCCAATAGCCGATAATGTTCATTTTCCTTTTATCGGTGCCGATCTGATATACAACTGATACATTGGTGCACCTCTAATTTAGGTCAAACCAGTTTGTGGAATTTCTGTCCCAGATCCCTTCTTGGTTCAAGTTAACTCACAGTACCTCAGCATCCCAGGGTGCTTTGCAGCCCTGGGCTATGCTGTCTCCTCCAGTGGAGTAGGGACTGCCTCACCCCTCTGCTCCTTAGTCTACTTCTTACCTGGGTCCATCAGCCCATAGGGATGGGGGGGCAGGGGAAAAGACCCCCAGACTCTCCTAGCCAGGTTATACACAGCACCTGTGGGGAGGAAAATCCCTTGTGTTGGGGGCTTTTTGACCCTTAGCAGCATTCCCCCATCCCAGCTGCTGACTACTTCAGCCACGGCCACAGGAGGGAGGGAGAAAGAGCCAGGCAGCTGCCCATGCAGGCCAGCATGGGAACACTGGGGAGCCCCTGCCTTGGGGGGGGCTCTCCCTCACCCCAGCCCAGGGCAGCCCTAGAGAGCTGATGGGAATACTTCCCCTCCTGAACCCCAGAGCTGCTTGCTTTAGCCCCTGAAATTTTGACGAATAGCCCAGGGCGTGGAGGGAAATTCTCTTGCTCCTCCATAGCCAGTTTTGCCTCAGTTGCTGTGAGTCTGAGGCAAAACTAGTTGAAGAATTTCGGTCTGCTCCCTGAGGCTGCCCTGGGCTAACCCTGAGACTCAAAGCAGCTGAGACAAGGAGCTCTGCAGTTTGGGAGGGAAAGGATTCCCATCAGCTCCCTGGGACTGCCCCGGGTTGGGGTGGGGGAAAGACCCCCAAGGCAAGGGTTCTCCAGTGCCCCCATGCTGGGCTTCATGAGCAGGCACCCAGCTGGAGGACTCCTCCCTCCCTCCTGGGGCAGTGACTGAAGCTATCAGCAGCTGGGAAAGGGGAGGGGGGAATTCCCTTCAGCTCTCCAGGGCTGCCTGGGCTGGGGACCTCAGGCTGGAGGAAACCTCCTGAGGGGGAGGCTCCTTCAACATCAGCCAGCACCTGGACAGGGGGCTCCTTAACCCACTGTGGCGGGGGACAGCAGAGGATTGGGGACACTTGGCTGGGCTGGCAATGGTCAGCAGGCTGGGAGACATGCTCTAGCATACTGGTCCGGGTCAGTGCAGGCCTCCCCCTGCCTTTCCCAATTGAAAACTGAATACCAGCTCAGCTGGTTATTGGTTCAACCAGCACAGAGGAAGCTGCTTAAATTGAATTGATTCTGCCTCAGGCTTTTTGACTGTCTGTACTTAGTCTAAATGTCTACAGGTCTAAGGCAGGATCTGTTTTATTATATGGCGTGAAACTATAGAGTGATGACTTATGCTTCACTGAAAAATAGAAAAAAATATGAATTACTTTCTAAGGTGGCTTTTATTTCTACCAGACTCTACACCAGCAGGGCTCATGTAGCCTGAAACATGGCTGCTTAATGTGAACACTTCAGCTCAGTCATGAACCCTAATTATTGAATAAAAATGAGTACCTTTACCTCTATCTATACCCCAAGAAGTGCATTTTAGAGGCCTTTCCTCTTCCAAATAAACCTTTGTTTGGATGGTTAAATAACATTTTATACTCTCCTCCAGACAAATGGCCTAAGAAAAGTGCTGACAATCACTGATCCAATATTCCCCCTATATTTAAAACCAGACATAATTGAAGAATGAAAGATGCCAGCATATAGACATATATGTAGGCAAACAGTGTCAGACCCCATACATCAGGGATTTTCAACCTTTTTTAACAAGTGTACCCCTTCTGGTGGCAGCACCCAGATGCAGAGCAGGGGGGCGGGGGCGGGCTCGTGCATGGTGGCCACTGCCTACTACTCCACACCGCTGCTGCCACCATGCCCCACTTTCCCATGACCAGTCACACATGCAGTTCCGTGGGCTGCTAATGGACCTGATGCCCAGCCAATCACACGCCACCTGTGAACAGTCCACTGAGCCGCACGTGTGACTGGCCATGGGAAAGCAGCACGCAGTGGTAGCACAAGGCAGTGGTTGTCGGCAGCTGGTATGTGCAAGCCCCCTTGCTTCTGCCAGCATCCATCTGGCTGGGCAGCACCTATGTGGCCCACAGAGAGGTGCCACTGTCCTCACCTCCCCCCGCCCTGCTCCTGGGAGCAGGCACAGAAACACACTCCACCCTGCCATTCAGACCCTTTGCGCCTTGCTGCCCTTGCAGCTCTGCAGGCAAGGGGTGGCCAGCACCTCCTTGCAATCAGCTATTGGCTGAGGGTGGTGGCCCAGCAGCCAAACAGGAGAGCAAATGGGTGGGGGATGGGGAGGCACTGCAGTGTGCTGCATGGGGCTGGCAGCGCCCAGCATGCCCCTCCCCCAGGTAAGCGGTGACATGTGGGAATGCACTGGGGGAGACACTCCTACCATGCCCCTGGGCGTGCTGCATCCCCACCCCGCCATGCATACCCCCTATGACCTCTTCAAGCACCCCTAGGGGTATGTATACCTCCAGATGACAACCTCTACCATACACATACAGGGCATGTTCATGCAGGAACAATGAGGCAGGCCATTTAAATCACTATTTGTGATCTTGCTCATTCTTTGAAGAAATAAGAGGAAAATTGATTTCTCTGGTAATTGAAAATGTTAAATACTGGGCTAACGAAGAAAAAACAATTTGGCTCCTTTCTAATAACTCACAGCCTGTCCTGTGCTCCCTGGGTACACTTACATTATTTGCACAAAGAATAAGGGCCAAACTCAATTAAAATTTCCCTGTTTCTATTCTTAAATATGGTATCGTTATTTTACTTTTTGTGTCATCATATATCGTTTATTTTAATTTTGCCAGGATTTTTATACTTTTATGAATAAACTTACATTATATAATTTTATTATAGTATATATAATTATATTGTACATTTTACTGTATTGTTTTAATGAAAGGAGTAAATAAACTACTGCATCTAGTCAGCAGTATTGTGAAAGAAAATCTGAGGGTTAACATGTAACAAACTGTGTATTGGGATGCTATTGTAAAAAAAGAACAACTCTCATTCGGGGATGTATAACTAGAAAGAAGCCGCATATATAGGTAATGACAGGTAATATAATTCCACTCTACCCTACATGGTGAAGCTGGAGTCCTGTCTCCAGTTTTGGGCACCACACACTAAAATAATCTTTTGAGATCATATATTTCTGATTTTTATACTCAGAAACCTTTACAGGTGCTGTGTTTTCATACATTTGCAAAAAAGAGGACCGAGTATTGTGAGCTTTTCATCTTGCAACCTGCAGTGAGACTGAAATCAGTGAATGTATCGTGCTACAAAATGTTATGATTTGAACTAACTGCTTTTAACAGCTTCTTTTGTAATCATGAATGGAGATTTACAAATGGATTGCACCAGTTTTAAAAGAAACAGTTTTTGTTTGGGTTGGCATATAGGCACATTTTCAGTGTCATGAGAACATCAGGAACATCACACACATTTGTCTTTTAGAAGGGTATTAGTCAAACAAGTGATTTGGTGGAAGTGTACTTGATCCTTTAAAAATATTTTAATATGTTCATAACTTCATTTTTAAGACTATTTTTACTTAACATTCTATTTTTTTTTGTTTTTATCATTCCAAATACAACTGAAGTCAAGAGATTTTTGGTTAACCCAAGAAGTAATCTGTAAATAAAGGGTCTCTACCTTAGTAATGTAAACTAGACGCCTACATCTTAGACAAACATACCTTTAATTGCTTTAAAAAGGTGGTGGGAGTTGCTGATCAGGAACACATTAGCAGTTGCAGTGAAAACCTGTGATACAAGGTAGCTAAACCACTGTAACCTTAGCCCTGAATTGAAACACTTGTTTCACTAGAGAAGCATGTAGCTATGACATCAGAAAAGTTTATACTGCTGTCATGTAATACTAATACAATTGTTACATCTATCTATACCTGTAAGTCTCAAGTCAGCAAAAACTTCAACTTACTACAATAAGAATTCTGTGAAATATTCACCATTATTTTTTCAATATTTTTATATCAAAATCACAATACATGTTCACCTACTTCTCTTCCCATGCTATTACTGAAGATTAACAAGGTAAATAAAGAACAACTTCCCTTTTTCCAATAAATCTGGCTCTCATATTTGACATGCAACAATCCAACATTTGATCAATTATAATTACTTCATGGCAGCAAACTGTAACACCACCAACACCAATCGATTTATCTTATTCTGCCACACTTTTAACAAAATGGGTTAGCCTCTTTAAAATAATTAAATGTTGCAATGTAAATCAAAAAGGATTGATTTTATTCCATTCTTATCCAGATAATGAATCAAACCAAATAAAACCAGAATTGGTACATTTCCAGAATGTTTGGCAAGGGATGGGGCAGTGCATCCTTGGGGAAGAAGACAATACCATTCAGAGGGATTTAGTGATAAATAACCAGCTCTTGAGTTCTATTTCTTATTTTAAACTATCTACACCCACTGACAAAAGTATAAGCACATTCACTACGTTTGGCTCTTATTATACAAAACTATATGAAAACTATAATTATTAGCTTACAAGTTTACATGGTTTATTTTTGAATTATTTAAATAATATAAATTATATACTTACTAATAATACCAGTTTTTGATATTTCCGTTTCAGTTCCGTCAGGCTGTCTGATGGCTTTGCACCCAGAATGTCATACCAGTCCTTCTTTGGCATCCTTACAAGGGCCATCATTTCATGAGGTACAAAATTACTTTCTTAGATCTGTTTAACAACAATAAAAATATAATTTGAAGCATTCATTTAAAAAGAAAAAAAAATGTGAAAAATCCTGTATGACAATACATGGGGCCGTGGCAGAGAATGACATCAGCAATGACTGGAAGAGGCCACATCCTTCAAATGCCAACTTATTAGCACATGTAGTTAGTCATGTTATCCCACAATGGGTTTTGCATTATATGGAATGAGCTATTTCAACTGGAAGCAGCACATTTGCTGATGGATTGTATTCTATTTTCTAAGGGCACCAAGCCTTCTAAGTTCCATATTTCTTCCTCTCTCTGTGATTCAACTTCTTCTCCCTTTCCAACAGCCAGCCTCATGAGAGAAAAGCAGAAAAGAATCTGAGCAAGCCAGTGTGTGTGTGATGGGGACAAAAGCTAAATTCACAGTTCAGAGAGAGATACTACAGCTAGCTCTGAATAAACTAGCTTGGGTACCAGAAGCAGTATAGCCACGTCATCAAGGCATTCCACCCAGGTAAACTATCTCCATGCTATGCCAAGGCAGCTATGCTCCTCCCAGTACCCAAATGAGTATATTCAATTATCTCTACTTGGGATCGCATTGTGTTGTGCGTACATGCCCAAGAATGAGACTTAGGACACATGACCAAATTAGACTGAGACAAATGAGGGCAGAGATTTACAGTACACTAGCTACTCCAAGGGTAGTTAACCTAGGGCATGTGTGCCACAAGTGGAATGGGCAGCACCTGCGCGTGGTACTCAGCAGACAGGAGAGAGGACAAGCAACATACTGGAAGATAGCGAAAGAAGCAAGAAAACAGATCAGCAGATTGGTCATGAAGCACAAGGCAAGGGGCAGAAAGCAGAGCATCAGCTCTGTTAAGGGAAGGGGACTGGAGTAGCACCCGGGGAATGTGTGGTGCTAATGTGTGGCATGTCTGCTACGAGGTTGAGCCCCACTGAGCTACTCCATGCTAACTGCCCTAGTATTTACTGTTACCACATGACAAATGAAAGCTAACCCATTGCAGTTCCCTCTTCTTCATTAACAGGAATGAAGAGCGATAACTTACCTTTCAGTGAAAGCAGGATAACTAACCACAGGGTAAACTTTCATTTACTGTGGGAAATAACTGAGGAGTGTAAATTACTACCCTCATTTATCTTTCAGTAATTTGTTCCTGAGTTCTGTGACACCACCCCAGAGTCCCAGTCTCCTGGAAGAATACCCAAATCCCTGACTAAAGGCTACTTGAGAAGGATGGAAAAGAGACACTCCTGTGGAACTTATGCCACTTTGTGAAAAAGAATTCAAGATTCAGAGAAGAGAAGAAAGCAAAAAGTAATATGACTCTGTAAAGCACTGGTAAGGCTACATAGCTGAAAGAAGGGAGTTCTGGAGTATTACCTCCTAAATTAGTGCAGTTGTGCTGTAGAGAACTAGGCTCTGATTGCTCCCGTCCCCTCTGAGCTGCTTAGGTGTACTACTGAGTTGTCTTCACTAATACACATAAGTTTATTTCTTGACAGCACAGGCAAGCTAACTTAGAAGGTGATAAAGACTTCTGAGATGTTCATCCCTACTTCTTGGACTGCTTTTATATAAAATACACAGATGGCACCAGAATACTGAAAAGAGAGCATTTTTACACATGTAAGCACCACAGCACGAGGCGCTTTGAAAAGTGCCCAACACTGCAATGCTTGCAGCTGTATAAATGGCAAAATGCACTTCAGCACTGAGAAAATGGCAGCAGCACATTTTTGAACTAAAACAAATTGGAGGTGCTTTGTTTCAAAAGCACACCACCGCCATTTTCTGTGTGCACATTTTGCATTTATACAATTGCACACAGCGCAGCTCAGTTCACCTCAGCTCGCATACAAAACTCAATTAATTGAGTCTGCTCCAAAGCGACAGATCCCTGGCACATCACAGGACAGAAAAGCGTGTGTATAATTCCCCTTATCCCAAAGTCCCCTTTTTTAATCCATCCTGTTTACACATGCTACATCTTACCTGCACTATTTCGTTTATTTTGCTCCCCTACATGCAGCAGAAAAATACATAACAGATTTCATAGACATTAAGTGAGATCATAGGGTCCAGCCCCCTGCCCAAGGGGCAGAAAGTCAGCTGGGATCAGATCACGCCAGCAAGATAAGCATCCAAGTGTTTCTTAACAGTCTCCAGAGTAGGTGCTTGCCCCACTTCTGGAGGGAGTCTATCCCGGACTCTTGGATGGTAAACAAGTTTTTCCTGACGTCCAGCCTAAAACGGACTTCCAGCAGTTTATGACCATTAGACCTTGTCTTCCCCTTGGGGTGCCCTGGTGAAGAGACATTCTCCTAGTTCCTGATGCACACCCCTTATCTACTTATAGGCTGCCACCAAGTCACCCCAAGCCTTCGCTTTTCCAGGCTGAAGAGTCCCACGTCTCCCAGCCTCTCCTTATAAGGCCTGTTCTCTTGACCTGTAATTTTATAGATTAAATTTATGTTTCTGAAATTAGGGATGATAACTTTTCTCTGCTGCTTTAACTCAATTCCTATAGTATACTGTATAGGAAAACTGAGTGGAAACTACACATTCAAATGGTTGACGTACTCAAGTCAAAAACATATAATTGTGTGACTTAACACTTCAAAAGGTCTTTTGCCAAAACAAAATCTTCTTTTAGTTACTTTGAAACAAATAATTTCCTTGTAAAATAGTAACTTAAGGTTTTATTTTCAGCTTATTTTAATCTTGAAGTAGCCATAACATTTAAACTTATTTACCACGTACTGGGATTTCTTCTTTGAACCGAGGTGCATAAAAAAGCCTGCAAGTCAAAACTTAATCACTGTCATTTTCTCAAACCTACAATTTCCTACTAATGTGATCCATATAAATTAATTCCTTAGAATTATTTTGCAAAATTTAAATGACTTGAGTTCAATTGTCTGAATTATTTTTAACCAGTAAATTTTACATTTATTGTGCACCTCCTATGTAATAATTAAGACTTTTACGCAGGGGTCAACAATCTTTACAAATGGTGAGCAGCAGCTTGCAACCTGACTGCTGTCATGGGCCACCAATCTCCAACATTCCTGGCACTTCCTGCTCTCTATCTCGCGTCCCTCCACTTGAGTCTCTGCTTATCATTGCTATCTCATGCTACAGATTTCCATAGCCAACAGCCATGCTTAGAAGCAAATTCAGCACCACGGGTAGAAAATAGGTAGGGATGAAGTATTAGTAGCAAGTGAGAGCAAGAGAGAGGGAATGCAGTACAGAAATGTTCCAAAAGGAACAGTATACACAAGGACCCTGGTGGCACCTTATCTTCAGCTCCTGCCACCATGTGCTATCAACCTCATGAGCCACTGGAGGCCAGACCAAACTTTTTGCAGGCCAGATCAAGCACACAGGATGTAGGTCGCAGACCACTAGTTTAAATATTTTAAATATTTTTTCCATTTTCCATTCCATTTATTAATCTTGCAGTGAGTTACATGAAGGCAGGTTTACTTCTGCACATCACATTGCAGAAACAAAAACATTATTAACTTTTTATTTTGTATGGATCTCTCTCCTTCTGGGTAAATATTTTCAAAATTTACGAAAATATGAAAGAAGAAACAACAGCAAAGGGATTCTGGAGCTGCTGAAACTATTTTTATTTTTGTAGAATACAAGTTGATATTCTTCAAGGAAACACCCTCAATTTAAACCCAACTCTAGTATTAACGCGTAAGAAGTTTTACAGAGAAACTTAACTATACTTAGGACCCAAACCTAGCCACACATAAGCAAAGAGTTAGTCATCTTAGTTTGGAGTCAGACAGCAAGTAGGATAATTTGCACCTTATAGATTAGAGACATCAAAGATATGGCCCGCATGCCATATGCAACCCAGGGACTCATATGCTCTGGCCAGGGATCACTAGAACAACCCTACATGCTAGCCCCAGCCATACATGCTGCATGCAGGCCGGACCCAGAGTTGCAGACCCAGCACACAGCACACCATGCATGTAACAACCCACCAACCCAGCCCTACCCGCTGGCTCCAGGGGCAGGCTGGATGCTGTGCCAAGCCCTATATGGCATGCAGCACTCAGGGTCAGTCCAGCCCCACGTGCTATATGCAGCACATGCTGGCCCTGGAAATCACTGTGCACATGGGGCCAACACAGGGCATGCGTTGCATGCATAGTGTGTGGGCTGGACCCAGTGCTGCACTTGGTACAATGGGTCCAGGACATGGAGCACCCTGGACTGACCCCCTGTGCTGCTTGCAGTGTTGTGGCTAGCCTGCATGAAGCTGACAGTGCATTCCCTGTGCTGTCCCCATGTGCAGAATGAGGCCTGGGGCCAGTGTAAGCTGTGTGCAGCATGTGGGCTGGACCTAGTGCTGTGGGTGCTGCCAAGGGGGTCAGTCCCAGTTCAGTCCACAGACCAGTCCAGTGACCCTTCTCCAGCCCACAGAACTTGACCCCCTTGTTATAAGCCTAACTGAGAGATGTGCAATATGTGCTTTTGTCAGCAGCAGGCTTACTTCACAAGATGTGAGAAGATGCAGCACGCTGGCTGCTGACTAAAGCTGATGCTGGACGTCTCTCATTTAGTTTGTGTACCTGGCGCAAATATGTCCTGCCTTGGGCCTATACTCTTTAACATCTTTATTAATAATGTAGACATTGGTATCAGAAGCGGACTGGTCAAGTTTGCTAATGACACCAAAATTTGGGGTAGTGCATCCACACCTGATGATAGGAGAGTGATAGAGGCAGATCTAAACAGGCTCAGAAAATGGGTGGATGAAAATCTGATGGTGTTCAACACCAAAAAATGCAAGGTACTCCACCTTGGGGAAAAAAACCCCACAGCACACTTATAGGCTTGGCAGTGCTATGTTTGCCAGCATCATGGCCAAAAGGGACTTGGAGTCATGATTGACCGCAAGATGAGTATGAGCCACCAATGCAATGTCGCAGCTGGTAAAGCGAACAAAACTCTGGCCTGCATCCATTGATGCTTCTTAATCAAATCCCAGGATGTCATCCTCCTGCTGTACTCAGCTTTGGTGAGGCTGCAGCTGGAGTACTGCATCCAATTCTGGGCTCCACAATTTAAAAAGGATGTGGAGAAGATTGAGAGAGTCCAAAAAAGAGCCACACGCATGATTAGGGGGCAGGAGAACAGGACCTCTGAAGAGAGGTTGAGAGCCATGGGACTCTTCAACCTGAAAAAGTGCAGGCTCAGGGGGGACCTGGTGGCTGCCTTTAAGTATATAAGGGGTGTACATCGTGACCTGGGGCAATGCTGGTTCACCAAGGGATGACAAGGTCAAACGGTCAAACTCCTCCAAGACCATTTCAGGCTGGACATAAGGAAGAAGTTTACTGTCCGAGCCCCCAAGGCCTGGAACAGACTGCCACCAGAGGTAGTGCAAGCACTTACTCTGCACTCCTTTAAGAGACATTTGGATGTTTATCTTGCTGGGATCCTTTGACCCCAGATGACTTCCTGGCCCTGGGGCAGGGGGCTGGACTTGATGATCTTCCGAGGTCCCTTCCAGCCCTAATGTCTATGAAATCTATGAAAATCTGTGAGAGTCACCTGGGGATCGGGAGACCACCATGCATCAGACCCTTACATGCAAGCGGAGCTTCAACAGCCCAAAATTATTTCACAGGAATGATGAGAGCCACCACAGGCCACATCCAAGCACGGCCTGAACTGAACCCCCCACGCTGCCTGTAGTGTGGCATCCAGCTTAGGTAGAGAAAAGGCCACTGTCCTATTTTGCAGGGGCAGGGAGTTGGATGGCACACGCAGCCTAGAAGAGCTGCAGAGGCTCTTTTGCTGCAGGCTTCCCTGCAAGAGAGGCTAGAAAAGCACATGCAGCAGAGCTGCCTCCAGCCCAGGGACACTGCTTGAGCACTGCTCCCAATCCCCCACGGGCCGCGTGGGTGCAGAGAGCCATAAAAAGGAGGGCTGGGAGGGACCTCAGGAGGTCCATCTAGTCCAGCCCCCTGCTCACAGCAGGACCAGCCCCAACTAGATCATCCCAGCCAAAGCTTTGTCTAGTCTTAAAAACCCCCAAGGGTGGCGCTTCCACCACCTCCCTGGGTAGCCCGGCCCAGTATGTCACCACCCTCCTAGTGAGAAAGTTCTTCCCAACGCCCAACCTAAACCTCCCTTGTGCAACTAGAGCCCGTTAATGGGACAGTCCAGCTTCATCCTCCGTCCAACCCCGCTTCAGGCAGCTATGAAATCCCCCTCCACCTCCCCTTCTCGCCTCCCTCAGCCTCTCCCCGCCGGCCCGGGCCCCCAGGCTCCTGGGGAGGGGAGGGAAGGGGACGCCCAGCCCTGGCTCGCGGCTCGCACTCACCATCCTCCGCCCCACGCGGCCCGCGCAGGACTGTGCCCGGGAGAAGCCGGCCGGGCGGAAAGGGCGCGGCCGGGAAAGCCCCGTGGCTCGGCCCCCACAGGCGCGGCGCTTGTTTCCGCCCGGGTGGCTGTGGCGGGAGCACGGGCCGGAAGTGCCGAGCGGCTGAGGCAGACGCCGTCTCCATAGCGACCAAGGGCGCGTCGGGGCCGCCGGAGCTGCGGCCGAGCTCAGTAAGTG
>NW_017728947.1:22477299-22566969 GCF_001723895.1 Crocodylus porosus
CCCCACCCAGAGGAGCTGCAGCCCTGGTCGGACCCTGAGGCGGTTCCTGTCACGTCGGGAGAGCGCCCGGCTGTGTCCTCCCGCGGGCGGGAGGGGCCGCTGTATCCGCTACTGTGACTATCTCACACAGAGCTCATATACGTGTGTGTGAGCAAGAATGTGCAAGTGCATGCCTGTGTATGCACGCGTGTGTGTGTATGCACGTGTGTATGAGTATACATGTATGTATCCATGAGTGTGTAGATGTGTGTGTATGCATGTGTGTGTGTGCGCGCACGCAAGCATGTATTACCATATTTTACAGCGTATAGGTTGACACTGTATAAGTCAATCCCATATTTCTGTACAACATGTTAGGATTTTTGTAGCTCTATTGTGTAAGTTGACACTGCCTTGGTGTGTGAAGCACTGGAAACCCAGTGTGCCGGCTGGCTTCTGGAAGCTGGATTGGGCCCTTAGGAGCTCAGGCAGCACACTGCTCACTGGCAGCCAGCCCAGCCCAGCTCCTGGGGGACACCACCACTGTGGAGGGAAGGACCAGGCTCCCCCACAGCTCAGGGGCTGGCTGCCCCAGCAGCAGCTCACCACCCCCCTGACTGTGGGGCAGGTGGGGAGGTTCTGCCAAAAGTAGGATGCGCCACTCGCCGCTTCTGCCTTCAGCAGACTCCTGTGGCCAGCTGGATGCCTGGCACCTCCTGGGAAGGGGCTGACTTGCCCCAGGGGCAACCAATAAGTGCTTTTAGTAAATACTAACTAGCATTTTTTAGGGGTTTTTTAATAACGTTATTTTTTTTAAAAAGTAGGCCTACAGAAAACACTACATGTATTCCAAGACAAGCTCTGTTTTAAACACTGCAGTGAAGTCCTTAGTTTGGACGGTATTGTAGATTTCTGTGCAACACCAATAGCATTAAAATATTTTAAATTAAAGTTGAAAATGAATAGCACAGTTCCCTCTGTTTCTTGCTGTTTAGTGCATTACATCCAGTTTATTCAGTGCTGCCCCCACTATTTTGAATTGCCTCAGTTTTTTAATGACAACTCATTAGTTCACTGTAGCAGTTGTCATTGGAAAGTACTGAATTTTGACTTCTGGACTGAAGACAAATTATCCTTTTGGCACTTCATTCCCTATTCCCTAAATGTATTTGTCTGAGTTTTAGCACATGGAAGAGACTTTTTTTTAAACAATGGAGAAAGAGCTTCTCTTTTCTTTGTCTCCCTGTTGTAATCGCGCTGGTGCACGAGGCAACAAGATGGCGGGAGTCTCCACCCTCCATGCCACGGGACCAGGGAGGGGAAAGTAAAAGCGCGCGCTTTTTGGAAAAAAAAAAAGCAGGTGATAGGGCAACTTACCGCGCATCATAGCGTGCGTCACCAAAGTAATAAAAGGGAGCGCCTCGCCGCACCAGAGCGAGGTCGTTCGCTATCCGCTCCGTTGTTACAAGGGACGCTGATCATCTAGCTGTCTGCTCCTAGCAACCACCGGACGCCGTTTGTACTTACCGTGACATGTCAGCACGTTGTATTCTTCTCGTTTGCTTCTGTCTTCTCTCACCCGCGGCTGCAGCCGTAAGTAATTAAAACTCTTCAATTTTTCTCATCACCCCACCTGCTCCTTGTCAATTGTTTAATCACAACAACATGCAAGCCAGACTTGCACGACCCCACCGCCCGCTAAAAGTCCCGAAGCTTTATCTCCTGTTCTCACGCACAGCAGTAGCAGCGTGACACTTTTCTCTTCCTTTAAGTCATGTTTAAGGAAGACTTAGGGGTGTCTTGAGGTTTGGGGAGAACTTGAACAGGTTGTTGGGGAACAAAATCTATATTTCTTTAATGCCCATGCTTTAGCACAATAGTACTCAACCTTTCTAAGACTTGGAAATGTCATGGAAAATGTCAGCTCTTACTTTTCACTATTTTTTTACTACAAAAAACAATACAGTCTTTGCTGCCTAGTACAGGGGGCTGGATCCAATGATTTTTGCAAGGTCTCTTCCAGCTCTTTACAATCTATGAATCTATGACATATATTTTTGAATGGACCTCAGGCACCTGCTTGAAGCAGGTTCATTCCTGATTCAAGTGCCTCAGTCAAGTGTTTGTCTAACCTGAACTTAAAAATGTCCAAGCATGGAGATTTCCCAGCCTTTTTCTTCCTGACATGCAACCTGCAACTTAAGAACAGTGTTCCTTGTCCTATCCTCTGCAGCCACAGAGAATAGACTATCTCTACCCTTCTGATATCAGCCTTTCAGGTATTTGAAGACTGTTATCAAATCCAAGTTCGGTCTTCTTTTTTCCAAACTAAATAATACCAGTTCTTTCAGCCTGTCATCTTAAATCATGTTTCATAGGTCTCTAATAATTGTTGTTGCTCTCCACTGGATTCTTTCTAGTTTGTCCAATGGACCTCCTTTTCACAAAGACCTAATCTTCCCCATTCCTTCTCTACTAGACTTTCAACTCCCTTTAGTTCTGCCAGTCTTCTAGATCAGGTCTATTAAAATCTATCGCACCATTCTTTCAATTTGCTCCTTCCCTTTTTGATATTATCTTGTTATAGTCCATTGTAATGGGCTGAGGCACAAACATTAAAAATAAAACAAAAACAGCCTTTTCAGTTCTTTTTGTTGCTTTCTGTAATAAGAATCTAGAGCTTTAAATTGTACCATGGATTAGACTCATACAAGGGAAACTGGAACAAATGCAAAGGTGTTATATTGTAGGCTAAAATAGTTCTTTTAAGCCAATTAAACCTTCTGATTAAGATAGATATGTCTACTTCACTGTGGGGTGCATATTTCCTTCCTCCTAGAATCATATAATACCACTAACTAGTTAAATATTTAACTTTCTTCTTGTGTAATTTCTATTTTATTCATTTAATGGCACAAAATAATTTGTTTGGAAGACTTTTTCAAATACTAACATAATTCACATTTAACTGAGTTCTAATGCACTTTTATATGTTTAATTCAAGATTCAGGTGCCTCAGCACATCCAACCTGGTAAAATAGTTAATGTGTTAATATATTCGCAATATACTTCACTTATGTGCATACTGGATAAATGCATAATTCACTTTACTGCATAACATAGTGCCAGTCTCAATTTGTTACCTATCACTTACGTTATAGTAAACTAGTTTTCTGCATATTGGATGCATGCATGGACCAATTAAACGAATAATATATATTTCAGCCTCACTGTCTGCTTTATAATTTAATTATCTTCCAGTTAACTGTATGTTACCTATTATCATGTAACTAACAGCACTAGAAACAGTAAAGGAGAAGCAGCTGTTGAAAATGGTACTATTAAAAGCCTTAAAAAAGATCAGGCCCACTAATAGCACAGCACTGAAGTGCTGAAATAGTGCTTGTTAAAACTACAACACTGAGAATACTGTGATTTAGCAGCCCTAAAACTGGCTACGTTATTTCATTTTCAGAGCTTCTACTAATCAGTTTTAGAAGCCTTGAAAGAAGGAAGAATTATTGGCCATTAATATGTGGCACTGATAGCACCCTAAGCCAGAGCTGTCCATCTTCCATGCTCTATGGGCCATACCCTGTTATCCAAAGTTTCTATATCATTCATCTTTTCACTTATGAGAGCAATAGAAATGGAAACCTCCTTGTATACAAGACAGCAATCAGAGAGAGATGGAAAGAATATGTTGTAGAACAGTAAAACTGTCCAATACCTACAGTGCCAGCACAACAAGAAAATTATTCATTAGCTGAACCAAACACAGAAGAACCATCTTTTGTCAAAGTGAAAACAGCCAAAGCAAAACTTATGAGCAGTAAGGCACCAGGGGAACTTATGGTATCTCAGCTAAAATGATAAAAGATGGAGGACAAGAGTTTTATAAACAAATCCATAAATTAATTCTGCTTATTTGGAAGTAATCAATTTGTACCTTATTATTGGAGAGTAGTCTTAGTATGTCCCATCTTCAAAAAAGGCAGCAAACTGAAGTGTCAAATTTACAGAGATATTACCCCTATTAACACCAACTTTTATTCTGTAACATTTTACTACAGTGCTTACTACCTTACACAGAAAACATTCTGGGAGAATACAAGAATAGATTGAATTTTGCAAGAATAGATTGATGACAGACGAAATCTTCTCTCCAAGACAAATTGTTGAGAAAAAAAATGGGAATATAATCAAAGTTTATACATTCTATTCATCAACTTCCCGAAAGCGTATGATAGCATACAAAGATAAAGTCTGTGGGGCTTATTAGCTGGATTAAGAATCCCCAACAAGCTGATTGAACTCATTAAAGTTTGTATACATGAAGCTAGAAACAAAATGGAAGAAAATCAGATCCTTTCCCAGTTAGAATCAGACTGAGACAGGGAAATGATCTGTCTTCAATCCTAGTCAATCTAGCACTAGAAAAAGCAACCTGGAGCATAAACAACATGAGGGGAGGAATTCAACTGAATGGAGAGCATAAAATCCTCAGATATGCTGGTGATATAGCTCTCATAAGTGACAGCCACCCTGCAGGTCTCAGCGGGGCAAGCCACAGCCTCTCTGGACTGCATACCCCATAGATGCCCCTTCCCATCTGTTGCACTGTGTGCTTGGAATCCCCCATGCACCACTTGTCTGCATCCTTCCCCACTGCTACACTGTATGACCGCCCTGCTACACTGTGACTCACACTATTGTGCCGCATGCTCATGAGGCTCTCCCCACCGCTGCACTGTGTCCTGCACCCCTCCTTCCAGGTCTCACCCCATTCCTCACTGTACCATGTGCCCCAGGCTCACCCTCAGTTTCCCACACTGCCCCACCTCCTGGAGCTGTTACAGGAAGCATCAGCTGGAGGAGGGGGAGGAACTGGGAGACTCTGGCTGCTGTTGTAGCCAGAGTGATGGAAGGAGCAGCATGAAAGCAGGTGACTGGTGGCCACAATTTACACCGTCATCAGTCACATGCTGATGCAGGCCACCAGTTAGATGGACAGTCCTGCTGTAAGCAATGCTTGTTTATGAATCAACTCTTCCAACCACGGTACCATTTGTGATCCAAAATCATCCCCATGACATGTACAATAACTGCTGTTTTGTAGAGTAATATTAGGAATACGTTTTTGCATTTTAATTAATGAAATCCTTTTTTGTTCACATTGTCCTTTCGCTTTTTCATTAATTTCTCTTCCCTTTCTCTGCATCTGATTCTCTGCTTTTAAGTTGTATTTTACTTGGTGTGTCCCTGTCCCTTTTCCTTTCTCTCCCCACACGTACTTATAGATTGGCCATTATACTTCTTCCATGCCCCTGCTGCATAGGCCATAAAGAAGTCTGCTAAATTGGACCCTCATCTTTGTTAAGCCAGTTAGAAACAAGCACGTAGATTTTGTAATGAAGAACTTTAGATCTTATAAATAAACAATGGAAACAAGAAATTGGCTCTGTAATACCATCCTTTAATTGGGGTCATGCAGGAACTCCTCATGGGAGTTAGGTGTCTAAATACATTTTTAAAAATCTGGCCTTCCCTGGTAAAAATGGGTACGTTGGGTTAATGTGGCATAATTTAGATCCATACTAAAAAATAATATTTTTGGTTAGATAGAACATTTGCAATTTTTAATAGAATATTTGCAATTTTTTCTCTGAAATGTGATTTTTGTATCATTTTGTATTCTAATACAAGCATAGGAAAAAGTTTTTTTGAAGGTTACAGGTCTGGAATTTACTTCATGTGCAACAATTCATTGGGCTCTGTGTGTATTAGTCTAATATCTATATAGTAGGCAACTGTCAATCTTCTGGATCTTGGTCTATGTGTAAGAGGTCTAGTCAGTTGCCTAATGAATCCACTTGTATGGAGTCCTGCACCATCACACAAAAGCCTCAACATGTATGCCTGGGCAAAAGTTTGGAGGAGTGGTGGTTGTCCAAGACTTACCATTTCATCCTTTACTCCATTGAGACAGAATCCAAAAGCCAGACAGAGTCCAAACGTTCAGTGTATCGATAGTTACAGCTTCTGCCAGAGAACAACAGATAACAACTGATGCTGATTACCTAATGCCTCAGCAAGGGTTCATTCCTTTCAGAGTGATGCCCCTTATCTTCTCTAACCAAGAAGTACCCACAAGGTAATAAAGGCTAGGGTTTTGAGGTGCTCTATACATGCCTTACTCTTGACATTGCAACATTGTGATAGGACTTACCCCACCACAGATAGTCCCACTAAGTGCCACCAGGCCCTCCAGTCAGATGCAGTTTATGGTCATACTTAGGGTCATATACATGATGGTCTTTCCTCTTTTCATTCATACTCTTCAAAAGAAGCTGACATTTCTAAACTACTCCAGGTAGCTTGGTATCTATTTATCTTTTGTAAATAGCCTGCATTTTGTGAGTTGTGATATAGGGTAGTTGGGCTTATTTGTGTTAGTAATTTTGTTTGTTTTTGAAGGGTTTTGTGTCTGTGTGTATTAATGGGTTTAGGAGGACTACAGAGAAATACATGTAAAAAAACAGCATAAATTATACAGAACTTGGGAAGCCAAATCTTTCTAAAGTATATAGGTTACAGTGTAGTAATCAGTTAGCATATAAAATTAACATGTATGAGGAATTAGATTTTGTTTCATAGATGTTAGGGTCAGAAGGGACCTATTAGATCATTGAGTCCAACCCCCAGCCCTGGGCAGGAATGAGTGCTGGGATCAGATGACTCCAGCCAGGTGTCTGTCCAGTCTCCTTTTAAAGACCTCCAAAGAAGGGGACAACACCACCTCCTTTGGAAGCTTATTCCGTATTTTGGCAACCCTCACCATAAAGAATTTTTTCCTGATGTCCAGTCTGAATTTGCTCTCTTCCAATCTGTGGCCATTATTTCTAGTTACCCTGACAGGTGCCCTGGTAAAAATTGTATCCTTTATTTCTTGCTGGCCCCCCGATGAGACTGTAGGCAGCCACAAGATCACTTCTCAGCCTCCTCTTGCAGGTGCTGAAGAGGTTCAGGTCTCCCAATCAGTCCACATAGGGTTTTTCTGTAAGCCTTTAACCAGATGAGTGGCCCTCCTTTGAACCCTCTCCAGGCTATCCACATCCCTCCTGAAGTGCAGTGCCCAAAACTGAATGCAGTACTCCAGCTGTGGCCTGACCAATGCTTCACAGAGGGGAAGTATCACCTCCCTATTCCTATTTGTGATGCACCAACTTATGCAAGAAAGGGTACAGTTAGCTTTACTTATTACCTCATCACACTGGTGACTCGTGTTCATTCTGGAGTTGACTACAACTCTGAGATCCTTTTCTGCAGTTGTGCTACTGAGAATGGTACCTTCCAGGCTATAGGAGTGTTGATGATTCTTCCTCCCCAGGTTGCAACACACTACACTTATCCTTGTTAAACTGCATCCTATTCTGTTCGGCCCATTTCCCCAGCCTGTCCAGATCAGCCTGGATTTGCTCCCTGCCGTCTAGTTTTTTACCTCCCCCCATAGTTTGGTGTTGTCAGCAGACTTGGACAGGGTGCTTTCCTACCCCCTCATCCAAGTCACTGATGAAGATGTTGAACAGTGCGGGCCCAAGGACTGAGCCCTGGGGGACTCCACTGCTCACTTCCCTCTAGGTCATGTAGCAACCAACACCACCACTCTCAGTGTGTCCTGTAAGCCAATTTTCTACCCACCAGACTGTGTAATAATCTACATTGCAACTGTTTAGCTTATTTATAAGAATTGGGTGTGACACTGTGTCAAAGGCCTTTTTAAAATCTAAGTAAATAACATCTACCGCTGTTCCTTCATCCAAGCATTTTGTGACCAGGTCGTAAAATGAATATTGTTACCACATAAGTTTTCATAGTTAAAAAGCTAAAGTGGTTGGTTAGTTATTTCTCATGACCCCAATTTGGGAAACTCATAAGCATTTCCTCATCCTATTATGGAAATCATTTCAGCGCAGTCTTAATTTAACCATCTGCTTTAGTGCCGTCTTGAAGACAGATATTATTCTATTTATTTCAACCATTACTTACACATGTAAAACTATAACCTGGTCTCTGTACTTATTCATAGTCTCCCATTGACTTAAAGAGAATCAGGATTTATAGTTCATAATGTTTCAAGCCTGAAGGGTCCAGTAAATCATCTGACTTCCTGTATATCTCATGTTATTTAAACACTTCACCCAGTTACTCCTGGAGTGAGCCCCATAACTTGTGTTTAGCTAAAACATGTCTTTGAGAAAGAAGTCCAGTTTTAATTTGAAGATACATAGAGAGGAAGAACCCACCACTTCTGATAGCTTGTTATAATGACTAGACATTTTCATTTTTAAAAATCTGTGCTTAACTTTTTTATGAATGTGTTTGGTTTCTGGCTCCAGCCATTAGTTCTATTATGCAGATTGCTTTAGACTCCAGAGCAGTGGTTTTCAACCTGTGGTCTGCAGACCCCTGAGAGTCTGCAGACTATATCTAAGGGGTCCATAAACAGTGACTATGATCAATCAAAAATATGCGAATACAAACACTTACAAAGGGATCTGCACCTCCATTTGAAATTTTTTAGGGGTCCACAAATAAAACAGGTAGAAAACCACTGTTCTAGGGCTTTTTGAAACTAGGTATTTTATTCCCATGTAGGTACTTAGCTACTGAACTTACCGCTTGATTTTCTTTTGATAAATCAAGAAGATTGTGCTATATACGACTCTCACTGTATTTTCTTCAGCTGTCAAACATTTCTGTTCCCTTCCTTTTAAGTTTTTCTACATCCTTTAAAAAAGGGAATATTAGAACTGCTTGCATTGCTCACCAGTGCTCCTTCTGGCTTATTGCTTTGAAGGTGAGTGTTCATCATAAAATGGTGAACAGGGCCTTTTCGAAATACCAGCTTCTGTATCAGTGATAATAGCAGTTCACTTAAGGAAATTCTTGTAAGAAATAGGGAATTATGTTTCCATCTCCTGAAACATTTCTTTTCCTTATCAGAATATACCAAAAAAAAAAAAGAATGGTTTGCTATTGGATAATGTTAAATCAATGAGTATGACCATTGGTTAGAGATTCAGTAAGTGTTTTTTATCAACCTGTGAAAAGGCCTTGGAAGAGATAGGATTGTTGAAACTTCAAATTGACTAGATTCAAGGGTTTTTGTTCTGCTTTCTAAAGAGAGAAGTTCAACAAGTCAAGGGTATGAGTGCTCAAGCTTTCTGGAATCAGTTTTAAATAGCTCAGATTTGTCAGTTGTATAAAGAAAAACAAAGTTTTGTCTCCAAGGAGATTTCTAGTATGATAGACTAAATGTCATGATGATGTGAATAAGTGGCTTTAAAAATGCGGTAAAAATGCATGTTTCCCAATAAATTTCCACAAAAATGATTGAAAATGTCTTGGGACTTATTTAAGCAATTTACAGTATTGTTTAAAAATGTACAGCAGGACACATTCAGTACAGCCTTTTGTAGCTCATTAGCAATTTCTTTAATGAGGTTTATTTTAAGTGATAGATAGTTAAGGTAACAGACAAGTGACAGATTGTTTGTCTTTAATGATTTCCCTATTTCAGGCCCATTACAAAGCAATTAGAAATCTGACAGCATTTTCACTCTGCATTACTGATCATCTAAAGTGATGAGAAATGAGAGGTGATGAATATTAATTGTATATTTTCATATGATTATCATAAATTATTACCTTGTCTAAAGTGCTGCAGGTAAAGTAAGAGCAAAAGAGGAAAATTCAGTCAGATAGGATAATTTGAAAGATTGTGTGACTTAGTGTCTGTTTTTAACTATAGTGTCAATCTATCTAAAGTATCTGTGTACTTTTCCATAAAAAAGTCTCCATGTTTGAGCTTAGCATGTAATTTTCAGTAATTTTAGTGCATATCTATTAAAATTGTGTTCATCAAAACTACTTTAAAGTCTACAAATTTAAGCACTTGGAAGTTAGAAAATGGTTCCCTGTATTTAAGCCCCTTTGCATGTCTGAATTGGACGTTGTAATGCAGTCTTTAAGTACACATTTTTTTCCACAGGATTCAGTGCAGAGTATGGACAAAGCAACTGAATGGGTAATTATTTCATATTACATTTTATTATCATGATCAGTCTGTGGCCCCATTTCTCATATGCTGCATACCATTCAAACTATAGTTTGAAGACAATTATTGTTCTCAGTATGACATTAAAGTGTCTTACCTCTTTACCACCATTAATGCATTTATTCTCACAATACCCTGGTAAGGTGAGATGGTTTTATTAGTTCTCTTTTCCACTGTTCTATTTTATCTCTGTGGGAACTGAGCCACAGAGATAAAAACATTGAAAGTAACAACAAATTTTTGATGCCTAGTTTGAGAATGTTAGAGCCAAATTGCTTCGAATTGGCAAGCAATTTTTACTACTAAAATAGAAAAAAACTGTTGGTCTAATTTGCATTTCTAAAAACTGTAAAACAAATGCCAGAAGTCCCAAGGTGAGGTTCCAAATTTTAGAAACAGAAACACTCAGTGACCCTTTCTGAAAAGTTTGGTTTATGCAACCTGCCCAGCATCATACAGGAAATTGTTCGTGGAGCCAAGATAAAATCTAATTCTCCAGTTATTGCCCTTTCTCTTCTTGCATTACACATCCCTACTTCATCCCCAGAAGAGATCTATGTTGTCTTCTGAATGAGAAAGAGATGCATGGAAAAAGTAGTATAAGATCATGTTATAAGGTTACATAGGCATTTTCTAAATGCTTGATTTTGCAGCTTTAAAATTATTTTAATATAGCTTTTAGGTGTAACTTGTTTTTAAGAAACTTAAGTGTAGAGATGCTAATTTCATAATACAAAACTACATTTATATCCCAAATGAGCAATCCTAAATGAGTAGGCTTTGGATCTTTAGATTCATAGCATGGTTGACATGAGCTTGCTGCATAACTGCTAGCAGCAGAGGGCCATTACCCTCTACATAGATGGGCAATGAGAGGGAGATTAAACATGCACCATGGGTATGTACAAGTGTTACATTTAGATCAGCCTAAGTAAATGTAGGTCAGTCTAAAAGCCCAGTTGTGCAGGTGTTCACAGAACCTAAATTGCTCAAAATATGGCACGCTAAGTTCACTTTAGAAGGTGAATTTGGCAGCAACAGCAGTGGCGATCCACTACCCCAGGTAGGTCTTATCACCTGGGGTAGTGGCGATCTGTCTTATCACCTGGTGGGCTTCTTTAGAGGTTGGAGGGCCTACAAGTGCTTACTTTACTGGATGTTGAGGGATGGATTCAATGGTTTCATAAATAACCATCAATTCTCAGTTCAGGAGCTTGTGATAGTGCTGCTTCCAGAGGTTTTTGATGGATTAATTGTCTTTGAGGAGTGAACTGCCCCCTTCCAATCTAAGTAGAGTAAGTCCACAAGAACTTGGTTTGTACACAGCCTTGAATGCACTGAAGAAGAATGCGCTGAAGAAGCGCTGCATGTCATGATTTTCAATAAACTGTTGAACTTCTTTTGTCTTCTCTTCCCACCATTTATTTTTGATTTTCTCAAATCTTCCTCTGGGGTTCAGCTTTAAGCTACCAAAAAGTTCTCTGCTTCTGACTGGACTTAGGATGGTGTTGCTAGGCACAGAAAGCTTTTCTCTTCTGATTGAGAAGAACTTTGACCTTAGCGCTGTTTTCATCAAACAAGTCCTGATGGCATTGGGTGATAAAGCCAGTTGATTTCATGCAAGCCTCATGGGTGGTCTAATTTAAAGCTTGTCAGTTTTCCTCAACACAAATGTTATCATTTTCAATCCTAAGATTGGTGAGTTTTTACTGAGACGTGTTTGGAGGACAGCAGTAAAGATTTTCTTGGCTGATACTGTTAGACAATTATTAACCAGCCATATCCAATAGCCAATTTACAGGCATGCAGGCCGGCAGCTTGGAGAGCAGCATTCAGCCAGGAATTCTGTCGGGGGGAAGGGGCATGGGGGTGGCATATCGAGGCCCTCACAGTGGGGGAGGTAGTGGAACAGGGGAGGTGCAGCCCAGCCAGCATGGTGAATGCAACCCCGGGGTGGGGCAGAGCTGCGGGCAGCTCCTCCAGGGGATAGGAGAGGTAGGGAGGAGGGATGGCTCCCCGCTGCTCTGTGCACCTCTGGGGGAGGCATGGGGGATGTGCCCACACTGGATTTGTGTCCAGGGCGAAGGCGGGCTGCCTGTTGCAGGCTTGGGGCCAGGGACTGCGCTGTCCTCTTCCTGGTGAGGGGGCTGTGCTTGGGGCAGGCAGGGGTGGGGCAGGCTCAGCTGCATGGTGTGGGTGGTGGTGGCACTGAGGTGGTTGGATAGCTATGGCCACTGCAAAATTCCCTGTAGCCCCCAGTAGCCACCTCTCCCAGTGCCACTGCCATCTGCCCTGTGCAGCTGAGCCCATCCCAGCCCAGCCCCCTGCTGAGAAGCCAATGCAGCTTCTGGCCCTGAGCCTGCAGCAGGCAGCCCACCCATGCCCTGTACACAAATCTGGGGGGGAGAGTTCACATGCCCCCCATGCCTCCCCTGGAGGTGTGCACAGTGGCAGGGAGCCACTCCTCCTCCCCACCCCCATGCCTCCTGGACAAACCACCTGCAGCTCTGCCCCGCCCTCTGCCCTGGGATCACATTCACCACCCTGGCTGGGCAGTGCCTGCCCCTGCCCCACTCCCTCCATTATTGTGGGGGCCTTGATCGCCCCCCCCACTCCTTCCCTCCCCCACCCACTTTCCCCCCACCGACTTACCAGCAGAACGCTGGTCTCCAAGCTACCAGGCTGCATTCCTGGTCATGTGCATGCTGCAACTGTGTGAATGCACTGGGCATTTAGTAGTGACATTATTGGCCAAACAAGCTGATTGTTGATAATGTTAATTTTGCTGTTATCAGTGCCAATCCGATATGCGACTGATAAATCAGTATACTTCTAGTTTCAACACAACCTGGATGGACATGATTGATCTCGCTAACCAGGGGTGGGCAAAATTCGGCCCGCAGGCCAGATATTGCCTGCCAGGCCATTCTATCCAGCCCACAGGTCCCCTAAAAAATTTAGAAAATTAATATTTATCTGTCCCTCGATGGCTTGCCAAAACTCATTAAGCAGCCCTCCGCCCAAAATAACTGCCCACCCCTGCATGACTAAGCGATAATTGATCCAGCAGTCATTGCCTTCTCTCATGACACATGTGATATGGACATTTTAGATTGTGTTTTTACAATGACATAGTTGAGGAGGTGCCATTGTTTTGAGCGGGGGTGTTGCCTTGTTGTTTTGTACCTGTCATGTTGTCTGAAGACAATGTTAGTAAATGATAAGGTCATGCTCTGCACGTTTTATGAGTAAGAGAATGACATTGGAATTGGCTTTGCCCACGTGTCTTTCCACGTTTTAAAGACCCAGTCTACCCTTGCGTTGAAGTCTCCTAGGAGGATGATCTTGTCCTCTTTTGGGATGATAGTCAGGATTTCATCAAGATTAGCATAAAACTGTTCTTTCTGCTCTTCTTTGGTATTGAGTGTTGCAGTGTATGCACTGATGAGAGTAGACAGCAAATTGTTGGTCAGTTGGAGGCGGGGAGTCATGAGGTGCTTGTTAGTGTCAACAGGGAATTTGATCGTTCAACTGATAATCTGGTTCTTAATGGCAAAAGCAATACGATGCTGTGTCATTTTCAGGTTTCCCTTTCCAGAAGAACTGATAGCCACCCCCACCTCCCTCAGATGGCCTTCATCTTCATATCTAATCTCACTGAGAGCAGTGATATGAATGTTATATTGTGAGAGTTCTTGGGTGACAATAGCTGTTCTACATTCAGGTCTGTCACTTTTCAGATCATCTAGCAGAGTTTCGTACATTCCAAGATGGAAGGGACATTTTTGTGTTTCAACCACAATTTGAGTGGTCCCCCTGAAAGCAGCTATCTAGTCGGGTAAGGTAAAATGGGACAGCCTATGTTTGGAGCACCTTTTATAGCCCTCATCCCATGTGGGGTGAGCAGAGGGGATCCTAAAAAGGATTGCAGCTGCCAAACACTGTTCTGTCCCAGTCCAAGGGTGAAGTAACCATCACACGACTGCCACCTGTGTGGATCCATGACTAGGGACTCCCAATGATCACTTCACTTCTCCCTATTGCCACTCATTCATCGCTGCAGGACTTTGTAGTAAGTACAAAGCCTGCACATGACTTGTTTTATGTGAGGATGCTGTTGCACATCGGCAACCACATGGATCTTGGTGCGGGAGAACCTGTATTCAGTGGTAAGGAGTTCCAAGACAACTGGAGTTACTCTTTCACAGCAGCTTTCATCCACTTCTATTGAGAAGATTGCTGTCTGCATCATCCTGCTCCATCATTGAGATCTTTGTGTTGTATTGGACTGCTCTTTGTCTAATACCTCACTTTTGACTTTACCACCATGGGTGACCCTACCAGCAGTACAAGACTCCCAAAGGTGTTGCTAATAGGATCATCGGTACACACAAACCTCTTCACCTCTCCACCTCTCCAAGTTGAGGTAGCAGTCCTTGGAGAGGAACTAACTTTAGCTTGATAAAGGGTTAATCTGATCTATGAAGGGTTAACTCAGCCTAGTGAATGCCTGGGAAAGCCCAGCCTTTTATCCCAGCCCTGGGGCTATGCTATTTCTACACCTCCAACCCTGACCAGGCTATTTTTAGCCCCCTCCCCTGCCCCCCACCCCATGGATCCACCAGTGCCTCCAGCCACCCTGAGTTACTTACCTTGGGCTGTCTGCACTGCTCCTAGCAGTGGCAAACACTTGCATGAGCCATTCCTGATTTAGGTTTAGGCAGCTTAAAGTCACTTGAACCAGATGTGGCAAATACTTTGCACCCCATGTCAGTGGTTTTACGGCCTTTGCTGACAGAAAAATATTAATGATACCACACAGGAATAATGCATTTAACTCCAAGTTCTATAAGGAAAGTGGTCTGAAGTTAGACTCTTTTTGCCCCACACCTTTTGTTTTTGTCCTCCTCTTTTCCAGCTCCAGTCGTTGTCCCCTGCAATGTAGCTGTCCTCTATGGCTCTCAGCAGTTTGGGCCCTACCTAACTCCTCCTGCTGTTTCACATTTCCCTTGATGTATTGTTCCCTTTGGCATCTGCATCTGCAATTGCTCTGTTCCCCTCCTTTTTCTATCCTCAACACTAGCCCATGTTCTCCCCGCTCAGTTTTCATCCCTTCCCAGTCCATTGTTCCTATCCCACTATCCTCTCAGCTGCAGCCTCGCAGTGAGCAACAGATTTCCCTTCCCTCTGCAACCAACAGTGAACTTCTGGTTGATCTGGGGGGATCATTGTAACTCAGAATGCTTCCTGAAGAGTGCTGTCAATTACAGCAGGGAACTGTGCTACTGCCTATGCTCAAAGTCATTCTAATGGCCCTCTCCACTCCAGGCTGCCTGCAAATGTCTATGGGCAGGGAAAAGGGAGCACAAGTAAGGCAGTCATATGCATAAATGTCACAATATCCATGGTGTTAAGTAGACAGTTTCAAGAGAATTCTATTTTATTCCATGGATTTGCCCAGAACCCATGGGGCAGGGGCATGCAGTTGCAGTGGCAAAAATAGTATTTATGCTGCTACTTATTGCCACAGAGCATGCCCCTGCACATGTGCTTTTATGTGGGGCAAATTGCCCTTTTGTGAACAAACTGCTCTTTCCCAACTCCTCCCAGCTCCTGATGCGCTGGAGGAGCCAGAGTGTATCCATGGAGTACCAAGCCTCTGTGTCTGCCAGCACACACTCCTGTCACATGCGCTGCACTGCTTTTTTTCCTCACCCTTTTTTTTTGCTACTGGGATTGCCCTGTAGTAAAATTTGCTCTCACACTGCAAATTTGCCACTTAGGATATGTTTTAACATTCTGGGTATGCAGTTTGTGTCACAGCAAAGAGGTTTGCAGTTCCACAAGCCGCACATGCCTGCATGTGTGGATGCAGCCACTGTTTCCAAGTGTAGAACACAAAATATAGTTTAAAGCCAACAGTGCCCATACCCCAGCTTGTGCCAAGAGGTATATCTTTATTGGTTATTTTTGACTAAGCTTTAAGAACTGCCATGGTGCAGAGGACCACCTAGTCTAGTATCCTGTCCCTGATAGCAAGTTGCATGTACTTGAGAGAAAAAGTATTAGAAATGGGGCATGTTTAGAGTGGTCCGTCCCCTGTAACACTCTCCAAGTTACCAACAGTCTTAGGTCTAGGGATATACAGAGCCTAAAGGTATATCCCTGACTTAAGTTTAGTAGCCCCTGATGGACTTATGTATATATTTGTCTAATACCCTTTTAAACTCTGTTATACTATTGTTCTCCACAATGTCCTGTAGCAGTGAGTTCCGCAGCTTAATTATACGTTGTGCGAACATGCTTTTATTTGTTTTAAAGCTAGTGCCTGGTATTTTCAGGGTCAATACAGTATGTATAGTGGTATGGACTTTCACCACTCCTTGAGAAGCTGATAAAGGAATGCTTTTTTTAGATGCCTCTTATTCTCTACCATTCATTCTGTCAAACTTTGCACAACAGTGAGGAGGGGAACCAAGATCATGGCCTTCTCTGGTCTCTGCCCTCTAGAGAAAAATGTACTCATTGGACAGCATGGGTGGAACTGGCTCTTCTTGGATTCTTGTGTGCCAGGATTGCAGTTGTGGTTGGATCCTATGCTGATTATACAAATAATGAATCTTTCCCTCCTGTACATACTGGCATAATTCATACCCATTTTAACAGGGGCCTCAGAGCCTGTTATTTGGGTGTAAGGGAAGGGGAGGAGAGAGGACTATAACAGCAAGTCAGGGGGTTTCTGCCTCTTTAAGAAGCGGCAGTAAGTTCAGCTGGCTGTGTGGGGCCACAGCTGCAGGAAGGCAGGCTGGCCTTTGATTCACAGGGAAACCTCTGTGCAGAGTTGTGAAAGTCTTGTGACAGAAAGTAGTCATGGCTTTCAAGCATACAAACACAGTAGGCAAACTAACAGGCACATGAGCTGTTCCCTGGAGCTTCCCAGAAGGAACTTAGGGGAGCTGATGGCTGGAGGAAAGCAACAACCCAGAGCTGGATGGGTTTTTAGGTGGCAAACAGTGGGCAACTCTACATGAGATGCTTTACTGTGCATTAGACTAATCTACTGTGCAGTAAAGCATCACCATCTCCATGTGCATGGGACTTACTGAGCAGCAAATTAGGTTAATACACCATTTGCTAGTACTAGGAGATACAGGTACTAGATTAAATAGATTAACAGCACACTATCTACTATGCAGTAGAGCACATGTAGATACCGACCAGGAGCAATTTACTCCCAGTCAGCCCAGTCAGCAGGGGACCCACTACTGCCAGCTAGACCCTGATGTGGGGAGGGGGAGGAGCTGTGCCAGCTGCAGGGGCTGGCAGCCAGGACTGCTGCATCCCAAACATGTGCAGATTGGGTCCTGACTCAACCCTTGTGTAGCCAGGAGAAACATCCCCACTCAGCAGGGATGCTGCCTACCAGCTACATGGGGATCAGGAGGGTCCAGATCCCCACTTGACTAAGAGCGCTGTCCCCGTTTGGCAGGGGACCCTCCTGATCCCCAAATGGCTGGCAGGCAGTGTCCCCACTGACTGGGGATGGCTCTCTCAGCTACATGAGGATCAAAACCAGCCCCTATGCCCCTGCCAGTCCAGGGCTGGCACCCAGGAGAGCCTGGAGCTTCCCCTGGCTGCTGCAGGACGGCAGAGCAGGGCAGGAGCAGCCCTGGACTGGGATGGTCCTGTTGGACACAATTTACTCCTGACAGGGTCACACATGTAGGCATGCATCCTAGAGTACTTTAATGAGCCTGAGTTTTCTATGAAAAAATTCAGACACATTAATTGTACATGTAGATGCTCCCAGTGTCTTGCATATGTGCTGTAATTTAAACTATATACTGGTTGTCTGGACATGGCTATCAGGGGAGGTCTGGAGGCCATGGAGTGGTGCCTGGTAGGGCACTCAGTATTAGGCAGCCTAGCCTGGGCCAGGGACCAGAGGGCTGGAAAGGCAAGCAGCCTGGCTCAGGGTCAAGGACTAGAGGGATGAGGAAAAGCATGCAGCCCAGCCCAGCCCAGAGCCAGAGAAACAGGGGCCCTGGACTCACCAGCCTCTGAGGGCAGCCTCCCCTCCTCAGTTTTTACAAAATGTGACTGGCAAAGAACCAGGGTGGGACCTTGGGAGGTGAGGGCAAGAGCCAGGCAGGATTGAGGCACCTCAACCTGGAGCCTGAGGCACCTCACCTGAGGCACCTCTGTTACCAGATTTGCTCATCACTTTGGGGTGTGCTTACTTATCAGGGATACATTTCTAGGGTCTTTGTAATTCTATCAATGTGCTGCTTATGTTACTTGTGTTTCTGTATGGAGCTGTATCTCTCCCTTCTGCAAGTCCTCACCCCCAGTAGAGCTATCTTGGAGGACTCAGTTTCAGTGTGGCTGGGTTCCTCCAGTCACCAAATCAGTCAAATACACTCTCTCTCTCTCTCTCTCTCTCTCTGTGACACACCTGACCCGACTGGGTTGATCAGCATGTACAGGCTGACACCCTCATATGCCAGAAATCAGTTCATTATGGTAACAATAAAATGCAGTCAGACACAAGCACACAGGTGAACAGAATACCTCTGAATCCAGCTGGGTGTCTAGCTGACACCCTCATGGGCCAGCATTCAGTTCATTAGGGCACATCTGAGCCAAACTGGGTCAATAGCCTGTACAGGCTGATCCACTTATATGTCTTAAACCCAGCACTTCCCAGTCTTTTTGCCCTAACTGTCATAGTGGTGGTTGCCTCTTGATGAACAGACCCTACAGGATTTCTGGGCTTCACAGGGATCTTAGGCTTAGGTAAAAGAAGCGTTGCTGCAGAGCAAGTGGGGAAGGGGAAGTAGAGAAGGAAACATACACCCGGTTACCACCAGGTTGACTATAAAAGTTATTTATTGCTAAGTGAAATTTATAATGGTACTAGTAGTAATAGACATGCAAGGGAAAACAAACAAACAAAATTACAATATTACCCTGGTTTAATTGAGTATTTGGGGAAACGTACTCAAGCTTAACTAATAAAATTCAGGTTCAGAAAGCTATGCCTAGATAGAAAAAGAAAAAGAGAGAGAGAAAGAGGGAGAAAGACAAAGAGAGAGAGAGAGATCTAGGATCTCACCATTCCAAGGCATTCAGGTGATTTGTTGAGAAGCAAAGTTCCCAGCACGATCGTTGGAGGGAGATCACCTGTTTCTCCCAGCTTCTTGAGAACAGCAGCGGATGGTGTCAGAGAGATTTTTCTCTGGAAGCACATCGTTTGCTGCTTTACAGCTTTATTATATCCTTAGTCCAGCCTCTTCAAAGCATTCTTTTAACAGTGTAAATCATGAGGGTCTTAAGCCATAATTGACAGGGAAAATCCTGTTATATAACCAGTTTCAATTTAAATGAATTACCTTTCCAGTGACAAGGGGCTATCTGGTTTGGAACATCTCAAGAAACTGATTAACAACCAGGAAAAACATCAAGTTTTAAGGAGTAACCAGACACCTAGGAGCCAGCTTGAAATTATTATTAATATAGAAGATATACTGGAAAGGATACCACATTGTTTCTTCTCAGATGGCCTAGCTATGCTTTCAGTGTGAAGTCAGAATCAGTGTTTTTTATTTTACCTGTTGTGAATAAGCCTTAGTTTAGCATGGCTTTCAGATTTTACTGTAGTCTTTAACAGACTTAAGGGGATTACTTGGAGTGTTCATAAACTTTGTGGGGAGGACTTCCATCAGTCATCCCCGGAAAAGTACGATAGCATTTGTGGTCAGGGCTCCAATGGGCTGGACGCTGTGATGAACCCTTAACCATTATTCATATGTCACCCATACCCCCTTTGGCTTGGTCTCTTACCTCAGCATTCCCTGACCCAGCAACCGAGTTTTAGTCAATCAAGTTGAAATAGGCCTCCCATACTGGGATCAGGGAATGTATGGCCTGAGATGCCTATTCAGCTTTTCTTCTGCTTAGTTCTGGGTAGATGAGGGGGGCGTGTGTGTGTGGGTGGGGTGGGGAATAGAAAAAGTCCTTTGTAAGTCCAGCAATCTGGGTGCTAGGGCTCCCTCAGGAACACAGAGCGGACAGGTAGCACCTCACTTGGGGACATCACAGCAACCCTAGGCAGCTCACCTGTTACACCCATGTAATGAATGATACTTACTCTGCCTAAAATACCTTTTTATTTTTTCCATTACATTTTTTTTTTGTTATAGTAGAGTATAGGATCATTTTATCTGATATGAATAACATAACTTTTCTTTTGAATTATTTAAAATAAATATTTAAATTTTTGAAGACCTGCATCAGAAAAACAGGCATGTTTAATGTCACATTGATTACTTGTTAGTGCAAACTGCAATGCAGCATTTAAAGATAGCAGAGCAACAAGCATGTTGTCTCTGATACTTGTAAACATGGTAGATAGACAGTATTTCACAGTTTACATTAACAGCAGCTTCATGAGAAATATAATTATCAAATAAATTATTAGAAGTTTTGATATTTAGATTATTCATTTGATTTTAATTGGCTTTTTTCAAGATAATTGGGTATTTCCCCATGTGTTTGTTGGAAAGGGGCATTGGGCTAATTGGCTCTGTACTCATTTTGTTTGGAAGGATAGAATGTATTCCACCATACTTTTATTTAACATTTTTGTGGTGTAGCTTCTTCTTTAAAAGAAAAGATATTTTTCAAGTACAAAGAACAGTCCTTTGGACCTGCCTATTTAATTGCCTCTTAACATTATCACTAGGTATGCCTGACACCGTTATATATTGTGCTGCCCATTACAATCTCTTGACACATTTCTGAAGCCCTTATTCCTAGCTCCCTTGTTTTTCATTCCAGTTTTTGTCTAAGCTAAAACTGAGTAAAAATTCCAGGACTAAGCACATATTAGAGCTGTTTTGTAAATAATTCAGATCTGTAATAAATCTTCAAATGTTGAAATTCATGTTTGAAAGAAACATTATTTTGTTTAAGTTTAGTCACAAAGGAGACACATGTGAAATGAAAAATACAGAAAAGGAATAAATTTTCATTAAACGTGTAGTTGTTGCTTTTTTGGTAGGATATAAACTATTTTAACCATAAAAGATGTACAGGCAGTCCTCGACCTACAATGTTTTGAGTTACAACGTTTATAAATTGACACCCTGATTCAACTTTACAATGCCAGTTTCAACTTACACGCTTGATCCAATGCAATGCATATGTCCAACATTCCTTGGACACTTTCTTTAAGAAAGCAGACAAGACTCCAGAAAAACCTGCAGCCAAGACTCCTGAGAAGATTCCAGCCAAGAACCCTTCAAAAAGTCCAGCAAAGTCACCTCAAAGAAGTCCTTCTAAATCAATATGATTGCTATTTACAATAGAAATACATTAATGTAGCCATATTACTCATCTATAGTTGATTGAGTACAAAATTCTGGGGTATTTTTGGTGAAAATAGGGTATCGGGACTTGGTTTGGGAACCAATCCCTCATTTATAACATTGTTTCTTATGAGAAAATTGGTTCCGAGTTACAACATTTCAACTTGAGACGTGTTTTTCAGGAACCAGTTGTGTCATAAGTCCGAGGACTGCCTGTATTTCCAATTTACAATCTGTATGCATTTTCATGAATTTTAGACTTGATTGACTCTGCCTTGTTATTTTCATTTATTAGTTGCATTATGGTAATACCTAAAGCAGTGGTTCTCAACATTTTTAGACGTGAAGTGCTCAGAGGAAAATGCCAGCTCTGTAGTTTTTACTTGTTTTTTGACTATGGAAAAATAATAAAGCAATTCTCCTGTTGAGAAGAACTTTGAAAGACCACAACAGTTCAGACTGTTTTAGAAACTATGGAATCCTATTTGAAATATTTGGTTTTATGTTGCGAATCGTGTAGGTGTTGGGCACCTAACAGCATTAAAATTGAGTAGCACTTTGTAGCATCTTTAAAAGGATTTCAAGGCACTGCCGTATCATGGTTGAGAATCACTGACCTAGAGAGCCTAACGAGTTCAGGGCTCACTCTGCTAGATACTGTATAGTTTTACTACAATAAAAAAAAAGTTCTTCCTTCAAAGAGATAACTGCTTGTAACTGCAAGTAACAGTTATTCAAGCTTGGTTTTTATAGACAGAGGGATTTGCAGTTAAGCTTTGTTGTTTGGGAATGGAGGCAAATGCAATAGCAGCAGTCTAATTTCATCACCTTCCTAGTCTACTAGTATTCTGTAAATATCATGCTAAAAGTGATGATTGAGGAGGGATTTGATGTTTCAAACTTTTTGAGAAGAGTTTCCCATGCATATGGACAGCTCAGAAGAAAGCACAAAGGGTCATTTATGAGATGACATACCAGTATAACTATAATAGATAGCTATATCAAGTCTGGCACTGTTGGTAGATCACAACACCAAAAAGAATGTCAGCAAACAGGACAGGGCTGAACTCTGAAAGGCATCGATGAAGACAAGAAGCATCTATTTGAGGTGGCAGAAAAGGAAAACTGTTGGAGGGATTCAAGTTGGGAATAAAGTTACCTAAAACATGAGCCAAGATGATTTTCTTTTTTGCTAATTTACAAATGAATTTTTGGAAGTAATAGTCTTGTTAGTTAAAGCTGTAGTATGAAAGTTTTCATTACTCAGTGAGTGTATCTACATAGGTGCTTTACTGCAAAGTTGACTAATTAGCTCTTTAGTAAAGGCTCACCATCTACATGTGTGCCAGGATTAGGGCACAGTAAATTAATTGCCTTTGCTGTAAGATAGTACTGTCGCGGACAGTACTATCTTATGGCAGAGTCATTCGCTGTGCAGAAAGCATGTGTGGACAGTGACCAGGACAGCAAGAGTTTAAGCTAGGGCGAAGCAGCTCCAGGCTGGTAGCAGGCTCAGGGGGTCAGCCACCCGGCTCCACTGAGCACTCTCATGCTCCAGCCAACCCTTCTGGTGCTCAACACTGCAACCCAGAGCCTAGGCATGACCCCCACTCCCCTTACAGCCTGCTGCAAACCTGCAGCTGTTCCACCCCTGCTCAAACTGCTGTGGTTCCAGGTACATGTGAAGATGTGGTGCCCAGGAGCAGCTGACTCCAGTGTAAAATGTGCCAGAGTTTATTGGGGCACACTAATTGCATGTGTAGATGCACCTAGTATGTGACATGATAAATTAATATGCTGTTTTAATAGGTACAATCAATAGTAGGCTTATCAAAAAGTAATGTAGAATTCATATGCATTCTTTTAAAATACAACTCATTTAACATTACTTAGGCAGTAGGTCAATGCAACAAAATATACTGTTTGTTCATTATTGGTACTAGCGACAATTGTTTTTAAAGCAGCAGTTTTAAGCATTTTGTATGGAATTTTGAAATCTTTCACCATATTTTTGGATGTTTGTATATCTGGCTCTCTGCACCTGAAGTTGTTTAAGTCCTACAGCATACCTAAACATTTCAGGACACATTATATGAAATAAAATTATTTTTCTACAAAGTCTTGACAATGAGAAGACTGACTATTTATGGAAAATGAATTCTTATGGAGAAGATAGAAACTAATGAATTGAAGACAAACAAATTCTATTATAACGAGTTCAAGGATATATTTAGCCTGACATTTGGGCCATGATATAAAGACCTTTTGTTCTGTTTTCTTAGAGGGAAGTTTTGTAACATTTGGTATGTGAAGTAGTGCTTTACTAAGTTGCTACTCTCCTTAATTACAAAAGGACTATTTTAGCTCTAAGTTAATACTCAGCAGGTGCATCTACACATGCTATTAATGTGAAGCAATAAACTCCAGCACAGTTTGTGCTGGATTTTATTGCTCCCAGGTATAGCATTTACATGCACGCCCAGGACCACAACATATTCAGCCAGGTTGATGCAGCCCCAGTTGGCAGGAAGTCCAAGGCCTGCCAGCCCCGACTCAATATGTTGGAGAGGTGCTGGTTAGGGCATGAGGGTGTTACAGTGTGGGGCTCGCCAGCAGATAGCTCCCACCCTAGTGCTTTCGCCATCCCAGTCACCATCTGCACATGCGTTGTGGTAGAGTAAATAACTCTGCCATAAGATAGTACTTGTGTCAAGCAGTATATCCTATGGTGGAGTTGGTTAGTTTACTCTGGCCTAATAGGGGCATACGTGTAGATGGTGACACTTTACTGGCCATGCCTACACAAGACGCTGACTGTGCAGTAGCCTGTGATTACTGGGAAATAGCACTGTGTGGCAGCAAGCACGATATGATCCTACTGTGGAGTTGTCTCAGGCTACTGTGCAGTCAGCGTCACAAAAAAAATGTTCAATGACACTATTGCACAGTAACTCTGGTTAAGAGTTTACACAAATACTAAATGACTGGTGAGTAATGACTGCGCAGTCAGTATCTTATGTAGACATGGCCACTGTGGAGCTAATTAGTCAACTCTGCAGTAAAGTGCATGTGTAAAGATGCCCCTAGCATGACAAAAAGCTATAGACTATAACTCAGAGACAGATTTTAAATGTATCCTGACGATGCTGGTTTCAAACATCTTTCCAAGGTGTTGAATTTTCATTATTTTTTCTGTGTTTTCTGAGGTTTACACAGCAAAGAAAGAAAATGTTTGTAAATGTTAAAATTACTGATTCCCCTTACTTGGTTATAGTATTGATAAAACTATAGTACTACATTTGGCTTGCCTTAACCACAAGCCAGTAACCTCATTTGTACAAGAGATTTTACAAGCACCTGGATTAACTTGACAATGTCAAACTCACCTTGCAGCCTGTGCCGGATCTGGGCCACAAGGCCCCTTGTAGGCTGGGTCCAGCTTGGGGCATGTATGAGAAGTGGCAACAGTAGCTCTGGCTCTACACAAGGCACATGGCACAACTCCAGCCCCTGCTGCATCTCCCATCATCCCTATGAAAAAAGTGAGAAAACAGTGTCCTAAAAACAAAGTATTATTCATTTATCTACAGGAATGCAAGCAACAGAAAGGGAAAGTACTAAAACAGCTTAAAGCTTATAAACATATCATCTTACCTAAAAGTGTATCACTTCTCACAAATTTATGTGCATTCTATTTGTCCCAGGCAACCCCTAGCCCTAGAGGTTGCCCAGAATAGTCTAGTTCCCCTTGTAGCTTCTGTTTCAATCCAACCTTGAAAAAACACTTTCCACAACTGAGTTTAGAAGCAGCTTTTAATCCATTTAAAAGTTACTTTATTTGTCCAGAGGCAGTTCAGTTTATGCATGTCACTATGGGGTTGAAGATAAACTTTCAGCAACCCACATTTAAGCAATAAAGCTTCCTTCATAGCAAGGGATTCCTGGGATCACCTAAGCATGTTTTACCTACCATTCCCTAGCGTTGTAGGGGCCAGCACATTTATTAGTAGTGCTCTTGTCTCATGTGCTCTTTTCCTTTGGTGCTTTAAAGGGTATTTTTTTCAGCTTGTTAATGGATGTTTCTATCTGTGGTGTACAAGAGGGACCACAGCAGATGTTCTTGTGCAATCTTTGGGCCAACTGCTATATTTATTACACACATGCTTGTGATCTCAGGTGGCTGGACTCAGGAGGTCCTTTCCATTCCTGTGTTTCTTTCAACAGTAATCCGATGAACAGAGGCACACACAATATTTATTTTAAAATATTATAGATTATCACCTATGTTCTTCCCAAAGTCAAAATAAGTAGAAATCTATATTGCATTGTACCAATTAAGGATCTGATCATGTTTTCTGACCATCAATAATTTAATATTTACTTAAGGAACATATGTATATGTTTTAACAAAAGCGCAAGAAGACCCCAATCCTGCAATGACTACTCTTTGAATGAGACTGCTCATGTACTTTAAATTAAGTATGTGTAATTACTTGCAGGCTTGGAATCTTAAATTGGCCTCCCAGGGGATCCCGCCCATCAGTTCCCTGAGTGCACTGAAGTCTGATTTTCTGCTGTCCAGGGTCCATACTCTGCTGCTGTCCTTCCTTCTTTTCCTCAGGACCCTGAACTCAATCATCTCATGGTTGGTGCTTCCCAAGTTATTTAGCCTAGAAAAGAAGGGACTGAGCAGAGACTTAATAGCAGTCTAAAACTACCTGAAGGAGGGTTCAGAAGAGAATGGAGCTAGTTTATTTTCAGTGGTGGAAGATAAGAGAACAAGGAGCAACCGTCTCAAGTTGCAGCACGGGAAGCTTAGGTTAGATATTAGAAAGAATTTTCTCACTAGGAGGGTAGTAAAACACTGCAAGAGGTTGCCCAGAGAGGTGGTGGAAGGCTCCATCCTTGAGGGTTTTCAAAACCCAGCTAGACAAAGTTTTGGCTAGGATGATCTCGTTGGGGCTGGTCCTGCTTTGGGCAAGGGTTGATGACATCTTGAGGTCCCTTCCAACCATAACTTTCTATGATTCTAGGTTGCCATCCACTTCTATGTTCCCCACCAATTCTTCCCTGTTTGTGATCAGCAGGTCAAGAAGAAAGAAGAGCACAGCCCCTACTTGGTCTTTCCTTAACTGTCTCCAAAAGCTTCCTGGTTTGCCTGTGTACTGCTGTATTGCCCTCCAAGCAGATGTCAGTGACTGTAATTGCCAGGCTTCAAAACAAATAGAGACACTTATGCTCTAATTTTAATTAGATAATTTTCTATTTTTACCAGGAAATGGAAAACACCCAAAATCCAGTGTGTGTTCATGAATCTTGCAGTCTGACTTCAGAGGGATCACAAAGAAATAATGAACTCCTAGCTTCATCAGTCTCTTCATATCACCAGGGCACACAAACTATATTAACCCAGAAGTACGGAAGCAAAGCTGCGTTGCCTTCTGATTCTTATCATTTGCCAAGGTAAGTTTTTTAATTTGCTATTTTTTGATAAGCTGCAAAAATATAATATTTTTGCATTGGCAGTTTTATATTACAAGAGGCAATTGTAAAAGATCATTTAATATTTTCACAATAAAATTTACTATAAGTTTTCTTTGATTTGTCTGAAAAGTTCCTTAGAACACAGTGAATCTGCTGAAATGTTCTAGGTTTTGAGCAATCCAGCCTCTGAGTTTAAATAAATGTTTAATAGTTTCACAGTTTGCAAATTCTCACTGCTCTGGATCGATGATATTACATATGAGGAGCTAAGGCAGGGAGAGGAAAACCAAAAGTATCCACCTCCTTTGGGTGCCCAATTTGAGATGCAAAAGACCAGATTTTTCAGAGTAATTAAATGCATTAGATAGCGTTTCTATATTAAAGAGCAGCTGCCTTTGGCTTCAGTTGCATTTATGGGTGCTCAGCATTTCTGAAAACCAGGCTTCAGGATCTTAAGCTGGTCACCTAGAAAACACATTTAATGACCATGTTTAAAAAGTATGGTTTAAGGGATTGATTTAACATCATGCAAGCAGAGGCAGGAATAAAATGCAGTTCTCCAGAGCAGCATTCAATTGTCCCTATGCTGGGGCACTTCTTGAGCTTCTTGCAGTCCCCTACCTCTTTCACTTCTCACCTTCCAACTGTTGCAACAAAGTAGTTCTGAGAGGTAATCCATGTTCTGTTACACAGTGACAAATGGAATTAGTTTGACAAAGTCATTCTTCCAAATATCTAGATTCAGAGTGATTCCTGAATACCACATAGTTTCAGGAATAAACAAATTAAAGAAAAAAAACCTGACTGGTAGAATGGAGCACCTGAAATTGTCATAAAGATATCTGGAACAGGTTTAGACTCATGTTGGTGGCAATCCCTTATTCAAGGATGATCTCTACCACAGCTCATTGGTAGGTCTTGAGGTGACTTAAGATTTTAGTCTTTGAACCACAGACGCAGCCACAGAAATTGCAGGTCTTTCTTCAGGAGAGGGGAGGCCATAGGTCAGGATTTTCCTCATTTTCCTTCCTCCGCTCTCTCTTCTCTGCTTTGAGGGTGAGATAATTCATCTTGAAATGGGCAGCCACTTGGTTGAAGTTGTGGAGCCACTGGAGTCAGTCAGCACCCAGCTTCTCCCAGGTCGTGATGTCAATATCCATTTTCTTGAGGTATGCCTTCAATGTGCCCTTGTTGTGTTTCTTTTGGCCACTCTGATGAGGCTGTTACTGACCTGAGAGTAGAGCCCTTGTTTTGGGAGTCAGTAGTTGGGCATCCGCACACAGTGAATTTGGTGTTTGAGGATCACTGACTCAGTGCTGGTAACATTGGCTTCAGCACGGATGCTAGTGTTTGTGTGGTGATCTTGACATTCCATGTGGAGGAATTTCTGGATGCATTGTTGGTGATGCCTCTCCAGGCTCTTGAGATGACGATGGTAGGTCACGCACATTTCATATCTGTAGAGGCGAGTGCGGATGATGGCTACATTGTAGACTTGGATCTTGGTGTCTTTCTGGAGACAGCAATGAATAAAGACATGCTGGAGCCATTTCCCAGACGAGGCACTTGCACACCTTATCCTGTGCTGGATCTCCTCATTGACGTTCACTGTCCGAGACAGGTGGGTACCAAGGTAGGGGAAGTGTTTGACTACCTCCAGGGGCTTTCCCTCAGTGATAATTTGGGAAGGGAGAGGCTCATATTCAGTGCCTGGGGCAAGCTAATAGCTCACTTTAGTCTTCTCAATGTTGAGAGACAGGCCCAAAGTTCGATAGGCTTTTCCAAAAAGAACAAGCATGGCATGGAGGTTTTCCTCAATGTGTGCAAGTATAGGGTTACCATATGTCCAGGTTTTCCCAGACATGTCCTCTTTTTTGGCCCCTTGTCCTTGTGTCCAGGTGGGTTTTTGAAATGCGAGCAAATTTGGGATTTTACTTTGCCTCTGCTCCTCCCAGGCAAGAGTAGCTTGGATGCTTCGGGCTGGGAGCAGCGGGCAAGGTAATTGGCTGTCAGGGGTCACGTGTTCTGCGTACAAGACCTGGGGCACCAGCAGGGACTGTGGGTCAAGAGTGAGGGGCACTGTCAGGGCTGAGGGCAGGGGCTGGGATTCTGGCAGGACTTCCTCAGTAAGAGGTAGAAGACAGTTCAGGAGGATGTGGGCAAGGATTTTCCCTGCTTCGGAAAGAAGGACAATACCTTTATAGTTCCCACACACAGACTTATCTTCTTACATGAAGATACTGGCATTCCTCAGATACACAGGGATCTGCATAGGATAAATTTGTGGAATTTCAGTACCAGTTCCTCACCACCAGCCTTGTAGATTTCAGCAGGCATACTGTCCAGTAGCCTTGTTGTTCTTGGTTTCTTTGATCCCATGCCAGACTTCTTCTAGGATAAGGAGGGTTGGCAAGGGATCCCTTTTCAAGATATTGGGGGATGGATGCTATGGTAGTATCTGTCACAGTGGACTCGTGGTTTAGAAGTGCCACAAAGGGCTCTTTCCATCTAGCTTTGAGGATTATTGGGCTATCTGTGATTGCAGGAAAGTAGAAGTGTGGGAAACTGGGGCATAGATGGCCTTTGTTGCCAGATAAGAGCTATGTCTCTCATATTTGTCGGCACAGAAATGGATCTCTTTAGCTTTATTGTGCAACCACTGATTTTTTTGATTTCCTGAATCCTCCTTTGAGCTTCAGCTTTGAGGAGCTCATATGTCTCCTTCTTCTGCTGAGATAGGCTCATTTTGCTTGGCAAGATGACACCTTTTCTCTTCCAGTCAAGGAAACTTTGGATCTCAGTGTCACTCTTATTGTATTGGTGTTGGTGTTGATGGGGGTATGGCCTGTGCTGAATCCATTGGCTATATGGTGGCTTTCAACTCCTTTCAGAGTCCTCATAGATTCATAGATGTTAGGGTCGGAAGGGACCTCAATAGATCATCGAGTCCGACCCCCAGCATAGACAGGAAAGAGTGCTGGGTTGAGACCCCAGCCAGATGCCCATCCAGCCTCCTCTTGAGGCTCCCCAGAATAGGGGAGAGCACCACCTCCCTTGGGAGCCCATTCCAGACCTTGGCCACTCTAACTGTGAAGAAGTTCCTCCTAATGTCCAGTCTAAATCTGCTGTCTGCTAGCTTATGTCCATTATTTCTTGTGACCCCCAGGGGTGCCTTGGTGAGTACAGCCTCACCAATTCCCTTCTGTGCCTCCATGATGAATTTATAAGCAGCCACAAGGTCACCTCTCAACCTTCTCTTGCACTCGTATGGTTAAGGGCTTGGTCTGCAAGCCCTTAACCATACGAGTGGCCCTTCTCTGAACCCTCTCCAGGTTATCCATATCCCTCTTGAAGTGTGGCACCCAAAACTGCATGCAGTATTCCAACTGCAGTCTGACCAGCGCCTGATAGAGGGGAAGTATCACCTCCTTGGTTCTGTTTGTCATGCATCTGCTGATGCATGATAAAGTGCGGTTAGCTTTTCTGATGACTTCATTACACTGATGACTCATGTTCATCTTGGAGTCCACCAGGACTCCAAGACCCCTTTCCACTTCCGTGCTACTGAGCAGGTCATTTCCTAGGCAGTAGGTGTCCTGGACAATTTTCCTCCCTAGGTGCAGCACTTCACATTTCTCCTTGTTAAATTTCATTCTATTGTTTTCTGCCCATTTGTCCAACCTGTCCAGGACTGCCTGTAGTTGTTCCCTGCCCTCCAGTGTGTCCGCTTCTCCCCACAGTTTTGTATCATCCGCAAACTTGAATAAAGTACACTTCACTCCCTCGTCCAAGTCACTGATGAAGACATCAAGTACAGAGCCCTGTGGGACCCCACTGCCCACGCCCTTCCAGGTCGATACCGACCCATCCATTACCACTCTCTGGGTACGACCCTCTAGCCAATTTGCCACCCACTGGACTGTGTAATCATCCAGGTCACAGCCTCTTAACTTGTTCACCAGTACGGGGTGGGATACCATATCAAAGGCCTTCCTGAAGTCTAAGTAAATGATATCAACCCCTACTCCTGTGTCAAGGTGTTTTGTAACCTGGTCATAAAAAGAGACTAGATTAGTCAGGCATGATCTACCCGCTATGAACCTGTGCTGGTTTCCCCTCAGCATAATATTTCCTGCTGGGCTGTCACATATATAAGCCTTAATAATCTTTCAAAGACTTGCCAAGGATGGAGGTGAGACTGACTGGCCTGTAGTTGCCTGGATCATCCTTCCTCCCCTTCTTGAAAATAGGGACCACATTAGCCCTTTTCCAGTCCTCTGGGACCTGTCCCATGTGCCACGAGTGCTCATATATTCTTGGCAGTGGCTGTGCAATGATATCAGCCAGTACCTTCAGTACCCTTGAATGGAGCTCATTCATTGCCTTTATTTCATAGTTTCATAGTTAGTAGAAACTAACTCAGTACACTATTTGTGTACTGAGGAGAGAGCTTCCTGTGGAGGCACTGTTGGAGAGTCTTACAGACCTTTGGGTCTTGAAGAGATTTGAGAGTTGAGAGTCCTTCACATTGCTTTTGTCTGTTTGCTTTTTTCTGTGTTTCAGAGCAAGCTGGGTGTTCATAATTGATCTGACAAGACAGTGGTCCATCCAGCAGTCATTATGGTTTCCTCACATGATACTGACAGCCACTCAATCACAGGATGTAACAATAACATAGTCAAGATGCTAGCACTTAGAGTAAGCATATCTCCACATGCGCTTGTGTTTGTGACTCTGTCTGAAGATAGTGTTTGTGATGTAAAGACTCTGCTCTGTCCATTTGCTCAGGAGAAGGATGTCAGTGGAGTTGGCTTTCCCAACCCCTTCCTTCCAAATGGTGCCACTCCATAGTTCTAGGTCACATCTGACTAGTGTTTAAGCCACCAAGGAGAATATCTGATCTTCCTTGCAAGTGTTAGTCAATATGTGGTCAAGGTTGGAGTAGAACTTTCTCTGACATCATTGCCAGCTGTGAGTGGGTGAATGTTCCTAACGGGGTTTCCCTCTGGACTCGCCTGCCACGACTTCAATGGGAACAAAAAAAAGAGGGTATCAGTGATCTTACAGGGTTAGGAAGCACTCCTGTCACTCTGTGGTTAACTTTGAATAAGATGGATTTATTCCTTTGTTAGAGATTAAAGGGCAACAATGGTCCCCCTAATCTGCCTCATTAGCGGTGAGATTCCAAGTTACACAAGAGAACTCAGTGCCCACAAGTCTTCACAATAACTTTGTAACAGATATTGCCCTTCAGTAAACTACCTTATAAATCAGCTGAGTTCCCCACGTTTAATTGTACTGTCTCTTTAAGAGCGGCCCTGGCCGCTCCGCCATCTCTCTCACTGCCGCTTTTAGCACCGGTGGAGTTTTTAGGAGCTCGTGGGCTTAGAGAAGCTCTTCCAGCCCACACAGCTCCAAAGGGGGACCCTCTTCACTTGGGTACCCTTTGCCTGTCTGTCTCCTGAAGACCCGGTTTTCCTCACTCACCAGAGACACCGGGATTCAACAGTACATATCCTGTCTTAACTCAATCAGTCAGGTTGTTCTGGGCACTGTATTTCACTCCAACTCACGAACCGTCTCCCCGTCCTCCCAGTCCTTTGAGACAGACTTTTCTTCATACTTCTTCTTGTGCCTGAAGACAAACTGTGTATCCCCGTCGCCACTTTTATCTCCACTGTGGCGCGCTAATCCCCCTCTCTTGCCCTGGTGTGTAATTCCCTTCACTGGTGGGGGCATTGTCAGGTCACTCTCACCTGAAACTGCCTCAGTAACAGGGCTCCTGGCTGAGCCCCTATTACAGCAGCATCAAGCATTGGGGTATACACACTGGTGATGGTGACATACTGTTTGTTGCTGAGCTTAAGATGGAGGATCATAAAATGTTCACTTATGCTGCAGGTAACTCTGTAAATTGATTGATGAATTGATTCTTCATGGTGAAGTTAATACCATGAACACATCTGTCCTAGACCAGTTTCCCCTTACAGAAGAAGGTGTAGCTTCCACCCTCTTCTCTCAGCTGATGCTCATCTGGTTGTCTTATCTTGCTCAGAGTTGCAGTGTTGATGTTGTATCTTGTTAGTTCCCTGGAGACAATGGCAGTTCTTCTTTCTGGTAATTCATTGTCTTAATTATCCACCAAGGGGCAAGTGTTCCACGTTGCAAAAATCATTGTCTTATGATGTTTTTGACCACAGAAATAGTGTTCTTGCAGGATATGGTTATCCAGCCAGGAACAGATAAGACGATGTTGGTTTAGGTTAACTTTTCTAGACCCTTCCCCATGTGTAGTGAGCAGAGGGGATCATGAATAAGGCTGCTCAGTTATGGTAGCAGCTGTTGAATTGTACCCCTGTCTCAACTCAGGTGCCAGACAACCACCTGCATGAAAATTTGTGGCTGGAGACTGCCAGATTCACTAATTCTGTCTCTATCACCACTCATCCATTACTGAAGGGCTTTTGCAAATTGGTACAGAAGAGTGTGCTGTTTCCTCAGGTAGAAAACTGTACATGACTTTGTTTAATGTGAGGAAGCTAGTGTGCAGAAACTGCAACTACACAATCCTGATATGGTGGAGATTTGAGCCCCGTGGTAAGAGGGATCCCAACACAACAGGAGACCTCCATCTTGTTGCAGTCTTCTTTCATCTTTACAGCCATTGAGATCCTGACATCTCTTTCCACCTAATCTGTCATTGAGAACTTTGGGTTGGTCCATGGTTCACCTGGAAGCTTCCCTCAGATCTGTTCACTATGGGTGACCCTGCCAGAAGTGTGAGACTCCAGGTGACATAGCTCTGAGCATCTTTGGGACATATAAGCCTCTCTACCACTACAAGATTTTAGTTCATGGATAGAGGCTTAAATTGTTTTTTGTTGTTTATTTGCAAGCAATGAGGCTGGTGAAAAGTGTGAGACTTAAGACTGTGTTCCACAGTTGAATGGGCAAATAGGCCTGCTAAGTTCTAGCTAACTCCTGCTGAACTGATTGGTCTTGACTTTGCATTAAGAGAAGCAATGCAGAGCTGAGAAATGTGGCACCACCTGGGGGAGAGGGTGTGGAGCCCCAGAGATGCAGTGCAGGCAGCATGGAGCCCCAGGGAGGTGGTGCAGGTGGCACAGAGCCCTAGGGTGGCAGCATGGTGGAACTAGCATGCAGCTCCCATCTGGTGGCACGGGGCCTGATCTTGTGGCTAGGAGGAGAGGGAGGCAGCACAGGGGCCAGTCTAGCACCAGGCTGAGTGGACGTGGTGTACGGCCCAATTCTGGCATGTGGCATCCTATTTGACCCATGGAGAGTCCCTGTGCCACTCATCTGGCCCACTACACCAAAAGGTTGAGCGCTCCTGATCTAGACCTTAGCAAAGCTTTTGATATATTGCCTCATTGGAATGTTGTGGGAGCCTACATGGCTCACCAAAAGGATCTGGGAATGTTTCCGAGCTAAAAGGGAGGCGTACACCAAAATGGAAGGGAGGGGCCATCACCAGGGAGGACTATACTGTGGTTTCTCTGGGCTGCAGGGGGGGTGGTCAGGAAGGTCAAGGTGGAGATGGAACTGGGACTAGCTACCCAGATCAAGGACAACAAGAAGTCCTTTTTTAAATACATAGGGGGCAAAAAGAAGGTACTGGGCAATGTGGGTCCCTGCAAGACACGCTAGGAAACTGGTCATTACACCAGACGACAAAGCTAACTTATTTAACAAGTTCTTTGTCTCCATTTTCCTGAGCAGGGACTGGATCAGCGCCCCCTCCAGGACCCCCTCAGGCCCCAGGGGAGGCGCACCCAGACCAAGGGTCAGTGAGGATCTAGTCAGGGAACTTCTGGAGGAACTGGACGTATTTAAATCAGCTGGTCCGGACGATCTCCACCCCAGAGTACTGAGGGAATTAGCTGAGGTCATTGCAGGGCCCCTAGCATGGCTGTACGAGCACTCGTGGTGCTCTAGTGTGGTGCCAGAGGACTGGAAGAGGGCCAACATGGTTCCTATCTTCCAAAAAGGGAGGAACGAGGGCGCCGCACTTCAAGAGGGATGTGGACAACATGGAGAGGGGCCAGAGGAGGGCCACTCGCATGATCAGAGGGCAGCAGCGCAGGCCCTACAAGGGCAGGCTGTGGGACCTGAACCTGTTCAGCCTTCACAAGAGAAGGCTGAGGGAGGATCTAGTGGCCTGTTACAAACTAGTCAGAGGGGACCAGCAGGCATTGGGGGAGTCCCTGTTCCCCCGAGCACTCTCAGGAGTGATTGGAATAATGGTCACAAGCTGGCAGAGGGTAGATTCAGACTAGACATCAGGAGGCACTACTTCACGGTCAGGGTGGCTAAGATCTGGAGCCAACTTCCAAGTGAAGTGGTGCTGGCTCCTACCCTGGGGGTCTTTAAGAGGAGGCTAGACGAACACCTTGCTGGGGTCGTTTTGTCCTCAGTACTTTTTCCTGCCATGGCAGGGGGTCAGACTTGATGATCTGGTCAGGTCCCTTCCGACCCTACCAACTATGAAACTATGAAACCACATCAAAACCTTTCTAAAATCAAGGTATACATAGCCCATAATTTCATCATAGAAGTCACTGAGGTTGGTCAGGCATGACTTGCCCTTGGTGATCCATTTTGATTGTTCCTAATCAACTTTTTCTCCTCCAAATGCTTAGAAATGGTTTGCTTGAGGACTTGGCCCATGCTTTTTCCTGGGACTGAGGTGAGAGTAACTGATTTGTAGTTCCCTGAATCCTCCTTCTTCCTTTTCCTAAAGATGGGCACTATATTTGCCCTCTACCAATCACCTGGGATTACCCCTGATCACCATGAGTTTTCAGAGATGATGGCTAGTGGCTCTGCAAACACATTGGCCAGCTCCCTCAACACCTTTGGGTGCATCACATCCAGCCTTGTGGACTTGTACCCTTCCAGCTTTTCTAAGTAGTTCCTAACCTATTCTTTTGCCACTGTTGGCTGCTTACCTTCTCCCCAAACTATGCTGCCAGGTGTAGTAGTCCTGGAGCTGACCTTGCCTGGGAAGACTGAGATCAGGAAGTCATTGAGTACTTCAGTCTTTTCTACATCATCTGTCACTAGGTTGCCTCCCCCATTTAGTAAACATCCACACTTTCCCTGGTCTTCCTCTTGTTGCTGACATACTTGTAGAAACCCTTCTTGTTATCCTTCACATCCCTTGCTAGCTGCAAATCGGCTGCACTTTGGCCTTCTTTTTCATCCCTGTATGCTTGAGCAATACTCTTATAATCCTCTCTAGTTGTTTGTCCAAATTTCCACTTCTTGTAAGCTTCCTTTTTGTGTTTTAGCTCTCTGAAGAAATTCCGTGCTAAACCAAACTGGTCTTCTGCTGTACTTGCTAGTCTTCTTGAGCATCAGGATTGTTTCTTCCTGCACCCTTAGTAAGGTTTCTTTAAAGTACAGCCAGCTCTCCTGGATTCCTTTCTCCATCACACTGGCCTCTCAAGGGATCCTGCCCATCAGTTCCCTGAGGGTGCCATAGTCTGTTTTTCTGAAGGCCAGGGTCCATCCTCTGCTCTTTTCCTTCCTTATTTTTCTTAGGATCCTCAACTCAAGTATCTCATGGTTGCTGCTGCCCAAGTTGTCACCCACTGCTACATTCCCTACCAAATCATCCCTATTTGTTGGGTCAAGAAGAGCACAGCCTCTAGTTGATCTCTCTAACACTTGCTCCAGGCCTCAACACTCTCCAAAACTTCCTGGATTATAATGATCCTTCCATATTGATTGGTGAGACCCCATTTTGAATACTGGGTGCAGCTCTGGTTACCAGTATTAAAAGAAAGGTAAACTTAAACTGGAGTGGCCATTAAGAGGAGGAAGGGGATGGAGATCTTTTCTCACGAGAGAAGATCAAAGGAGCATGGCTTGTTTAGCTTATCAGAATAGATATTAAGAAGGATTGTGATCTATCTAGACAAGTACATAGAAGGTAAACTAGGAAAGGTGAAGAGCTTTTTTGGCTAAAAAAACAATGTGGCACAAAGTCAGGTGACTACAAACTAGCTACTGGTATTTTTAGATTAGTAATTAGAAAAAACATTCTAATGCTATATCAGGAGTTTTGAAACAGTATTCCAAGCAAAGCGGTGAGGGCAAGAAACCTGCATCTATTTTAAGATTGAACTGGCTCAGTTTATGGAAGAAATGGAATGACAGGACTGGGAATTCTACCACACCAATCAGTGAGTGTGGAGGGATATATTTGTGGTTCCCTAAGTTGCGGTATAATGGTATGGAGAGTATCTGGTAATCCCATGCATCATGGCTTTTGCTGGTCACCAGTTGTAGCCAGGAAGGAATTTTGTTTTACTGCTCATGTTTGTTTCTGGGTTCATTTTTGGTTTTGGTTTTTGTTTTCATTTTCTTTTTGCCTTTGCTTTTTCCACTTTCCTCTGATTGGGATTGGGATATTGGCCACACCTAAAACTGAAGCTTTTTTGACTGGACTGCTGTGGTGGTCCTGCTGGTACCAGAAACCCAAATGCTCCTGGCTAGATTGTCTTTTATTCCATTTAGGGTTATAATGCCAAATTTGGGGTCAGGAAAGCATGTTTGCCTTAGGCCAGATTAGCAGTGACTGTGGGAGTTTTTGTCTTCCTCCATAGTTAAGGGCTGTCCTTTTTCCTCGGATCTGTGGAGCATAGTAACTAGTTCCCTGTTATTGCTATGGTAGGACATTGGCAATGACCTTGTCTCCCTTGATTTTGCCTTTGATATATTATAGAGTGATCTTAGTGATTCATACACTGTTGTTATATTTGTGGGTGAGGATTTGACAAGGTAATTCTGGGGATTCCTTTGGCTAACAAGAACTAGTATTGGTCTAGGTGGCCCAAGAGGCCTCTTTCAGTTTTAAAGTCCTATTTTCCTAAAGAATTAGGAAGCAAGATGTGAACTATAGAAATAACAGAATCAAAGGCTGAAAAGTGGTTGAGAATGGGGAACAGGGAAGCATGCAGAGAGAAGAGAATTAATTTTATAATAAAAATCATATTCAGATTAACATCTAGAACTAAAAGTTCTGAAAGGACTTAAAGATCCACAATTTACCTTTGATAAGTAAAGATTTTTGAAAGTAGTACTATGCTTTGCCATGATTGAGAATCCAAAACCACCAGATAGAGACCTGAGATAGAAAGGTACATAGAACTCAAAGTCAGAATAAAGAAAGAATAGTGTATGAAACTGTGCATGCCATCAAGCATAGATTAAAACCTGTCCTTTAGGCAGGAAATGATGCAGGAATTGCAATGGTTTATATCACTTTTAACAAGAGTTTGCAAGCACCTTCAGGGTGGACAGCTTGCAAAAGAGGACAATGGTACACCACTAGTTCAAATGAATCTCACAGGAGTAATGGGCAGAGTACAGAATAGAGCTGAAAGGGCTCAGCCACCCCAACATTCATCCTCTATAAATACCCCCTTTGTCATACAGAAGAGGCTAAGAGAGGAGCTGGTCTGCTTCATTCTTTGCAGAACAACAGATTGAGGAGTATGAAAAAGGGTATCTTCAACTCTTCTATGAAACAATTATAGTGAGAGAACCATGCAGTGCTGACTCCAAGTTAAGGTTTAGAGCAGGTAACAAACAAGATCATTGTTCATCACAGCACAACTGCTCATTTTGACCTACCATCCCATGACTAGCCTCCTAGGTTAGTCAAACTCAGTGTGAGGCCTCCAGTAAGGCCTAACTCTCCACCCACTCTCTGTTACTCATCCCTGGAATTTATTCTCTGATCTCCCAATGTCTGGACTCAGTTTGTCCCTGGCTTTGCTCCTGGGTTGCCCTTTTGGCTTCCTGACCCAGTTTGACCTCAGATTCCACTTACCTATCCAAGGCCTCGTCAGTGCCTTGATCTCTGAGTGTCTCTAGACCTGTCCACCTGTGTCCTGGCATAACAGATAGTCTCCTAAGTGTGTTAAAGAAAGACAACTGAAGCCTAGTTAAACCATGTTCTTTGTGACTTATCTTTTTTTTTCACCAGGGACAAATATACAGGTACATGATAAAACAATACCTAACTAACGCAATAACTATTAAATGAAGATAAAACTGTCTTTCCACTTAACACAACAGCAAAGCTACTGTTGACTTAAATAATGCCAGAATTTGTTTTGGGTATATACTGTTTGCTGTAACTTTCTTATGCGTAAAAGTTGGACTTGTCACCAGTGGTATGATGATGTCATGACAAGTCTATTGCAGTAAAGGTATCAGAACAGGTTGCAATGAAACCATGTCCATAGAATCAATGGGGAAGATGTTCTTCTGCCACAGGATCAAAACAATACAGGTATAAGCAAATGGCATACTCTACCATTAAAAAATTATATCATGCAGTTATTTGGAGCAGACACCCTAGGTGGCAAACAAAGTAATATTAGTACTTTTCAGTATAAAACATATACATGATCCATGGAGGAACACACTGTAATAATACAAACTAAGTATGAATAGATATTAGCTTTGTACAGCCATTCCATTGCAGTTAGGGCCAATATATCTATTTTTCCATTGTTTAATGAAGATATATATGTAGGGATACACAAGCTAGTTTTGTATATATAGTGTAGTGATTGTAGGTAGTCCAACAAGTTTAATTACTATTAAAATAATAGTAAGATAAAGATAAGTTTAAATATAAGAATATTAAAATAAATCATTATATGTCTTGAGCTTGGTTTTAACTATTCTAAGGATATAAAGCAAGAAATACATGCTTGTCAAATATACAGTATAAATAAATAATTTAGGTGAAAATGGATGACTAGATATAACAAAGAGACAACCACATAATGAAGGGCTAAAGAGTGGTTGTTACATTTGATGTACTTCATTGTATATTGTAAGTAATTGCTATCCATAAAAATTCTATGGCTTCTGTATAAGAAAAAGAGACAATTTGACAGGCAACACTGGTACCAAGCGACAGCAAGTACAAATCCTTGGCAACTGTCATTATCCTGCTGTTGAATTCACATCCAAAACTGTGTGATAACTTCGACCTGCATACTTGTTATTGAACTAGGGTCTGTCAAAGTAGCCGCATTTTCCACTTATGAATAGAATTGTTAGCCTCATGCAGATGTATGTCTTAGAAAACAGAAAACTGAGTCGGTTGCTTTATTTAGTTAAAAAATACTATTATTTTGTACTTAAAAATATATTGAGATATGTTCTCGTTTATAATGAGTAATTTGAACATCCAATTTGAGGGACATTGAAGTAAAATAAAAACTTTTATATTAATTATAAATAAATCAAAGTATATGATTAAGAGCTTAAAGTAATTTGTGTTTATATTAATTACAAATAGCACTCCTGAAACAGCAATACAGTTTCACAAAATTCTAGAATTGCTAGTAAATAAACATTAAAGATTTTTGTATTTATTATTAGGTTTTTGTGCTCACTATTTTTTTATTTTGATTTATGAGTTTGTCCTACTGTTAGAATTCTTGGATGCCTTTTTTTCTGCCATCTCTTACTCAGCTGTGCAAGTCCTATGCAGGCCAGTTGCTTCTGCCACAAATATAGAATTACAAAATTTTGGCTCTATTACACAGCTGGCAAAACTCCCGTTGATTTGAATAGGAATTTTACTGTAATTGGAGTGCAGAATCAAGCATTTTACCATGGCTACTTAATATCATTTCAGAGACCCTGGGACAAGTTTTTATAAGAATAGTGTGGCTCTTCACCACAGTCTGAGCTCTTTACCCCATGATACATATTTTCTTTAGAGAGCTGGATACCACAGCTGCATCTAACTCACCATTTTCTTTAAATTTCCTACTACTGCAATATACAGGTGTATGTTTACTGATGGTAACAGCTATGGAACTTAGTGTAGACCAAGTGTTAGCACGTTAACCCAAAATTAACTTAGTGGTATAAGCTGTTGCAACCTATGTATGCTAGTTCTCTTTCACTTATGTCCACTGATGAATCTGCCTAAATGATGTTACAAAGATGAGCAATTTTAAGAAAATGCTAGAGAAGAGCTATGGAGTCCAAATGCTAGTTCTACACTAATTTCTTTTCATGGTGTATTTTACCAGTAGAAGACTTGTTAACTACTCTGTGTTGAAAAATATTTCTAAGAATTTACCAGTGATAAATATTGAGTATGAGCCCCTTAAATGACTGACTTCTGAGTTAATTTTTCCAAGTTTAATATTGACAGAACATTTAATATTCTAAAAACAATAATTGAATCTAAAGTAAAGACTAATACAAAGTTTTTTTTTCATAAATATTTGGGATTTAATAGATTTTATAATAAAAAGTGTGTTATGGTTGTGTAGCCATTCTTCCTCTTTCAAGTAGATTCCAATAGTCATGGGACTTTGAATGTTACCTTACAAAGTACTTAAACGTGTTAAAATCCTTTTTGTCTTGTTAATCAAAAATTAAAAAACACCCCAGCATGTTTACAGGCTTAATGATAAATAAATTTTTCATTGATTTAATTCAAACCCTTAACATTCATTTAATCATAGTATTTTGGCATATGGTATATGGATTGCTATGATAAATGTAAAGCAAACTATGCAAAAAATATCTTGTAATTCGACGGTGTGATATCACCTGGTTCTTGTAATTCATGGGAACAATGTGAAACTCATGAATTATGAGAAGCTGCAAGTTAGACTGAGGAGTTGACTTTGTCATATTCTTCTGTTGCTCCTGCTGGCCTTTGATGTTGCTGCAACTCCACAGTAACAGTTATTGAGAATAAATGCCCTCAACTTGTCAGAAAGGATAAAAATAAATTGTGAGATCTATATCTAGATCAATATTAATTCCAGTCTTTCAGTCTGTGATTACATTTCATTCTATGACATAAGGTAATATTAGCCTCAAATTTAAAGTTTTTCATTATTTATTTCTATTTTTTTGCTTTTTATTTTTTGCCACATGATTACTGTTATTTTTTGTTATAAAGTGCATTTATTGCGTATTTTAAGTAAATCAAGAAAGGCCCAACTAATACAGAGTAAAAGTGTGCTGGCTGTCTTAGTCTCACCAATCCTTACCTGGAACACTTACCCGCAATTCCAATTCTAGACCCTTTTTACAAAGATTTTTTGCCCTAAATTCTGTAACAATTTTGTAACATGTACAAGTGGGTGCTGGGATAAAATTGTTACAATCTAGTTTCATTTATGTCCTGAGTGAGGACTTGAATCAGGTCTCCAAGTTTAGAGTTAAGTTTAGGAAGAAAGGGGGACAGAATTGCTAGTACCACCATCTGTACTATTTAAAAAGATACAGGGAAGATATGATTTAAGATGCTATCAGATTAAAATTATTTTGAAATAAATGTCTCCATTTTTGGATAGAAGCAGGATTTGTTTGGTAAATATATTTTATTAAACCAACCTATATAGTTGGGAGAGATATAGACAAGGACTTGGGTGCAAAATGCTCTTCCTCAATTTTATTTTAGGGTGGAGTTACACATTACCCTTAGCCCATATTAAAGGCACTTAAAATGCAAGTATCCACATGTTAAAGTTGGTTAATTTGTGCTCAGTGCCCTCTGACTGTCTCAAAATTACACCATTTCAGGCAAGGTTTAACTCTTGGCCATGCTAGCTATTTCATATTAAGATTACTTCAGTCTGTTCCACAGAGATAAAATAAGCATGGACCACTCCCAGTCCCCTCAACCCACATCCAGAGCTGGGATAGGGCACAGGTGTCCTGGCTTTTAGCCACGCCCCTGCTCACGAGGGCAAATAGAGTTGTGCAGACAAGAAATGGCGTTAAGCCTTAATGTTCAACTGCTCACCGCACATTCTGACTGTAGCACCGGTTAACATTCCACAGATTTAGTATGGTTTAAGGGTAACATGTAACTTCACTCCTAAATCAGATTTTTGAAAGCAGACCACCTTTGAACAATCATATTTTAAAATTTGTATTTAAATTTTATTTTCCACGTTGCCAATATTTATAAAAATGCAAAGTTAAACAATGAAAATAGATTTGTCCTTTTCCTTTTGTTTATAATGTTTCATTTTTCTAGCCCAGTGCTACAATGTTTGAATCTCATACCTTGCAGTTTATTGTTTTAAAATTTAACTGTTGGATTATTTTCAGCTGGGGGGATTTTTCCATCTAGATTTTTACAAAACCAATGGTTGGAATGTTAAAAGTGAGTGAGGTGCCTAATTTTCACTGTAATTCTGACAGTTTATTTAGGCTCCTATGAAAATCCCAGCTTTCATTTAATGAAATCTCAGTTTACTTTTTTACAGGAGTGGATTATTCTTTTTTATTCTTATTATATCTAAAGTAAGTTGCAGAGAACAAAAGCTCTGTGTTAACTTTAAAATAGTCTGAAAGCACACTTGGATTTTTTTCCTCTTTGAGGTTTTGTCTTGGATTCATTTCAAAATCAACTATTTAGGATGGCTAAATTTTAATGCCTTAATCATTTGGTATCTTTCCCTTTCACTTCTTTGAAATATATACTGAATATAGCTAATGAGTTCCACCATTCTTGTTTCTTATCAGTTTTTCCTGGTTTGTTACAAATTTGAGTATGAGTGAAACTTAACCACAGGCTGGCATAAGAGAATATAATTTTATCTATTTTCTCCATATTTTTCTTTCAGAAAATGTATCTCCTCCTATGCAAAAAAGTTAGTTAAAAATACAGAAAGAAAGAAAAAGTGTACGCAGTTTCTATTTGGCCCTAACATTCATCCTCAATCGGCACTGGTATCAAGAAGGTCAGGACATCAAGATTGTTCCACACATCAAACAAAATCAGTTCAGAGCCATGATGGAAAACCAGACCAAGAGATCTACAAATCAGACAGTACAAACAATTTCTGCCTTATATCACCATCCAAGAGAAACAGACCTGTCAGTGCTCCCACAGGTCAGTTAAGGTAATCAAAGCTCTTCTGTGTTGCTTTTAACTGTGATGGTTTAAGCTCTGTCCGCTTTCAACAAAATTCATAATGATAATTCAATGGACATTTTTAAACATAAAAATAAAAGACACTGCTGATTTTATTAGTAAGATTTGTTGCACCTAATAATTTCCAGGCCTGGATTTTTTTTAAAACTGCATACTTTAAATCAAATAATTATGAAACAGAATTACCAGGATCTCCCTCTTTGAAAGATGTAAAACAAAATAAGTACCCCAGCTTGCCACTGCAGCTTACAATGCACCTAATATTAGATCACATAATATCCTTCAGGGATTTTCTTTTGCCCTTAGTAATTAAACAGCTCCCCAACATATACCCTGGGATAAATTACCCTTGTGCATTGTAATGACAAGTTCTGAGAAAGCAGGTGACTTTTGAAGTATGCTGTGAAGCTCACCAAATCCAGGTGCTAGGGAACCAATGTTCTGAAGTCAAGATCCGTTACCAAAAGCACCTCGTTTAGGGACAGAAGTTACACACAGACTGGTATAAGTGATCAGAAACTGGTTAAAATCCGTAACACAGCAGAAGTTCAGTGCACCTAAAGTGCTTTTTAAATGGCCAAAACTAGTTTAAGGTAAACTTAGATGCATGTAGTATCAGACTTAACTGATTTAGGTTCAATCAGTCTATTTAACTTCTGTCCCAGACCTCTGTCACTAGCACCTTCCATTTTCATGAGGCAAGTTAGTGTTGAATGGCATAGAAAATTCCATAGGGAACAGGCATGATGTCAGTTAGGCAGGATTCAAACTATTTAGGTTTTTATAATCAAAATTGTATTTGTAGGTGGCTTTGCAAGTATAGTAATAATAATAACTTTTTAAAATTGAAACAGAATTGTATATGTTGAAGTAAATGCTTGCTTCTCCTTGCCCCAAGTATAAACATTTTTAAGTCTGAAATCAGATAAGAAAGGATGAAGTTAATCCATAGTTTGACTCCACTAGGATTTTATATATAGAATCTACAATATTTAAAGTATAAATGGGAAGGGGGAAAATATCATCGGTGCTTTATTCTTTGTTTAATAAATTTAAATATTAAGATAAATATGGCCAGTTAATATCGTATGTGTGTATATTTTTACAGTGCTTTCATGCAAAAAACTATTTAATGATAAACTGTAATAACTCCTTGCAAAGGGCCAGATTCTGAATTCCTTATGCATATGGATGAGCAGTTTTTCACGTAAGCTATCCCCTTGACTTTAATGAGATGCCTTGTTTTAGGACTGGCTTACCAAAGAACATAAAGGATCAGACATCTCTCTGAATAAAAAGTCCTTGAATTATTAATTCAATTGCAGTTCAAGGCACCTGAAATTGTAAAATATCTGTACAGTAAGGTTAAATATATAAAGTTGCTTAAGGGACCAAGCACATGTCCAGTAATATAGAGGGAAAGATTCCCATTGATGGGAGTAAGAGTTGAATCAAATACTTAGGCCTAATGCCCACACCGAGTTCTTTTATGGGTTGATCTCTGTATCTGCAGTGAGCTCAGTATAGGATAAGGCCATTATCTTACAAATGTTTGCAATAAAACATACAGTCTTGCTATAATTATGCAGTGAGCATGTGTTTGTTTTCTAAGAACAAGCTTCTAATAGCCCTGCAGAGGAGTCGCTTGGGGGTTTAACTATTTTTAAACAATATTTTTCCTCATTAAATGTTAGTGAATTGTACTTTATTCTACTAATTGCTGTGAATATATTTTATATTCTGAAGAACAGAAACAATGACATTAAACCTCATTCTGTGGACCTTTATATAGGCATCATTTCCATCAAAGTGAATGGCAATTTTGCCTGAGTAATGACTGCAGCATCAGTTTTTACTTTGTCAACTAAAAGCAAAGCATTAACTTATATGTAATTATAAAGCAATTCTTTTGGGCACTGAAAATATTCAAATGTTATTAATTTTTTCTAGAATAATGATGGTGTTTATAAAATGTAGTTAAATCTTGATGGAATTGGTGAATCATTTAAAATTAAGGGTATCCTCTTTTTTTTCAAAGGCCATAATAAAAAGACATCTGAAGCTGCTACATAAACAGCTTTACAATTTGGTTATTCAAATGGCCTTTGAGTGTGCTCTTTTACAAATAAGATGTGCTAAATGTAAAAATGTATCTACATTTATGAAAGTTATAATTCTAAATATTCTAGCTTCAAAGGAATCTAATTTTGTTATGTATCCATGTCAAATACTCCATCGAATATTTGAAATTAAATATGTATAATTTGGAAAAACGTTGAGGCGTTGTATTAGAAATATAATTTTTAAATAACTATCAAAAACAAAGCCCATAGTAATAGTAAACAAAACACATGAATAAAACATTTCTCTGATTTAAGTTAAATGGGTTTTATTTGCAACAGATATACAAAATTCTCTTCCTCAAGACTCCAGGAAGCCCAGAAGAGATCAGCAGTGTCCAAAGTTATTAAACAGCAGCCAAGGGTAATCAAAGTAACAGCTTATAAGAATGGCACAAGGAGTGACTTTACTAGAGTTGCTGTACCATCCATTAAACTGGTAATTACTAATACAAAGTTTCTTGTATGCATTAACTTGACTTATAGTTTGTACTGTATAACTAAGATAAATAAAGGAATTATTTTTTATTTAAAATTAGCAAATATTAACGTTCTTCTTTGTAGTATGTGTATAATATATAGAAAATTGTGGAACAGTTAAGCACTTTAAAGTTACAGAGCACTGCAGAGTATAGAACATTGAGTTTATTCATAACGTTGCAGTATTATGTGAGAATAAAAATCTAGATTATAATAATAACATTTAAAAATCTTTGTAATTTTGTGTGTTTTCTGTTATGGTTTCCTTAGTCTGTTATCTGATAAGTGCCAACAAAGAATGCAAAAATACTAAGTTACTTATAATGCAATTAGCATGGTTGCTAAGTCATTTAAGAGTGGATTTCTAATTTCCAGTTTTGCTTCTCTGACTATATATTCATCATAACACAGATATATTATTTTTCTGTTGTAATCAATATTCCTTACCTCTTGCATTCATTTAGCTGCTGGAGGAGTGCACTGAAAAGCTGAATCTGAACATGGCTGCACGACGAGTGTTCTTGGCAGACGGCACTGAAGCACTAGAACCTAAAGACATACCCCATGATGCCGACGTTTATATTTCAACTGGAAAGCCCTTTTTAGATCCATTCAAAAAAATTAAAGGTAAAAGAAAAACAAACAGTAAATGGCTTAAGGGGTGCAATTAAAAATGATTTTCATCCTGTCTTTTTGCATGGTTTAACAAAACTAATGTTTACTCATTTACAGCTCAGTAAGAGGATAATGTGCTTAATGAAAGAAAAATCTACTGACAGCCACGTTTATTGCCCTTCATTAGCACTGGTGCTTAATTTAATATAGATCTGAATAGACATTAGGGAGCCTGCAGGAGGTTAAATGGTGAAAATATAATAAATTAAATCAGAGATTATTGAATTTACTGTTTAGTTTCAGTGACACCTAATAGACACAATTCATTAGGCTTATTACACTAGAAAGAAAAAGTTCAGAGTTTAAGATTGCATTTATTAATTTAGACATTTGACCTTTATAAAGATATCATTACAATAATTACTAGAAATTTTATAAAGTAACGTGGAATATTTAACTCAGCATGTTTTAAAATTGTACAGTACAACAAACATTAAACCTTTTCCCCCCTAGCTCACCCCTTTCCCAGTATGGTTACCAGCTGACATTTTTCCAGAGGAAAATATTACTGTTTCTGACTCATTTGCTTTTGAAGTTGGCTTTTATATTTAATTCTTAGTCATATTTTAAGTTGATGTGTTCTAATATATTTGTACAACCAATTTTCAAAAAGCTTTTCAGAGAATGAACTTAAATTGTGTTCTGCCTTGAAGTCAAAATATATACTAAATATTTTCTTTTAAAAGACCAGTACAGCTGGTATTTGTGATAAATACGTAATAATTTCACATGTGAAAAAATTAGCTGGCTAATGTACTGCCAGTATTAGATGGCTGATTAAAACTTTATTTTTTAAAAAAATCAACATATATTGTAGGTATACCATTATAATATGAAAATATACCTTGATTTGTATCATATATGCTACATTATATTTATATATGGGATAGGTTTGAGGTACTAAAAGGGCAATGCAATACATTTAAGAAAGACCTTGGAGTAAGAAAATGAATAAAGCATTCAGCTGATGTGTATGTTTTATATTTTTTGCACTAATGCACATTTTTTTAGTTTTTCTCATGTTAGTTACGCTCTCTTTCATTTTTTAAAAGCCCCTTTAGTTTATTTTTCCCAATACGATTTAAGTGGCTCTTATTATGAAAGAGGAGATAATAGCATAACTGTTTGTAGAACTAAATGTTTTTATTCCTGAACTCAAGAAAAAATTCAGAACAACTTTGCTTATTCTTTTCATACAGAAAGTAATTGCTTTAATATAAAGTCCATGTATAAGTGAAGAGTAGTGATGAGTATAAATAATGATGAGTACTATATAAATGTCTCTGAATACATAAATAACATTGACCAGTAGTCTTTGATATGATTTATGTCCTAAAATAGGCCTTTCATTTACATAGCCATGGTGTTATTCATGAGTGATGAAAGTGTTTAGATTTTACTCCACCAATTAATCCAGATCCTATAAATACATTCATCTCAAGCTCCCATAAAAATTTCATAAATTATATTTATGATAATAAGTAATCCCTATCTCATGTATCATCTGTTATGCATATTATGTGGTTTTAAAGATAATATGAAAATCACCCTGCCTATGACCTAGAAAAGTCAGTGACTACAATTTATTTAATTAACAGTCTATATATTCAATAAGACAGATAAAGATCTTTGTATTTTTCTAGTACATGTGTGTTGCCCAGTCAGATTAACATACTTTAGGATATATTAGGGAGGCTTTGACTGCTTCATTAAATACAACTATATTTAATAAATATCTCTGTGTCTCACTTCTTCAAAGACACTGAAATAAAGCAAATGTTACAGTATTTTTATATGGCAATGACTTGCTATAAAATCTGAGCATTTTCACTTTTATTATAGTTTTTCCATGCACATGACTGGGTATTAGAGTGGATTTTCAAATTCATTAAGCAATTCTTCTTCTCTCTCTCCCCCTCTCCCTCTTTCAAGCCAAGTTCAAAACAAAAACTTCTGTGCTTTGTCTGCATATCTTTGGCTGTGTTTCATTGTGACATGCACTGCTGTTCTTTTAGCACCAAAATGTTGGCACACATTACTGAAAATTTCACACCATCTCTTGCTGGATCAGCAAGCTTAACCTACCAAAATCTGGTGTTGTTGAATGGTTTTTGACTGATAATCAATCTTTTTGCTGCTCGACAGTTGTTGCTGGGACACAGACTAGAGCAGGTGGCAGATGTGCCTTGTCTTTTGAGAAAAGAAAGAGTAGGTGAGCTTGGGCACAGAGTAGCATATTGTGTGTCCATTAAAAGGGCTGTACTAGGGTAACTGTAACAGGAAAAAGTCACCAATATAAGTAACAAAGGCACCTATAACAGCAGATAGGTCTTTTTATAGTCTGGGTAGCAAGTTTAATGGTATTGAAAAAGTATAGTAAATAATTTAAAACCGCTTCATGTCTCAGCCACCAGAATTTAAGTTAAAAAACAACTTTTTCAATGTTTGCATAACCAAGGGTATTCCATAATTATCTTTATATTTGTGGTGACATGTCTGTAACTATATATGTAATATTTATTTATTAGAATTATAATGCACCCTGCTTGAGGGCAGCTTGCAGGAAGCAACAAAATACATTATAAAACAAGTGAACAGGAGAAACAAAAACACTCATAAAAGCCAATAGAGTAAATAAACTGTATAGTAAAGCACCTTAAACAGTGTCCCATTTTAGCCTTGCGTCCTAAGTGCCTGTCCAAATAGGAAGGTCTTACCATGCTTCTGGCAGACAGAGTTCTTTGGGTAAATTCAATATCTTGTATTAGACAAACTAAAATAGTTGGAAAAATTTTTTTTGCAAGTTTTTGGATACAAATACCTTTCATCAGGCTGTGGAAACATCTGCTTCTGGAAGATATTTAGGCTCAGATTTTAGCAGGCCCCAAGGGGGAAGGAGTCCTAGAGCTGAGGGAGCAACTGCTGAGAATGATCTCCCACATTTTTGCCAAGAAAACTTGTTGTATTTATGGTACTGGGAGGAAGTTGCTTTTGGCTGGCCTTAAGGATCTCAGTGGACTCTAAGGAAGAGTGCAGTCCTTAAATATGTAATATCCACTCCAGGGCAAATGTAATAAAACAAGGAGAGGCATAACTAGCAATTTTTGTTTCCTGGGCAGAGATGGGGAGCTGTTGTGCTAAGTGCCTCAGAGCAGTGGGTGAGGGGGTAGAGAGACAAACATGGGAGGGTCTTAACTGACAGCAGCAGCAGCAGCAGCAGCTGCTGCTGCTGCTGTTTCTATTGGGGCTGGCTCCCTGCATGCTGCTTCACTGGGCAGGGTGCAGGGTGGGCCTTGCATGTTGCCTTGCAGCGGGTGGCATTGGGGCCAGTGTCAACTCTTTGTATGCTGTCTTGCTGGGGCCAGGGCTGGGTTGATTCCATCCATCCTACCTAGTTCTGGTTGCTAGGGTGTGGGGTGGCACCCTCTCCAAGTAGCGCCAAGGGCTTGTACCCTTCTTGCCACACCTAGTTACTCTACTGATGCCAAATGTATAACTTTAAAAAAAAGTTCAAGCATATGAAAGGAAAGCTGGAAAATCACGATGTGTGTGTGTGTGTGTGTATAATATATATTATATTTATAATATACACACACACGTGTGTGTATAAATATAATATATACCTTAAGTACAGAGTCCTGCACTTAGGATGGAACAATTCCATGCAGCAGTACAGGCTGGGACTGACTGGGTAGGCAGCAGCTCTGCAGAAAAGGACCTGGGGGTTACAGTGGACAATAAGCTGAATATGAGCCCTTGTTGCCAAGAAGGCCAACGACATACTGGTCTGCATTCACAGGGATATTGCCAGCAGACCAGGGGAAGTGATTATTTCCCTCTATTTTGCACTGGTGAGGCAACACATGGAGTACTGTGTCCAGTGTTGGGTCTCCACTACAGAAAGGATGTGGACAAATTGGAGAGAGTCCAGCAGAGGGCAATGAAAATGGTAGGGGTCTGGGGCACATGACTTCTGAGGAGAGACTGAAGGAACTTGGCTTATTTAGTCTAGAGAAAAGAAGACAGTCGGGGGACTTCTATAGAGAAAATGGACAACTTGCATTAACCACGTGCTTCACTGCCCAATCTGCTGCCTCTCATGTTTCCTAGTAAAGGCCACTGATCTCAACAGCACCTTACAAAAGGAAGACTCTGCTATGCTTACTAACTACATTTGGCATGTGTACAGACCAATACTTAGATAGCTAGGTCCTTTCCCTAGGGAGCAACTAAGCATGTACTTAACTTTTAATCATACAAATAACTTCCATAAACTTCAGGTCAGTTATACCTATGTTCAAAGTTAAATATATGCATAAGTGGACAACTTGAATGGGAGGCCCAGTATTATCTGATGAAATTTGAAGTGGCAAATCCATTGGTTTGTTATGAATAAAAGAATATTCAATTTTTCCCTTTTTTGCCCTTAAAAAATCAGGAAATATGTATCCAGAGTGTGGCAGGGCACTGTTGGTGCCTGCCACTTTAAGGGCTGGGTCAGGAATCCAGCAGGTGCCTGATGGCTGCAGCCATTTTGAGAATGTAGTATATAAAGGCTGCAGTCTGCTGCTGCTGGCCCAGGCAGAAACATTGTCTAGCTGAGCTGCAGCAGGAACAACCAGGAGGTAAGGGCAAGAGCTTATGGGGATGGCTAGGAGGCTCTTGGTCATGGGTACGATCTAAAACTGCACCTGCCAGGGATGGGTGGCCTGGTGGGGCTCCTGGTGGCATGGCAGCCCCCAGGAAATGCCAGGTCAGTTACCACCCCAGTGAAAAGCTGATTGGGGCACCTGAATAACCCCAGCTCCCACAGCCAGGTGGATAACCCCATAGTAGGACTGAGAAGGAGGACCCATGAGAGAGAGTGGGCTAGATGCTCAAGAAGCCTGGCTTGAGGCATCCTTGACTGGTGAATGCTGGGGCCAGGACCAGAAGGGTCAGTAGGGCCAGGGGCCCACCACAAGGGACACCCAGAGCCGAGAGCCTGGAGTTCCAACTGGCCTTGGAGGTGAGGCCAGGGCCTGTGTGGCCAAAGGTTCCAGGGGGGTCACACCCAAGAGGCAGGAGAGTACAGGGAGCTAGGTAGCCCAGAATGAGGATGGAGTGGGCTGATTGTTGGGGCCCAGACAGGAGGATTATGGGGCACAGTGTGGGGCTAGAGATGCTAAAAATGGTGATGCCATCTGTGAGGCATGGGCTGTGGTGTAGGGAAGGTCAGAGCCACAGAGAGCACCCCATGGCATCGAGGCAAGATTGGGCAGCCTCCTGTCTAATTAGAACCAATTATGAAACAACAAGGTGTGGCAGGAAAGTGAGGCGGGCAGTTAGCCCAGGAACAGATGGGCGGGCCAATGGCGAACTGGCCCCGAGAAGACCCCCTGTTACACAGAGATTGAAAAAAAGTCTTATGAAGAGTATTCAGTTACACAATAGAATAGGAACTGTAGTCTCAAGAAGACATTCATTTTAATTACCATATTTATTCAAATATGAAATGACACCCCAATAATTAGATTCTATATATGGCAAATGTCTAAATTTGTTATAATTTTTCAGGTACAGATTTTAATTATTGGAGGTTTGCATTGAATTCATCTTCCTACTGTAACAGCAGGGAAAATAAATCTGGGGGGGTCAGATGGCCCCCTTGCCACCTATCTCCAGAGTTCTTCCCCCTACAGTCCCTTACCCCTCTATTTACTATAAGACTCTACTCTTCCTGAGCACATGAAAGTGAGTAACAAATTGGGAAAATGCTGACTTTGTATTATAGATATCCATAGACTTAGTTCATCCTGGTGGACTTCTATGACCAGGTCACAAAATCCTTAGACACAGGTGTAGCAGTGGATGTACTGTTTCTAGACTTTAGGAAGGCCTTCGACACTGTCTCTCACCCCATTCTCATTAAAAAACTAGGGGACTATGGTGTCGACACCTACACAAGTTAAATAGTTGGCTGGAGGGCCACACCCAGAGAGTGGTGGTGGACGGGTCATTTTCGATCTGGAGGGATGTGGGCAGTGGGGTTCCAGAGGGCTTGGTCCTCGGGCCCGCACTGTTAAACATCTTCATCAGCGACTTGGACGAGGGTGTAAAAAGCACCCTGTTCACATGACACTAAGATGTGGAGAGAAGTGGACACACCAGAAGGGAGGAATAGACTGCAATCAGACCTAGACAGGTTGCAGGGGTGGGTGGATGAGAACAGGATGGGTTTCAACACTGACAAGTGCAAGGTACTGCACCTGGGGAGGAAGAACCAGCAGCATACCTACAGGTTGGGGAATTCCCTTTTTATCAGTGCAGAGGCAGAAAAGGATCTTGGAGTCATTATTGATGCCAAAATAAACATGGGCTGACGGTGTGGAGAAGTGGTCAGGAAAGCCAACCGTACCTTGTCATGCATCCACAGATGCATCTCAAGCAGGTCCAAGGAGGCGATCCTCCCACTCTATACGACACTGGTCAGGCTGCAGTTGGAGTACCATGTCCAGTTCTGGTTGCCGCAGTTTAGGAGGGATGTGGACAACATGGTTAGGGTCCAGAGGAGGGCCAGCCGCATGATCGGGGGCAGCAGGGCAGGCCCTACGAGGAGAGGCTACGGGACCTGAACCTATTCAGCCTCCACAAGAGAAGGCTGAGGGGGGATCTAGTGGCCATTTACAAACTGGTCAGGGGGACCAGTAGGCATTGGGGGAGCCCCTGTTCCCCCAATCACTACCAGGAGTGACCAGAAATAACGGTCAGAAGCTGGCAGAGGGTAGATTTAGGCTAGATATCAGGAGGTGCTACTTCACTGTCAGGGCGGCTAGGATCTGGAACCAGCTTCCAAGAGAAGTGGTGCTGACTCCTACCCTGGGGTTTTTTAAAAGGAGGCTTGATGAACACCTTGACGGGGTCATTTGACCCCAATACTCTTTCCTGCCATGGCAGGGGGTTGGACTTGAAGATCTGCTCAGGTCCCTTCTGACCCTACCAACTATGAAAAATTAATGCAGTTCAATTTTTTGGTCATGTGTTTTATAGTCATGCTCAGTGTTGACTGTATTTAATCAACATAATAGATTTGTGAAGAGCTTTCTTCCCGCTGCTGACTGGGGGGAAAAATTCATCTTATGTTCAAATAGGTATGGTAATCTGCTTTCTAACATCAGAGATAATAATAAAAAATTCCCAAAGTCTTTTTTTTCCAATTCTGTTAAAGAATGAGACATTTTTGTGATTTTATTATGTTGTGCTGACTGTGCATTTTGTCCTATGTATCAGTAGTTTTGAGGTACTGTTAAACTGGTTTCCCCAATCACATTGCAGAGATTCATAAACAAATCACCGTAAAATAGTTTTACAGATGGGAACACTGAAGCTCAGAGGGAGAATGTCTTGCTTGAAATTACATGAATAGCTCGTCAGTGTTGAAAACAGAATTCAGCCTCCTAACACCCAGTGCTCTCTCCATGGGACCAAAATGTATAGAAGGGTGTCTTAAAATGGTTAGTAAGCATGCATGTGCCAAATTACTGATACAAGAAACTTTAAGTGGAGATATATATATATATATAGAGTGTGTGTGTGTGTGTGTGTGTTTACACTACTAATGATAGACTCTAAATAAGGATTATTTTAAAACAATTTAAACATAAATGTTAATTTTATTTCAACTTTTAAGATTTCTGTGTCTCAAAATTGAACTTACCTTTGGAGGTTTTTTAAAATTAAAATATAGGAATGTCCCTTAATATGGAATACAATTTTAATGTATGACAGATTTGAATTCCTGAAAATTTAACTACTCAATGCTAATTTATTACATATAGCAACAGACTTGTAAACCCTTATTATTTCTTTGTCTTTTTTCATTCAGTAATTATTTTTGTAAGTAGTTCAACATTTTTCTAAGTATTCTGAAACTTTGCATGTGAGCTTTATAGTCTGAAGTGGTTAGTATACTTACAATATCATTTCTATTACTTTACCTAACCAACTCTGCCTATATTACAATTAGAACATTATATTTTGTGACACATATGCCATCAGTTCTGTGTGCTATAAGTGCAATTGAATATTATGAATAAGATTTTCCATCTTTAATATATTGCATTTTCAAGAAGAGATTCCTGAAAAATCTAACCTTTCAAGGGAGTTCTTGATACTGCATTTCAAATCTATATTTAAATGTGGAGAGAGATATTTTCTGTTAAATACCATGTAATCTACAAAATGAAATAATTTGCTATGACAGGTCTAGATTGACAGAAATATGTGTGAGCACATTTAAAATAGGCCATCTTTTCTGGTAGGAGTAAGTGTCAGTGAAATGATGGATTCTCACCATTCTAATTATTGACTGATTTGGAAATGTTTCAATTCCAAGCAACATTCCAAATAACAGTATAACACTTTTTCTCATAAGCACATCAAAAATTAAATGCTGTCATATTTTATTTTTCAAAAGATGCATCAGCCTAATGAACTTGGAGTTATACGTTATTACAGATTTTCATGTAATTGTATGTTAATTTTTCAAGACATATATACTTAAATCGTGAGGAGAACAAAGAATATGCAATAAGTTTTGCAGAAGTTATCTAAAAAAGTATACAGATAATATGTATTTTTATATTATTTTCCACTGCAGCTCACTTGACTTCTGATACCAGGGTGAAGGTCTCAGAATATACATGAAGATGTAGGTTAGAGATATGGAGTCCTAAATTGCTTTATTTCAAAGTAGTTTTGAATCCAATATTAGTCACATTCACATTCTGCAGTTCTGTTTTATAGAAAATCTCTTTGTTGGGGCTGCTGGGAGAGAGAAAAATATTATTTTGGTTTAAAGGCCTCTGGCAGTAAATGTATCATATTTTTTAAGTACAAAACTTCTTAATTCAGAATTTCCTGCAGGCTTCAGTTGTGGTTTCCTTTCCATAAAATTTGCAGGCACCATAACTGCCTAGCTAAAACATCTTGCATTAAATTTCAAACAGTCGATTAGCTATCTTCCCATAAAGAGCCATCCTCCCATGGACTCACTAGTAAGAAAGCATTAGGTCTTAAAGAACCCCCCCTTAATGTGCTATGTTTTTTGTATTTTTAGGTTCCTTATTTCCCAATTTTTATCCCTGATTTTTGGGACCATTGTGATAGTACACATAAGCTGCCTGTACACTTGCTGGTTCATGTTGTAATTAGAATGCTCCAGTGTGGCCTCACCATCACATATATAAGCCCTCGCATATTAAAAAATGACTGCAGGGGTGCTTTATTTTAAACTTCATTGAATGAGGTTTAGATAAAGCATCCCATAGCCATTTTTAAATGTGTGGCAGCTTAATACACATGTTGGTGAGGCATTTTAATTGGAGTGGCTCTCTGGGAACTGCTCTAAGTAAAATGCCCCCCCCAGCCCTGAGCAGGTGTATAGGCAGCCATAATTTCCCCCAAAAAACTCCTACTCCAGTTTTGGTAAAGAACTCTTTCTAGGCTGTTTATATAACTCCTACTGGTGGCACTGTAAGCATATAAAATTAATGTTCATACAAAATTTTCAACTGCCTTTCTGTTTGTAGGAGCTAGCTTCTCTCTTCCATCCCACGAAGCCTTCTAGTTTCTTAGAGGAAAGCGGTGGGAAGGCCAATCTGTCAAGAGTTAGTTTGATGGTCTCTTTCAGGGCTAGAAAGAAACATGCCAGAGTCCCTATGGCATTTCACTTTAAGAACGAGATAAGGCTTAGGGGATCAAAGAAAATAGCTAAACTAGGCATTTTAAACAAGGCCTAATTATAAATTCAAGATATACTTTATATGGGCAATTAAGGTCCATGCTTCAGGCCAAAGTTGTTATGAAGAAAAATAACCACTATTTTCAATAATAGAACTTTTCTATTGAGAAAAAGGATCATAATAGAAGTATACTCGCATACAATGTTAACACGAAGGGAATTAAATAATATGCACTAGTTAAGCAATTAATCCTCTAATATGCTGTCAATCAGAGATGGCTTATAAAGCCTTTATGTGCAGTCACTATTCTTTAAGTTTATGGGACTATTGACTTTATGGAATGATAATGTTTCCTGTATTTCATATTTATTTGATGCCTTAAAGATGCTTATTTTTATGATATCCTCTGAATAGGAGTGTTTTGTACTGTAGGAGTTCTTTGGGATAATTATAAGTGAAATTACACTATCTCATACAAATAAATAGAAGTAAAACAAGGATGATATATATATAAAATATGCTTGGAATTCATGACATAACATGTACCAAATGGAAAATGCAATAAAAAGTCATTTTAACCATATTAACAATATTTGTTCTTCTCTTTTAAAATAGTCTTAAAATAAAATTATCTAAAATTTGTAATGGGCTCAGTGTACCAGTCATAAGTGCAATTGCAGGATTCAGCCCCTTGATTATAAACTTTTTAGGGAATAAACTATGTCTTTTTATGTGTTTATCTGGTCTCTAGCACACTGAGACTCTCATCCTGATTAAGGATTCTTGGTAAATATTGTAATATAACTATTAATAATAATGCATTCTGATACATTGGAAGCTATTATGCCAAATAATTAGCTAAAGTATGCCATGAATGATACAGACGAGGAAATAGTGATACAGACACAGTAGCATGGTTTCCATGTGGTAGATACAATTTTATTTAAATTAACCAGTAATTTAGCTTGAGATAATAGCTTTCCAACATATATGTAGGGCAGTATCAGCGTGGATTTCAAGATAACTTCTGATTTATCAACCTGAAGTTATAGTAGGGCTTTATTTACATCCGCCCCTTGCATCAGCAAAGGACTGTCACCTAGATAGTCAAAGTCCTAGCCTCTTTCTTTGTATGGAGTAGGAGATTAAGGTGTTTCAGTCTCTGCAAAATGCTGAGGCTTGTATCCCAACTAACCTGCAATGTGCCTTAAAATTCCTCCATGGATCTTTTATAATTAAATCACTGACCTCCTCCCCAGAAACAGACCCATAGAGCCAAGAAAAGAGTTAAAACTAAAATCATAAAGCTGGTTGCCAATTGTTTTGAATGAAAAAAAAAAGAAGGAACCTTTAAAACCAAGAAAAAGGCAATCAACCAAATTACAAACCTTTTAAAAGGTTTAGTACAACCATGTAAAAATAGAAAAAGATTAGGAAAGAGCTATGAATTATGGACCTGGGAATAGAATCTTGGTTTGAAGGCAGAATCAGAGACTTTTGCTGTTGTACGCTTGCACGAGGCACTTCCACAGTGTGTGTAACGTTCTTTCTGTGAGCATGAAGGAGGCTCTGCCTATGTCTAGAGGAGAAGCTAGCGAATGAGTTTCTTTACCAGCTACTAGGGGTGTGCGACGAGGACCCTATTTGAATCGGATTTGGATTCGGCCTGAATCAGGGACAGTGATTCGATTAGTTGATTCAGATCACTGTCTCTGATTCGATTTGTCTGAATCCGAATCTGAAGTTTCAATGCTGATTCAGAGAATCAGCGATTCGGACATAGACACAGCTTTAAAAGTTTTTTCCACATACCTTGACTTAGTAGGCACAGCTTGTGATCACTGCAATGTTGGGGCACATAGAGTGTCCCACGGGAGTGCACGGGCCCTTCCACATGCTCAGTGGTGAACCCCTCCACATGCTCGGCAGTGAAAATACTTCTGGTCCACTTCCAGGTCTGCCAGGGAGTGCATTACCCCCCTCCCTGTGCCTCCCTGGCTTGGTGATCGGCCACAGGGGGACCCGGGGTGCCCCCCCTCCCCCAGACCCAGGAGGCACCAGTCACCAAGCCAGGGGGTACAGGGGGGCCTCCCACCATGCTCCCTGGTGGACCCAGAAGTGGACCAGAAGTGCTTCTGGTCCACTTCCAGGTCTGCTGCTGAGCATGCTGGGGAGCCCTCCATGCTTCTGTGGGATGCTCCATTCGTCTCAGCATTGCAGCACTCATGAGCCCCTGCTACCTAGAGGTATGTAGAAAAAACATTTAAAGCTGTCTCTATCTCTGAATCTTTCTGAATCTTGGAGGGTTCCAATTCAATTCGGAGAGATTAAAGGGTCCTCTGATTTAATTTGTATTTGGAGATTAGGCAACTTAATTGGGCTGAATCTCTGCTGAATCAAATCAGGGACCTTAGCTTTCCTGCCAGCTACCCTTCTCCCAGCTCCTACTTATAGGACTGTCCATTGTTTCTGAGCCCACACAAATAACCTGAGTAGCAAAATTTGCATTTTACACCTGCAGCCCTCTGAAGCACTATGACTTAAAAGGGTGCAAAAGGAAGCAGAAAATACTAGAATATGCAATATTACCACACAGTAAGTTGTATCTTATGAATATGTATCAATTCCCTATTTTCTAGAGTTCTTAGTTTCTATCCTGAGCTACTTTCAGTTCTGTTTAATACATGTGGCTATGTGTATAGTAAAAAAAATTATGGCACATTTTTGGTGAATATGAATCATGACTTCTACAGGGAAGTTTCAAGCTTTTGAAGTTCGTATTAAATGAAACACTGACCACTGATGAGTGTAAGGTTTTATGTTGTGCTCCATATGAAATATATACAACCTAGGATTCTTCTTTACTTTAAGCAGGTACAGGTGCCATGACTGATTTACATGAAGAGTTCATAGAAAAGTTCAAGAGAGGGGGTGGCAATATTTTGATTGGCATAAAAGATGGTATGTTTGTAATTTTAATCAAATTTAGAATTAAGACATACTTCAAATAATATGTCAGAGTAATGTTACTGAGTTTAAAATTTAATGACAACCGCTGTCATTATTAGTTAAGTATAGCCATTGTGCCTGAGGCAATAAATGATGACACCTCAGAACATGCAGAAACAAAGAGCTCAAGTATTTAAAGAAAAGGGAGTGACTATAAACTTAGTTAAACACAGGAATGTGACCTGGGCATAATGTATTTACTAAACACAGAGGCAATTGTATTTTGGACAGATGACATAATTGAATGCAACATTATTCTTTCTTATTGCTGTAGCGTTTGGATTTTAGTACACTCAGATACACATTGCCATAATTTATTGTTTTATATGTAATTTCATTAACCATAAATATTTAGTCATAATGCATAAAATATATTTTAAGACTATTTTCAACTTACAGTTCTCTAGCACTGAAAAATGTTACATTCTAACAATTAAAATAAGCATTCAGTATAGACTAAAATATCCATATTTTCTCCTTACTAGTTTAAAAAAATATTTTTAAGAATTAAGAATTAATTAGGAATTATTGCTCAATTAATCTCCACTCTACCCAGTGGGTGAGACCTCAGCTGGAATACTGTGTCCAGTTTTGGGCACCACACATTAAGAAAGATGTAGGCAGACTAGAGAATCTGGAAGAGAGCAACAAAAATAAAAAAGGTTCAGAAAACATGGCTTATGAAGAAAGAGGGAAGAATTTGGGTTTGTCCACACCAATGGTGCTTAATCTATTGGCCCTGTGGGGCTGGTACCTGGATTGGGTCCCACATGCTTGGATCCAACCTTGTGGCTCCTGAATCCCACCTCCCACTGCTCTGGCTCTGCTCTGTGTACCCAGTCCAGCATGCAGGGCCATTCTATGAAGCTGGCAGGGCTCCCTATGGTTCTGGAAATTTGGCAGCAGGGGAATGGCAATTAATGCTGTCCCTGCTTCCAAGCCACTAAATTTCTGGACTGGTGAGGAACCTGGCAGGCCCAATAACATGGCTCAGTGAGCCAGATCTGGTGCATGGGCCAGAAGTTGAACACCCAAGTTTAAACTGAGGAAACATGATAACAATATTTCAATGTTGCTATATAAAGAGGATGGTAATGTAGTTTACCTTGGCCACTGGAGAAAGGACCAGAGGAAATCATTATTTGCAACAAGAAAGATTAGGTTGCATATTAGGAAAAAAATCTAATTGCAAGGGTGGTGAAATAGGCAGCCCAGGGAAGTTATGGAGACCCCCTAGCTGAGAAAAGCTTAAACAAGCATTTATCAGGGATGGTTTGGGTGTGCTTGATCTTGCATTGATGCTGGAGTTTGGTTTAGATCAGGGCTGTCCAGCTGCAGGTCTGCAGACCACATCCAGCCCTTGAGGGTTTAACATGCAACATCCAGGCTCTTGCCTGGCTGTCACTCTTCACATTGCTCTTACTATTGCAGTTGTTTGGGTCTCTGGGGCTGAAATGTATGGCAGGAGGGGGCCCAGTGACCTTTCTGCCCACTTAGCATGGGCGGAGGGATGTTTATGCTGCCTATCTAGTCTCAGGGTGTCCCTATGATTTGCAGCCCATACTGTATAACCTGGAGACCCATTACCAGGCAGCATGCAGCTCCTGGTTGCTTAAAAGTTGAAAAGCCTTGAACTAGATCGTCTCTTGAGATTCCTATCTTCCTCATGTTTCTACAGTTTTATTACTCTAATTTAAAAAATGTCATTCTGTAAAAAGAAGGGTGTGGAAAGAGGAGAAAACTAAGAGAGAGAGAAACTGAAGGTGACACAAAAGAGAGCTGTTGTGGCAACATTATAAAATCCCTTTACATTTGTCTTTTAATTGTATTTCTTTTCTTATTTGAAGAAAAAAATTGTGATAATTCAATATTTGTATAGGTTGTTGAATGAAGCATGCAGAATAAACATGAATTAAATGGATATGTGATAAAAACAATGAAAAACAATAGTTTTATATAGTATATTAAATTTACTGTATTTAATAGTATTTAATAAATTATATTATATGTAGCATATGGAGTATACTGTATTTTAAAATATACTTTATATAGTTTGAAACTGTGTCATGAAATGCAGGCATACCAATTTTGGCTTAAATCAGAACAGATTTCATAAGCTACCCCAGGTATTACCTAATATATTGATAGGAAATGACAAAGGAAAATTTCACTACTGCAAGGAATAACATTAGTTATTCGGTACCTGATATTATTCCCTCCAAACTAACCTGTAATATGTAGCTCACCAAGATACTAAATAACATTTTTGCATTGGAAGGGATGTGTTATGGATCAAACTTTAAACTCAATGTATGCCTCTTCCACAAAAAAATAGACACTTTTCACCATCCATGTTCACTGAGGTGCATCTATAATCTGAATTCCCGTGCAACTCCAGAAGGAGGAGTGAGTCCAGTTGTATCTCTATTCCCTCTTACCATCTGGGGCTGTAGAATAGCAACCCTGTAGTACCTGTTTATCTGCACACTGTGCCTTTTTAGTCTTGTATGTGTTTATTTGTAGAGAAAGTGGGAGAGACTAAAATCAACTATAGTTGGTGACATGCAAACAAAACAAAACAACGTTTGTGTTGGGGGCTTGTTTTCCATGACTGAAACAAAATCCAAAACTTGCTTCCCCTATGATATATCTATCTCACTTAATATGGTATACTCAAGATGCTTTTCTTGCTTGGTTAGTAGGTGTATCTTCAACTGATGGTCAGTTTTTTCTTATTCTCCAGAAGGCCCATGTTTAAACATTTTCTGTACAATTCAAGTTAACACCTACTGAACTAAAGCACTGAGCTCCTGAGCTCACTTATTGAAAAAAATAACTTTTCATCTGCTGAGACTAGCAGAGCATTTAAATGCCTTTCCTAGTAAACTGAAAGGAGGAAAAAAGAAAATCTTTTCTTCTGTGAGCACAGATTTCTACCTCCCCTGTACTTAGTAAATGAGACATAAATTTCCTCAGACCGTTCAACCAAAAGGTAAATCACAGCAGAAAATAGATCCTGATGCTCTGGAGAAAAAACTGGTCTTCAAGCTTTTATGGCATTATTTGAGGTGGATATTCCAAACAACTTCTTAAATTTATTTTTTCAGGGAAAAAAACTCATCCTAAAGTCTACAGATGCACTTTGCTCATTTTTAAGTGCTCTGTCAAAGTATAAATACCTTGATTTGGGGCAAGGTAACAGAATTTCTTGAGAAACTCTCTTAAGAAGTTCCAGGGAGGAACTGAGGTTTGTTGTGTCTGACGGACACTTAGATTACAACTTTGTCTTAGTTTTGGTACAGGCTTTGTTAGAAGTGCTGGATACTTATGGAGATGGGCAACTGGTGCCTCCTGAGTCTGGGGGGCCTGTGCCCCCCCAGCAGCCAGTCAGTGACTGGAGGGGATCCCCCCACAGCCAATCTCACCAACCAGGGGTTTCCCCCACAGCTGATCGTACCAATTGGCACTCCCACCTCCCCCCCTCCGCCTGTTACCTAAACAGGGAGTACTGACTGTCAGGGGGTACACCAGCACTCTCAGGGGTGCACCAGCGCTCTCAGGGGGTACACCCTACACATCACCACTGCTTATGGAATATTTGCTGGATACTGTAGCCCTCCATTGCCCTAGGCAGGACTTTCAGAAGACTAAAAGAGGTCCAGACACAAATTGAGCGCCTCCCATTTGAAGGCTGTGAAGTCTTTAATACAAGAATTAAGCCTTCATCCTTTGAAAGATGTAAGGACCATTCCTAGGAGTTGGTAAAGTTGCAGAAAGCAAGCATGCCAAGTTTACAAAGACGGTGTTATTATGCTGAACGTACCCTGCTGTTGACTAGTGTCTTTAAGCACTGTGCTGCTTTTTGCTGGTCCTCCAGGTAAAGTAATGAACACGGATCCTGGTTTTCTCTGATTAAAAAAAATGCCAAGTTTTTGGATTAAAAAAATTAACCCACAATCCACATTTTTCTGTGATTAAAATGAAAGACCGCTAGACCTCTTCTCCTCCTTCTTTTGGAGACTGTCTTTCATTTGAGAGGATCTTGGAATCAAATTGCCTTAGGTTTCTGAATCTGAGAGATTATAAATACAGAGTATTCCATTCCATTCCATTTCCCCTGCCCCTTCCCACCTCCCCCCCACTATTTTTTTTAGCAATCTTCTCACTTGAAATACTTCTAAAATAAGGAATACTCCTGGAGTTCAGAGGAAATGGGGGATTAGTTAGAATATGTTCTAATCCAGAAGAAGAAAGGGAATGTGTATCCACTCATATTTGAGATGTCTCAGCAAGCTCATCCATCATTTCAAATTTAGAATGGTAGCCCAAATCACCATTTGCCATATCTAGATTCCCAAAGTTGTCTCACAGCAACTCAACAGTTCCATTTGTCTTATCTACATCTCATCACTACTGTGGATCTCAGGATAAACAAAGGAACTTCATGATTGTTGCCAGCCCAGGAAATAGAAATTATAAAGTCTGTGTTAGATCCACAGGAGAGATTCAAGAACATATTAGATCTCTTCAAACAGCAGAAATCTCATCCACAAATATCTGTAAGATCTCATTTCACATTCCCAAATCATATAGATTCATGCATTTAGATCAGAATGCCAGACTTGACATAAGCTTCATGCTTGAATTTGTGCCCCAAAAACATCACATGTACACAAGGGTGCAGGTTCCTTGCTAAAGTGATGAAAGACATGGAAAAGACCCAGGCATATAAAGGAGTACCTTTTCCCCTCACTTCTGTCTGACAGAATGCTGGACATGGATGCCTCCATATCTGGGTAGGAAGCTCAACTAGACTACATACAAAACCAAAGTCTCTGAACTGTTGAAAAGACTAAGAAAAATGTTGTAGAACTCAGGGAAATTCACCTAGTATACACAACATCTCTTTCGTGCTAAGTGGGCTGAAAATGTAGCTCAAGATAGTCAATGCTGTAACAGTATTATGTCAACAGAGGTCTAAGCACTCATTCCATCTTTGCAAAGAAACTGTTCATCTGTGGTCCGTTTATCACCATATTAAGCCAGAATCTTTGCATCTACAAGATTTACAGCCTGGCTTAGCAGACTAGTTCAACAAAGAGTCCACAGATATGATCTCTTCCAACTTCTCAGGTACTCTTTTAATAAACTGTAAGGAATGACACTTGTCTACCAAGGTAGGAGTACTAGGCCTTTCTTTTAGGGCTGTTAAACACACAGTAGGAGCATCTACATGAGATGTTACATCACCATAGTGACGAGCTAATGTCACTATACCTCCTTGCTATGGCAATGTACTACCGGGCATGAACTGTGATGCTGATGCTACTGTGCAGTATTTTATTGCTCCTGCACTGTAGTTGCTAAATATAGCCATGCGGCATCATGACTGCACAGTAATGCTGGTTACTGCGCAGTCATTTAGTACTTGCATAGCTGTGCCCACTTGCTCATACTTGTCTCATGTAGACATGCTCACTTGTTTAAGTACTATGTGACTGGACAGTAACAGTTGCACAGTCTGCCGCATGTGTAGATATGCCCAGTATTAGTCATACCATTTGGTGACAGACTTCTCCTGGCTCCCAACCTAGAACAGTTTCACCTAGCCCAAAGGAGGTGAGAACCACTATGACTGATTATTAAGTCCAATCTTGCATTTTAGCTCTGTGCTGTACAAGAAACTTGAGTGGAGCCTGGGATCACATTTAGTGCAATTGGCATTTACAGAGCTTCATGGGACTGAAACCTGTTTGCTACAGACCGACTATTCAGGGATTTTAGCAGCTAGCAAAACCTTATTTTGTACATGCACACCCATTACCCATATTTGGCTAAATCTAGATGGATTTTCACAGCAAGTGCCAAAGGTCACAAAACTATACCTTGCCAATGTTAGTTCCTACATGTGCCTTAAAGATGGCTGTTTCAAAACTGAAAAAAACAGGAAAGTCATGAGTTCTTGCATGGATACAAGCAGCCTCTGAAAGAGAGCAAGTATACTCATATGAGACAGAAAACCAAAAACTGCCCAGAATGTCAAAGGCTTTAAAATTAAATCCATTTTAGGTTGGTAACAGATTGCCAAAATGCCAATGGCTATTCAATGGCCACCATTAAATTAGTTGATTTATTAGCTTTGAACATAAGTTGCTATAAATCAGTGTAGCTCTACTGGAATCAACTGAGCTAACCCAATTTACGCTACCTGAGGATCAGGCTATAAATTTAGGCCCCTGCTACACATTCCATATATTACACAATTAACTGGTTAATTGCACAATAAATTTATACCAGCCACACATTCAAAGAAAGACCCACCACAAGTGCAAAATAATTATCAAGATGTGTACTAATTTAGACCATGATTGGGTTTATCTGATCTAGGAAAGGGTTACCCAATCTCCTAACTGCCTGTATGCATTTGCAGTGAAGTACCAAAGCTGTGCTATTTTTACCATTCTGACCCAGACTGGGCTATTGTGGTGAGATCCCCACACCCACAGACTGGCTAGCACCCTCCCGCCAATTCCAACTGCCCCTTGCCCCACCCCAAGTTACTTACACAGCTCCCAGGAATGGCAAGTGGCTGTATGTGCTGCTCCTGGTCTACATTTAAGCAGCTTAAAGTAATCCATGTGAAAGTAGACCAGGTGCAGCAAACATCTGTACAAACCCTGAGAATATTGGTTTGGAAAACAAAACTTCCTAATATGTAAAGTTTTGTTTAGATTCACTGTAGGTATCAATGTCCTTGAGAAAAGAAGTTTTGCCGGTTTTTTAGAATTAATGCTGATTGTTTTGAGAAGCAGTGCTATTTTATTTTGGTAGTTTTAATGGCAATAATATATGTATAGATGGGTTCTTTATATTCTGTAATAAAATAAGTTCTATTGTTTTTGATGGAAAAGAATTATGAATTAAAACCCAGTCTTGAAAAATACAATAGTGTTGTTCATTTTAACATTTTCCAGCACTAATAAATGTAATGAGATGTTTACCTTTTCAAAGTGATATGAAGTGATCTATGCTCCTTCTGTATTGAGACATGTGCCCTGCCCACTCCTACTCCATGCATGCCAGATTCCACAACAAGAGCTACCTTAGCGATCCTGAGAGTGGGCCCAGAGCCACTCTTTAGAACATCTGAGACATACTGCTTATTCTTTACCATTTTACTTGAATACAAGACAAGGTTTTTTTCTCCCAAACAGCATGGGAAAAAAACTCTCATCTCACATTCACAAACAAGGACACATTATTTAATAAATTGTCTGTCCCCCTTCAAAAAAGATGCAGATGTTCCTTCCACACTGTAACTGGGCCTGGAGGCACTGCAATACCAACCCAGCACCAGGAGGGCCAGAGCCAGCTCTGGCACCCTCCCTTTGGTGCCAAAAATGTTACATTTGATCTTAGCCAAAAAAACTGGATTGCTGATGGGAACCTAACACAAGAATAGGTTATAGTGAAGCCCATCTAAATAAAATATATAATAATGCCCATTGAACGCAGACCCCCTCAGTGGTCACTCCTTTTCAAGTCAGCGTGCTGCTACATTGCATATCTTTTGACTTCCTCTTCACTCCCATAGCTGAACTACACCTTTCTTTCCCATTTCCAGTGATTCCTGATTCTTCACCAGGCTTAAATGTCTGGCAAATATCACAAAATGGGGCCCCAAACAGTTCACCTCTCTCATCCTGTCACATATGATTATAACAAATATATACACAGATGAGGCACAGGGCAACATGGTCTGCCCTTCAGGAGTTGGAGCTGGACCATGTTGCCCTGTGCCACATCTGTGTATACATTTTTGGAGGATCCCAGGACTCATAGCAAGAAAACCCAGTTCCAGTGAGTAGGCAGCAGAGGGCAAGGGAGCTAAGTCACCCCCCACATTTATTTTCCCTGCTGTAGTAGTAGGAGGGTCACAAATTCAAGGCAAGCCTCCAATAATTAGATTTTATACCTGGAAAATTATAGCAAATGTATTAATTTTCCATATATAGAATCTAATTATTGGGGCTCATCTTGTATTCAAGTAAATTGGGTACTTACACAACTCCCATTTATGTTAATGGAGCTAAAAATCAAAGACGATTTTTATTTGGATTTATTGGATTTAAGCACTTAATGATCACTGAATAACTATAAACTTAGTGGTTTAAAATCAGATTATTATTTTGGAAAATATGGATTAGACTAAACTGTTGCTGACAAAAATATTGTCTTTACTGGCATATTCTGTGACAAGGTATTTCCTATAACTGGCTTTCCATATAAAAATACACTGCATTCATTCAGGCTTCAAGTTTATTGCTTTTACCTGCAAATGTATTTTATGTACAGACCATCCTCTTAGGAATCCAAAAAAGGTGTGGTAAGGAAACCAACTGTTAAAGTAGAATAAAAACACCTTTTGGGTAATGTGCTATCAGATGTGAACCTTAAAACAATGTAAAAAAAAGGTGCAGGCATAATTTTTCTGAGACTGAAGAGATGAGAAGCACTTGATTTTTGTAGGTGAGAAGTGAAATGTTCCTCTCTGATTACTGATAGAGGCATGCTAAGGTGAATTTTAATTATGACTAAATTGTGGTATTACTCTTTCATACCCTGAACATCTGTTCCCTTCAGGAATGATGATTTATGCAGGCTATCAGTGAAGACAGCTTGCTACAGCTTATGTCACGGTTAGTGGGAAGCTGGTGGTAGTATTTCAAAAAATACTATATGGAGGCAGGCCAGTGTGTGTTATTAAGGTAATACGGAAGGGGAGCATGATGTGTCCATTTTTAATTTTGAAGCCAAATATTGACTTTTACGGTTTTTTTCTGTTTTCTTCCAGGCCATCTGTCATTAATGAAGAAAATAATCTGGACAGTGAATGGTTTGGTTTTTCCTGCTGGTGTCAAGAGAAAGAAAACCAACCCTGTACTTCCCTGTGGCATGAAGAGGCTTGTTGAGAAGTCCTCACTCAGAATTTTGGCATTTAAAAATTGCACAGGGCAGGATGGCTATGAGATAATTGCAGAACAGAATCAAATTGAAAAGGTAAATTTTATTACAAAATCAAAAATATCCTGAAAATAAAATACATTTGGCCTCAAATCTCAATGTTCTTTCTTTTTATTTCAACAAATGGTTTGATTAGATTATTAATTTGAGAATAGATATATTTCTAAAGCACTTAAAATATGTCTTCAAAATTACCAGAATCAAGAATCATTACCATGTTCCTAAAATCAGACGGAACCCAAAAACCCTTTTTATCAGCTAAAGACATTTTAAATTCTTTTGTGGATGTTTAATAGCTCCTGGGCTAATGTGCTTTGTTAATATAGGTTCCTTATACCAATACCTGCTTAAATAATCAGAGAAATCCATAAGTGCCTAGCTTTCAAGACACAGGGGTAAAACATATAAATCACATTGTCAGCATTCCTGTTTTTTACTCCATGTTATTTTTGAATTAAGTCTGATAAAGTAATTTTTAATTTTCACAGCCCTGGGGCCTGATTCACCTCCCGCTGAGACTTTGGAAAGATTTCCATTGCGTGCAATAGACTTTGAATGCCTGAAGCATTAACATTCCAATTATCCTGTTTTGTGAATTCCATTGAACTGGTTAACAAATCTCTCTAGGACAATTGTAACTTTAAATCATTAAAATACTTCATATACAAGGAATATCATATGTAGGCTGAGAGAGAAAGATCAAACCTCTTTCTGTTTTTCTGACTATTATGGTGTACTAGATAGCTTCCTACAATTGGTGTTTGATACAGACTGGGATTTTAAAGGTTACGGTATGTCCTTCATGAATCAGTGTTTACTAGAGGGGCTGTGTAGTCTCCATCTTTGGAAATTTTTAAGAACAGGTTAGACAAACAGTTCTCTGGAATGCTGCAGATTGGAATATCCTGCCTTGAACAGGGACTTTAGCTAGATGACCTCCTGAAGTTCCTTTCAGCCCTATTTTTCTGTATTTTTTTTTATGCCAAGACCACTCAGTGAGTTGTAGTCTTGCTATATCCAGCCATAGAGAAGAATAAATTTAATTGGAAGCAGATGTCCTTATTCCTTCTATGCACATATTGCTTGTTTACATGGAATACGATGTTTCAGCTTTTTATTAAATATATTAAAATATATCTTAACTGCTCTTTATTGCTTTTCTCCATTTGTTTATTCATTTTCTGCTTTCCATATTTCAAAATTACAGGGACTAACTGTCCACTTTCCTTCAATTTATTTCCTCATCCTCCTTCCTTCTCTTGGTGTTTTATTTTTCACCCGTAACCTCTATTTTACCCTCTTCATCATTTTGTCTCTTGCAAGTTCTCCTTCACTTTACAGTCACAGAAGATAGCTGTGGCAGACAAGTCCTATAAGCTCTTTGTGCTCCTCTTCTACATTTTTATAACACTGGTCTGCCCTTTGCCATGAGGACAAAGCTAGCTATTATATTAGAAAACACCATAGAAATATAATTTGAATGGTGTGTCCAATATTATTTTAATATATGTCTATAATTTGAATATATTTTTCTATCATTTGAATGGTGTGTCCAATCTTATTTTAATATATCTCCATCCCTATATCTCAGCATCCCCTACAGTCACTTCAATTCATGCTAAATACCAGGAAACAGAATGGAACCCTAAAGCACGTAGTAGGAGATATCTTTAGGTTAAAATCATTTTCTTTATATACTCCACTTCAGGAATCAGTTCTGCCACTTGAGAACAGTCTCATTTGCCAACCTTGTGATCAGCAACAGCTTGTCTAAGACATTAAAGACTCCTGAAGTGCTGAAACATAATCAAGTAGCGGAAAATCATCAGCCACTTTAAACAGTTTTGCCACCATGGCCCTCCTTCTCTGTGACCTTCCTTATGAAAAGGTTGAAGGTGTTCACAATAAGAGGCTAGTTACAGATATTTAAAGAAGAAGGAGTTATGTGAAGAAGAGGAAGAAAATAGTTAAAAATATATTGGACGAGCTTCTCCAAGATTATGGCCAAATTAACTCCTAAGTTGAAAAAGCCTGGGAGCCCACCAGGAGCTGGAAAAATGGTATCTCAGGGTACATATAAACCTGCAAAGCAACAATAACTTCAAAGCTTGTAGGACTTTATAGTTCATTAAAAGAAATAACAGCAACAAAATTCCAAGTGCACAGATGTGAAGAAGCACAAACATGACACCTAGGTGAAAGACACGACATAGCTAGTTTTAAATAAGTCTTTCTCACTACTCTCGAGCAAGTAGTTTTCTGAGAAGGATGAGCAACAAGACAGGAACATAGCAAGAGCTGGGTTAGTGTACAATGTACTTTAGATCTTGATGGATGATGCAACCCTTTCAGAATTGTTATCTACCAGTGCACGTTAGGGCACTTCTAAAGCTACTCAGACTTGAATTAGGGAATGGAAGAGGGGGAAAAAACCTAAAGAAAGACAAAACTTCATGGATAATGTGTTTTCCTTGTTATTACATTCATTATAATTCCTTGTCAGAATAACCATTAAGTTTGGTGCCTGATTATTCAGAACAATTGTTATTATTGGGGTAAGAGACATTTCTTTATTGTTATAGATCAATGTGGAATTTGTATTTTCAACATGTTTTTGATAATTGGCAAGAACACCTTTTCCTTCAGACTATTAAGCTACGTTTTTCTATATGGACACCTTGAAAAAATACGGCTTAGGATCTTCAATTTAGTGGCTTGGAATTTGCATGATGTGCACATAATGTTGTCAGTACATTCCTTTTCTTACTTCTGTTCAGCATTTTCCTGAACAATGACTTTTCCCAGGCCAAAGTATCGCTACTTCTGTCATCAGAAAAGTAACCTGCGTGCTATCCATCTTAGACTTCTTTCAGAAAATGACAGATAATTTCACTGGCATTACTTTTGTGACAGTTTCAGCTTGATGATTCAACTTTTTAGTGTACGTCAAAATTGCATTCAATGTACATTATTGCACAATATGAAAATTCAACTATAGTTGGCTTACATTCTCGGTTATCATGGTTACTACACAAATTGAAAAACTATGCTGAATATTAAAACATTCATTATTTTAAAAGCATGTGTTGCACACTGATATTTAAAAGAACTCTATCAAAATGATATATATTAAATAATTGAATTCACCTTCAGACTAAATATTATATATCATAAGGATTTTTTTTTAAATAACAATTTTTCCACTTATACTTTTAAAAATTAAAAATACCCTGATTTTTTTTAATGTTGCTGGGAAGTAATTCTGTAGAATTGTCATGGTGGTTTCATTGCCTTGCTAATCTTCTAGTATGTTTGTATAGGCCTGGGAATTCAGGTTTGACAAACTTGGTGCTGCCTAACCTAGCCACCCTAACCTAACAGTCATGATAAAAGAGAAGAAACACAGGTTTATAACAAAGTAGGGCTGGACAGGACTTCACAAAGTTTAGTTCAACTCCTTGGTCAAGGCAGGATCACCAGTGGCTAAACCATCCCAAACAATGCCTGTCTAACCTACTCTTGAAAATTTCTAAGGAAAACTTTTACTCTATGCTGTTTCTGACCTTCCCTGTCTTTGATGCACCTCTGCTTGTCACCTGGTAACTGCACCTGTTTGCGAAGATTGAAGTAAAAAAGGCATTAAATACTTCAGTCTTCTTTGCATCATCCATAGCTAGATTGCGTGTCACATTCTCTAAGGGACCTTTGGTTTTTTCCAGTCTTCTTGTTACTTTTGACACACCTATAGAATTGTTTTTGCCTTCCTAATTTTCTCCCTGCATGCCTTTGTGATACTTTTATGTTCTTTCCTAGTAGTATGACCACATTTCCAGTCTTTATAGGTTTCCTTTTTGAGTTTCAGCTCATTGAAGAGGTTGCTGTCTAGCCAGGCTGGCCTCCTGTTGCACTTCCCAGTCTTTCATTGCATCAAGATAACTAGCTCCTTAGAAGGGCCCCCTTAAAGTACAGCCAGCTCTCCTGGATTCCTTTCCCCTCCTCAGACTTACCCCAGCAGGGGATCCTGCCTGTTACCTGAGTTTGTTACAGTCCACTTTTCTGAAATCCAGTGCCTGTATTCTGCTGCTCTTCCTCCTTCCTCTCCTTAGGATCTTGTGTGCTATGACTTCATGGTCAGTGGGTGCACAAGGGTGCAGAACCTGTGGAGCCATGTGGCTAGGTAGCAGCCAGCCCCTGTCACAATCTATATGTGTGTTTTGTTGCATTTATAAATCTGCCATAAGACAGTCCATGACTACTATCTTACAGCAGAATTTATTGCATCCTAATACCGGCACATACGTAGACTGTGGCACTTTACTGTGGAGCTAGTTAGTCAATTCCTCAGTAAACCACACATGTAGATGCACCCACTGTCACCCAAGTTGCATGCAGATGAGAAGAGAAAACATACTTTAGGTATTTGACCTTGCACGTGGAAAACATTGTATGTGAAACTGCTTAGTTGTGTTAGTATGTAAAAATGAATCAAACTAGATTTTGTATTGATTATTGGGCTTCTAAATATTTTTACAGTTAAATATACCATTCCTTAAAATCCGGAACACTTTGGATATGTTGAATTAGGTTCAACATCAAACCAATTAAAACCCTGTAAGGGAGGCAAAAGACTCTTCAGGTGAAGGCAAAAATGACATTACTTCACCTTCCTCCCCATTGATTCTAGGGACCAAAGGGGCAACTACTTGAAATATAGTGAAGGCTTCCCAGAATTTCTGACCATGCTTTTTTCTATCCCTTTGCTCTGTTGAAGCAAACTCCATTGAGTAAGACCAAGGCTATAGTCTGTTAGCTGAACATCAGCTGGAAATAATGGTGAGCAAGATTGATTACACCAAAATCTGAGAACCAAGAACTAGAAGCTCCATGAGAGCTCATTAAGTCTTACAATTGAAAGGAAATTTCTACTTCCATCTAGCAGCAACTGTTATTTTTCATCTATTGCTAGCTGTTATTTTTACAGAGATGATAAAAATACCATCACATTTTAAGATGATTTTCAGAAAAGTTTAGGAAATGAAGAAAAAAATTGGGAAACACCTGTACTAAAATTCAGTTGCAAGGCTTTCAAGCCAATGAGTTCTGGAAAATTCCACAAATGCTTTTGTTTGTGTGATATTGGACTGAGGAGAAAGCAAGATGAAAATAAATCTGAGTACTTTAATTGAAATCCACTTACGGAACATATAATTAGATAAGGATAATGTTGGATATTTAGACATAACTTAAACTGCTGTTTGCTGTACCTTGCAAATTCCCTTGCTGAATTTGTTAATGAATATATAAAATTATTGCAGAAATAGAAGGAATCATTTGCAATAGAGACATGCTTGTGAATAGCATCTTAAATGTTAGTATAGTTTTCATTATCCACAACTGATCATTTTCTAAAATAGGGTCAAGTCCCTCAGGATTTCTGCATTTCCACTGAAAATGTTCTTGAATGTGTTCAATCTTGACAATGCAAGTTTATTCAAGTTTATTCTCAAAGACATTTGGATAAAAAAGACAGTGTACTGCCATCTGAACTTCTACCTTCACTAGAATTATATTATCTCCAAAAAGTTAAAGATTACTTAACATTAGTGACCTAGATTAATATGAAAGCAGCCTCCATTTTCTAGTTTAGATTTCTAGTTTTACATTTACTGGAAGAATTTAATTATGGGCGGGGAGGGTAGTGGATGTGACCTAGGTCCCATTTCTCCCCTTCCACAAGTATCAAAAAGGGAATCTACGGGTGTGTTTTTACTCCTTTCTTTTCTTAGAGGGCTCATTTGCTCCATTTATTTCAGTCCTAATAAGATGTTCTTGTGTTGTACTGTACCTCTACCATATCCCAATACCCATGTGTGTACATTCCATATTTTAATAAAAGAAAGCCACTTTTTATGCAGTTCAGTTAACTAATATCTGATACTAACATTTACTTTCTCTTACACCATCTATCTTATTTTATGGTTTGTAATAGCTTTTGAGTCAGAATGTATATGTATATCATAGAGAAGCTTCAGTCTCCACGTAAGTATTAGGTCAGTAGTACAATATGAAAACTTGGTTATGATGATAGTATTATTGTATTTTAAAAAAAAATCAAATTTCCACCACTGGAATGATGTAAATTTAACTTAAAGTTGTCATAGAATAATGTAATCAGAAAAGTAGGGCTGGAATGAACTTCTAGAGGTCATCTAGTCTATCCCCCTGCCTGAGGCAAGATCATCCACATCCCAACCATTCTATACAAATTCATTGTCTAACCTATTTACAAAACTACACAGTCAAGCCCAACACAGCCACAAGACATAACACCCTAACCTAGCACAAGCAAGCAGGAGAATCACAGAGACCAACATCCTGCTACTGCAAAGATTGTTAAAATATACTGGAGAGATCCAAGGAAGAGAGACCCCTCTACAGAGGAAGTCACCCCCCCCCCCCAAAGTCTGTACCAATCTGACCATGGGGTAAAATTCCTTCATGATCTCCAGATATGGTAATTGGTCTGAAACTGAGGGAGGGACAAGACCCTGTGGCCAGGAAACTCCAGGTGTTAGTCCCAGCAGCAGTGTTGGCATACCCTAGTCAAAATCCCCAGCTGGGGCCACAGCCAAAATCCAATGCTTGAGGAAAGTAAAGAAAACCCTCCTGACACATGCTGCAGAAGGAAGGGAAAAAATTACTTCCTGGCTTCATGTGGCAAACAACAAAGCCCAGAAGCATGGGAAATGCCCATAGTAGAAACATAGGCATAACTTTTCTTAGATCATCCTGACCAGTGCTTATCCAACCTCTTCTTGAACTTCTCCACTGATGGAGATTTCATAACTTCACTAGGCAGCATAGGCAGCAGAAGGGGGGACTAAATGGGCTTACCCTGCAAACATGGGACAGTGGTAGGACTGCCATCACTTGCCCCAAGCACAGCATGGCGCACCCCCCTGCTCTGGGAAGAGCCCAGAGCAGCCCTAGCCTCAGCCCGCAGTGGCAGCCTGCCTCCCCCCACACAGATCTGTGGGCACATGCCTCACATGCCCTCCCAGGGTGTGCACAGTGGCGAGAGCTGCCAAATAATTTTTTCTCCCTCCGCCTATCCCAAGCAGTCTATTCCACTGTCTCACTGTTCTAACAGTGACATTTTTCCTGATACCCAGTCTAAACCTACCTTGTCATAAAGGAACAACTCAAGATTCTTCTGACAAAAGAAGGGTATTTCTAGTGGTATAGTATCTATCTTGCCAGATTTACATCTGCTTACCCCTACAGGGGGAGTATTGAGGAGTGTTGAGGAGGGCTAAGGACATGTCAAAGGCTAAAATGGGTCAAACCAGCCTCTTAAAATAGCCTAAATTAGAAGCTGGCTTCAGACTTGAAGTAAGTGGTACAGCTGAGGATCAAACTTTTAGGTATTCCTTGAAATAGTAATGTTTTAATATATTGTATGTTATCTATGTACATATTTACATTATATTTTTCATTGGCTTATAAACAACTTTTAGTTATTGATACTGATCATATCAAAACCCTAATTTTTTCAAAGTATATTTTTATCACTTTATCCTATTTCAGATTTTGTAAAAAGTATTTCCTTACATTTTTTATGTCACATTTTTTTCCTGCTTATCTTGAATCATTTTTTTCAATTGACAATATAGGACATATATTTGATCATACTTAGTATAGATTTTGATGTATGGACCATAATATTCACAGTTAGATTTAGTATGAGGACCAAATAGTGTTTACTTAGTCTGTCTCTGTGTTTTGGTCTCTCCAAGAATCGCTAGCTTTACATAATTAATTTAATCCATTTAAACATTATGTTAATAAATTATTTAGATCATAGATTTTAAGTATATATTTTTCATGATTTTCCATGTTCTTAATATGTGTGTTAAATAGGATAGCAGTTTAATTAGGTGTAGTAAAGGCAGTTCTTATATTTTTATTAAGTTTTTAGATGAATGCACAATGAAAATGAATCTTACTTCACCAGCAGAATCTCTCTACAACATACATGGAGAAAAAATTGAAAATATCATAAATGGTAAGTAGAAATATATACATCGCATACAAGTGTTTGTAAATTTGGGGCCTTATTTGCCTAATTCGGGAATTCAAAGTAGACAGATGGATGGCTGAAATAAAACTGAGACTAGCCTGTAGGCAATGCACAGAATTCCACAAATTACAGAAACTCAGGAAATAAATATGCTGATATAACTATTGCCAGGATCTTAAATATACTTTGTTTTTATAATTTTGTTCTTCTTTCAGTGCATAGATCCCTACTTAGTATGTGTGCACCCAGTGCACCAATCAGAGCTTTCTCTTGAAGTTTCTTTTGGGTCAATGCATTCTCCCTGCATATTTTTTTCAGGCCCTTGGCACTACCTTTAAATACTGAAGTCATAGAGTCCTTTAAATGTTGAAGTAACTGAGCTGACTATACTTTTGTTCTTCAGTCTGGCACTGATGGTGGCACCCTAGCTACATACTGGCAGCATTGAAGATATATAGAGAGGCAAGAGTGGCCACACCCTTCCTTTTTTGCAAGCTAAGATGTACTTATGGCACCAGTAACATTTGAAACAGCATCAGTATCCACTGCAACCTCTCCTTTAATACCATGATCTACGTACCGATGTATCTCAGTGCCAACTACAAGGAATCTCCCTCTACCAGTTTCATTGTGGACTCAAGTGCCCACAGCAACAGTATGTTTGGTATCAACTTCAGTAGCAATCTGGGAACCAACTTGTCTCCATTCCATTTTATTCTGCCCCAGCTGTCCCAATAAATTTTCGCTTTCATTCTTGGATTTGGAACTATTACCTGATAGATCTAAGAGGCCTGTAGTCTCAACCTTTATTTTAGATTTGGGAAGTGTTTTGCTCCAGGTATAATAGGCAAACTCATAGTTATTGGTCCAGAATTAGGTCTCTGTGTAGTTTGAATCTGGTACAAGAAGCTCCAGTCTCTTAAAATATTTAATCCTTCTCTCCAGATACAGCTCAAGACATCTTCCTTCCTTCCTTCCGCTTTGCATGCCTCAGACCAGGCTCACTTGGAGCTATGTGGTGCTATCCTGAGTATAAGACTCCCCGGCTTTCTATTTCTTTTCTTTTCTGACTCCCACCTGTCTAAAGGTCTTTTGCTTTTGTCTACCTCACTTTCTGATTTTTTTCTTGCATTTTTGCAGTGTTTTTTGTCCCTCTGTTCTCTGTCCCCTCCCTCTTCTACTTCTGGTTTCTCCATCTAAAAGTTGCATTTGTCTACTTCGCGGCTTCTTTCTTATTGTTTCTCTTTCTTTCTTTCCTTCTTTCCTTCTTCCTGAGCTGTTCTTTATTTGCTGGTGGCCGAGTGGGGCCAGGGCTTGGTTGACTTCGTGGGCAGGGTGGCAGCCTTCCACCTACAGGCCCTCCAAAGGCTCCTCTACAGTGAGGACCTCCTCCCCTGGTGGCAGCTAGCTAATTTGTTTTTGCACTGGGTGGGGGGCCTTGGTTTTGGCTGGGAGCTGTTCCTCCTAGATTCCACCCTCCTTGCCTGGGATGTCCTCCCGCCCTTCTATCAAAGCATGGTGTGGTCCTGGTGAGCTGCCTTCTGCCTCCTGCCCCAAGCCAGCCATCTGTGGTTTCCACAGTTGCTGCAGGAGCCCCTGGTGTATAACCCAGCCCTGCAGCACAGTCTGCCAAGTCTCACCTCTAGCAGCCTTGTTGACCCCCTCATCTGGTCACATACCATCCGGCTGGGACACCTTTTCGACACGACCCAGTCAGACTGGTTGTCAGCTTAGGCTCTGGCCAGCCACTTGGGCATGCACTCAGTCCACTGTGCTGCCCACTTCCTAAGGCCATTCTCCCATAGGATGTGGCAGCCACCCTGAAGGAGCACCTCTGAGCACGGAGAGCCCTCCCTGCCGGGGATGTCCTGGGTGAGCCCTTTCCACCACTGCCCGTTGTCCTGGTTGTGGATAGTAACCTGTGTGGTGGGCCTGCCACCTTACTGGCTCTCCCTGTGTCTCCTGACAGTGGTACCAGGATCCATTTCAACATGCTCCCTCAAGGCCTTGTATCTGTGGGCAATCTGGGTCCGCCACGCTCGCGTCCTTGTCACTCGGCATGGTGTGGCGGAGGCACATAGCAGCACTGGTGCTCACGCCAGTCCACCCCACGTGGCATATACATAATAAGCTCCCTCATCTCCAAAAAGACCAGTGACCTCCAGTGGCAGTTGCTACATGACATACTGGCCACCGGCACTCTCGTCCACCACATGGACCCAACTGCATCAGTGTCCTGTCCCTTTTGTCCAGGGGGAATGGAGGAGGACCTTAACCATGCCTTACTCAGATGCCCCCGGCTGTCACAGCTGTTAGCTGCCCTCAGCACTTTACGTGAGGCACTAGGTTTGGCCTTCTCAGAGGCAATTTATTTGCTTTCCCTCTCCTACTGGACAGTCAATGGGGGTATCATCTGCCTGGCCAACTTCTTACTTGGCCAGGCTAAGATGGCCATCCTCAAGAGCCACAGGAACCGACTTGCTGGGTCCAGCTCAGGCAATGCCCTGCAGCTCTTTCAGTTTTTGGTGCAGGCATGCCTGTCACTAGAGTTTGAGCACTCTGTCCTCCAGCAGATGGTGCTCGCCTTCCAGGCACATTGGGGTTGCTCTGCAGTGTTGAAGGTGGCCATTTAGTCCTTGCACTGTGATACTGCTCCTCCCCTTCCTGGAGTACCAGCAGAGGTCTTAGCAGGCTGATGTTGCGCTAGATATTTTTGTTTTTAGACTATGAGGGCATGGCTTGCAGGCCAAAGCCCTAGTCTTTGTGTGTTGTACCTGGGCCTCTGTGTGGGCAGTGTTTTATTACTTTGTTGGGTTGTTACCCCCTTTTTCCCTTAATAAATCTTTATAAAAAAAGTCTTTCTTGTTTGTCTGCTGTGGGGACTTATCTTATTTTATCTTTTGCCTTTCAAGGGGTGCTAAGTATCCCTTTTCTTTTTTCCTTTTTCATTTTTTTCTCTTAATTCCCTCACACCCCTCCCTTTTTTTACCCATCCCTTTCTGTATTGTATTTTTACAAGGGTGTGTGCAGAGGGCCTGGACATCACAGGCATCACTGTCTTGTCACACCTCTAGACACCCAGGCGATGAGGGTGGTGATTTCCAACATCTCCCCACACCTGTCCAACTGGGAGCTGGCCAAGGGATTCCTACACTGTGGGGTTCCTACAAGTCCCTTTCACCAACTGACAATCGAAAGCAAGGCCCAGAAGCTGAAGCATGTCCTGTCTTTTTGGAGGCAGGTCTTGATGCTCCTCAGGGAGGCCCCCCAGTCTCTGCCTCACTCCTTGAACCTCATGCTTGATGGGCAGAGGTTTGTGATTTATTTTTCCTTCAGGGAGACCACATGTTTCTAGTGTAGTAGCTCTTCCCACCTAGCAGCCCAGTGCCAGTGGGGGAACATCATCAACTGCAGTGGTGCTGAAGGATGGTGCATCCACTTCTGGGACACAGGCCCTGCCCAGTGAGGCTGGGATCTCTTCCCAACCTCTTTTCACCCCCATTCCATCTGAGAGGGCTGGGGTCTCCAGTGTGAGAACACCATCCAGCAGAGGGGCTCAGACTACTCCCCAGCCCTCTCACCCACCCATCCCACCTATGGTGCCCACCCTCCTGGTGCAGAGGCCCCACCAGGTGGAAGGGCTGATGTCTCCACTTGCCCCCTGCCCATCCCGACCGCCCCAGCCAAGGCAGCTGGGGCAGCTGGTGACTGTGGTGCCAGGGCCCTGTCAGATGATGGGGCTTGAGACTCCTCCTGGCCACCCTCCACCGTGGCCTTGTCTGAGGTGGCTGGTGATCCACTCCATCCCCTGTGAAGGCTGGGCTGCCCACCACAAAGAAGAACAAGGAGACCCCATCTCTGTTCTGCCATTGCATGCGACCGCAGACAAGGATGACTTGGCAATTGGGCAAGTGACGGCAGGGATCACCAACTCCTCACCTGTCTCCCAGCTTCTGGAGTCAGGTGGCAGTAAAGATGATACAGAATGCCTGTCTTCTGGAGGCCTGACCCAGCAGGTGGCAGAGGAGTTTGCTGACTTCTTGGTCACGTCCCAGCCTACCAGATTGGATGGGGAAGCTAGTGAGATGGAGATCCAGCTTTCTGAGTGTTGCAAGTGACCTCGAGAGCAGGATCACCTCTTCCCCCCACAAAGAAGGCAGGGATTGTTCTCTTGGAGCCGGTCCTTGACCTGAATGATGAGAGGAGGCTGCTGTGTCTGGACATTGAGAGTGTAGGTACTGCATTGCAGGTGAGCTCCCACCTGAGGTGCAGCTTCACTGCTCTTCTGTTGCCAACATCCAGTCCATGTTGGCAGACCCCTCTGGGTCACTTCTGACTATGGGGGTCTTCTTACCTTTCTGAAGCAGACCAAAGGACAGAAGAATATAGTGGGGCGCATCACCCAGTGGTGCACAGAGCCTAAGCTTTTTGTCAAGGCTGCTAGAGTTGTGGCCAGACTTATACAGCAAGATCTAGGCACCCAGCAGATGGCTTACAGTCTGGAGAAGATTGCACAGTGGGTGAGAGACGCATGGGGACTGGGGGGGGGGGCGTCCATGGAGTAGAGTAGGGAATGTTAGGCCTTTCCCAACCTGTTTCTGCTATCTTGCTCTGCTCGCTTGTGTGCTCGCTCTTCCACCCGCACCTTACCTTGCTCGTCCTCTCCTATACCCACGACCATTGCCACTTTTAACATCAACAGGTGTCAAGATCTGGTTAAATGGGAGGCTGTCCTGAAGCTTCTGCACCACAAGTGGCTGGCCTTCACCTTCCTCCAGGAGACACATTCTGATGGGCTCAACCAGATGGCCTGGAATGCTGCTTAGCGAGGCCACTTGTTTTTGAGCCATGGCACCAATCTCAGTGCCAGGATTGTGACTGTCTTATCACCGCAGCTACAGCTTGACATGACAGTAGAGTGGGAAATCATCCCCGGTTGCCTGCTGATTGTCTGCGTCACCCTAGCACAACACCACCTGCTACTCATCAATGTCTACGTATCCAGTGATGGCCAGGAGAGGGTAATTTTTTTCAAGACCTTGACCACCCTCCTGTGTGACGCTAGTGAGGATGATGACCTGCTCCTCGTAGGTGGAGACTTTAATTGCACCATTTATGCCTTACTCAACCACACGGGGCTGAGCCTTACCAGCCCTCAGCCCACAAGCTTCAGTCTGCCCTGAAGATGGCAGACCTCGTTGATGTCTGGCAAGCCCTACACCCTGACATGTGCCAGTACACCTGGGCCAGGGCAAGCATCAGTGGTCTCACCATGGCCCACCTTGACTGCCTTAATGTCACCAAGCACCATCTATTACTCCTGTACGGTGGCCACATCATTCCCTCGGGCCTGTCGGATCATGGTCTGTCCTGTGAACTGAGCCTGCCTGGGAGAGCCTGCATGCAGGCACCTCATTGACCTCATTGGTGCTTCAACGTCAGCCTGCTTCAAGACTCCTACTTCTGGGACTGCTTTGCCCACTTTTGGCAGGGGTGGGAGGCCACAAGACTGAGCTACTCTTCCTGAAAGCTATGGTGGGACATGGGCAAGGTACAGACCAGGCTTTTTGCCAGCTGTACACCCAGCTGACCACGAATGACCTGTCGGATCATAGCCTGTCTGTACCCAGGAGAAATGCATCTTCAATATCAGAAAAAAGATTTTTATTTCTGGTACTTCCTTATATCTAACAGGAAAGGGAGTCTGAGGCCTATCTTAGACTTGTGAAAACTAAAAATTATTCCCTAGCTTCCATTACTTCTTCCCTGGATCTCAATAACTGGTGTGCAGTTCTCAGTTACAGAAACACCTGGATGGTGATTTTTTTTTTTTTTTTATCTGAACAACTGGTTGGTCTGTGACTACAGAGTTAGCAGATAGAGCACAGGACCCAGCAGATCACTCATAATTTTCTCAACTACACCTGCTAATCAACAACAAGGTCCCCCAAGGTCTGGAACAGTCTGCCAGCGGAGGTGGTTCAAGCACCTACATTGAACACCTTCAAGAGTAAATTGGATGCTTATCTTGCTGGGATCCTATGACCCCAGCTGACTTCCTGCCCTTTGGGCAGGGGGCTGGACTCGATGATCTCCCGAGGTCCTTTCCAGCCCTAATGTCTATGAAATCTATGAAACAACAAATCAATTTGATCTCCAATACAAGGAAATGAGTTCATTTAAGAACAGCAACTGCAGAACAGGTTTCAGGCTATATCAATCCTTTTTTACAGTATGTAATCTCATCCAGTGACAACGGTGAGAGACTTGCCTGAGACTCAGGATATTCTGCTTTTATATGACTCAGGGTGCATCTACATAAGACGCTCACTAAGGATGCAGTAAAGCAACAACAGTCTACACAAGTGGTGCTACTAGGCTGGAGTAAATTAATTAACTCTGCCATGGGATAGTACTGCCCAACACAAGTAGTGCTATTAGGCCAGAGTAAACACAATTAACTGTAGGATAGTGCTACCACAATGCATGTGTAACCAGTGACTGGGGCTGGCTGGGGCACAAGGGTGCTACAGTACAGTGCTGACAGTGAAGCACCCTCATGTCCAAGGCAGCCCCTTTGAATCACATTGAACTTGGCAGGAGCAGCCCTGGGCTGGTAGGCTGACCCCTGGGCCTCCTGCCAGCAGGGGCTGTACTGCCTGGCTCAACATACTGCGGTCCCAAGCGCACATGTAAACACTGTGCCTAAGAGTAATAAATTCTGGCATGAACTGTGCCAGAGCTTATTGTGTTCCATGAATATTCATGTGTAGCCATGCCTATAGTGTACTAGGCGTTACTTGACATGTATGGAGGATGGTTGATATTTGTGTAAAATCTGATATCCAATTTATTGATGTAACTCAAATGCCTACCATGAATTATCCTCATCAGATTGGTAAAAGAATTTGACCACTTTCTGCAACAGACTGATATTCTCTTCTTCACAGCCATGACAGAATTTATGGATAGGACAGGTGTCACTGCTTCCATATAAAATATGCTAAAATATTGAGTCATATATAGCACATACTGAACCTTCCTGCCTCATATGAAGGGTCTAATAATATGAGTTCTAAAAATGACACTACAATAATGTTTTATTTAAAGAAGCAGGGGTGGTCATATGCAACCCACTGTATCAAGAAGTCACTAGACCTACAAATTTTAGCATAAAGAATGAAATCATGTTCAAGATATCTCTTTCAAGCAGCACAGACCATTTTCACACACAATCTTAACAGTAAGTTCCTAGAGAAGTATGAGTTTTTGCTTTTATTGTGTTGCTGTTGTTAGTCCTCTCTTCGTTACAAAAATAGTAATTTTTCAGTTGGGATTTGGTACTCTTTCTTTTATTGTACTGTGACGCATGGTATCACTATTTGGAGGTTTCCTCCCGCTTTAGCTCCTTCCTGAATTCTCTCAGTTTTCTTTAGACAATGAGTTTTTTCTTCTTTTTATATCTTCCCTACATTCATCAGGAGCTTTTTAGTTCCTTGAGCAATGGACCCCAGATTTCTATTCATTCCTTCCTATGTGATCTAATGGGTCTCATTCATTACTTCAAGGTACCAGATCCTCTTCAGTTAGCTGTCCAGACTCCAGATCAAGAGGATTCTTAAGATTCAGGTTCAAGACTGCCAGATCCATAGGAAACAGTTCCATTCTTGTTCGCCCCAAAGCAGAATTATATCCTGTCTTTGCTTCATTAAACTGATGATTTCAGGGACTTGGTGCTGAATTGTTGTGCTTTGTGGCCTTGCCCCTTAGAAATCTTGGAGGACATTAGTGAACTATAAGAGAGGCTAGTTAGCAATAGTTCTGTTGGCCTGCTTAACCCTGAAAAGCTTGGTCCCTGACTTTACACCTTGCCTTATCGCTTGACTTTGTGACTCTGGTTCTCAACTTTGGCTTTTCTCCTGGTTGCTAGTCTTTTGCTCTAGTCTTTTGATATCTTGCCTACAGCCCTTTGGCACCTGTTCTCAGTCTGTTTTCTTGTTGCCACTTGGTCTTCCCCCGCTTACGTGGAGTCATACAATCATAGAAAATTAGGGTTAGAAAGAACCTCAGAGGGTCATCTAGTCCAACCTCCTGTTCAAAGCAGGACCATCCTAAACTATATCATCCCAGCCAAAGCTTTGTCTAGCCAGATCTTAAAAATCTCTAAGGATGGAGATTCCACATCTACTCTGGGTAACCTGTTCCAGTGGTTAACTACAGTCCTTGTCAGAGTTTTTCCTAATATCTAACCTCAACTTCTCCTGCTACAACTTGAGATTGCTGCTCTTTGTTCTGTCATCTGCCACCACTGAGAACAGTCTAGCACTATCCCCTATGAATATCCATTATTGACCTATGGATCCTGTTCCAAAGGGAATAAAACCAAAAGATGTTAAAAATACTTACTAAGCCATGGAGCTGGTCAGCCACACTCCTCCCATGTGGCAGAGGAGACACTGCTGGGAAAGTAGATGGGTTTTTCCAGTCCACCACTATGAACAGAAGTGTCACTTGCGTATCAACAGAAATGACTCTTCCTCTCTGTTCAGCACTGGTAAGGCCTCACCTGGAGTAGTGTGTCCCATTTTGGGACCCACACTTCAAGAAGAACATGAACAGTTTGGAAAGAGTCTGGTACAGGGAAATGAAAATGATTAGGGGTATCAGAGGCAAGACTTATAAGAAAAGGCTGAAAGAGCTAGGGTGATTTAGCCTGGAGAAGAGAAGACTGAGGAAGGTGTTGCAGAGCACTTAGGTGCCCTGCGCCTGAAAACAGAAATGGCTCAAGAGAGACCCCTAGCAATGAGAAGGGGGAGGCGCAGCTGCCAGTCACCAGGGCAGCACAGGTGCTGGTTGCTAGGGCAACCAGTAAAATCAGATGACAGGAAGGGGCAGGGCTTAGCCCTTCTTAAGCCCAGGCAGGAGGCCAGGAGGGGGGAACTCGGCCAGTGCAGAGAGAGGGGTGAAGATTGACTGCATGAGCATCCCCTGGTTGCTGCCATGGGTTGGAGTATTTTCCCGGTAGGGATCAAATGTTGTTTTGACCAGACAGTTTAGTTTTATGTTATTGCCCAGGGGCTTTGTGTTTTTGTGTTTACTGTTTTAACTGGAGGACCGGGTGAGGCTGTTAGGGGTTGGAAGAGGCCTCATAGGGACTCCACAGTAGCATGGGGGTCCTGGTACCAGAGAGGGTGCAGCATTTGGGGGTGCATTGGCCCTAGCCCCAGAGGTGGGGGCAGTGAGAAGCCCCAGAGCAAGGGGGGGGCAGTGAGGAGCCCGGAGAGAGGGCCACGAGGGGCAAGGAGCCCCCAGAGTGAAGGGGGCAGCGAGGATCCCCGAGCAAAGGGGGGGCAGTGAAAAGCCCCAGGGAGGTAAAGGAGAAGGCCAAATCACAGCAAGGCCCAGGTCAAATTCCTGTTGGTACCATCTGCAAGGCTTGGGCTGCAGTGTAGGGGAGGAAAAGGAGCTGCAGATAGCGCCTCCTGGCACCGGGGCGTATAAAGTGGGCTGCCTCCTGCTAATTACATCACTCAATCAATTAAGAACAAGGCATGGCAGGTGAGTTAGCAGGCAGCTGGCCCATAACAGGAGGGTGGAGTCACCACTAGAAAGACTCCAGTAGCGGTACTCCTGTCACAGAAGGATTTGATAAGAGTCTTCAAATACTTAAAAGGCAATTGTAACAGGGGGCCTTCTCAGGGCTGGTCCCCCATAGGCCTGTCCACCTGTTCCTGGGCTAACCACCCACCTCACTCTGCCACGCCTTGTTGTTCCATAATTGGTTACAATTAGGTGGGAGGCTGCCCATTCTTGCCCTGACTCCAGGGAGCACAATCTGTGGCTCCAATCCTCCCCCACACTGCACCCGCTGCCTCGCAGGTGGCATCCAGGTGACAAAATGCTCCTGGTCTACAGCCAGACCAAGCCCTCATTAGCCTTCGTTGTCAGGCCTCATTCATACACGCACTCATACTGCCCTCTTTTCACTAGGGCTTTTCACGCTCCACTCCCTCTCACAGGGTCTCTTTCATGCACCGACAACTTATACTGTTTTGCTTCCTCTCGGAGAGGCCGCCCTTAGGCCACAGGCTTTATCTAGTGCACACCTTGGGTGGCAGATGTACTGTCTTTTGGGCCTCTCCCGTGACCTCCACCAAAGTAAAGGCCAGCCAATTACCCAACCTGGGCCAAGCTTACCCTGGTTCCTCCTGAGGCAACTCTACCTAGTTGGCACCTCCTTCTCACTGCTGCTGGGCTCTTCTTGCTGCAGCCTCCCAGAGTCCACACCTGGGCTTCCCTGCAGCTCTTCTCCACTGCCACCATTGCTCCTTGCTTTTCCCTGTGCCCAGGAGCAGCTTTTGCACAGCCACTGCTGCTGTTCAGTGTGGGTGGGTGGTTCTGAAGAAGGCATGGGGTGGACTGGGCTTGGGACTGTGCACAGGGGTCTCAGCTAGTCCAAAGATGGTCTGTTCCTGCCAGAGCAAGTATGAAGTAGGTGCAAGCCAAGGCTAGGGCTGTGTGTTCAGCCGCTGCTGGGTGCTGGTGGTGGGCTCCGAGCTATTGCGGGCAGGGGGTGCTGATTGGTCTGCAACAGTTCCCCAGAACTACCTATGTAATTTGTGGGCCTAAATAATTGACTGTTCCTGACCTAGCCAGTCATTCCCCAGTCTGTATTTGTGCCTGCAATTATTTTGTCTCAAGTGCAGGACTTTGAACTTGTCCTTGTTGAATCTGATCTGATTGATTACAGACCATTTATCCAGTCTGTCCAGGTCATTTTGGATCCTATCCCTACCCTTCAGGGTATCATCCACAAATTTGCTAAGTGTGTATTTGTTTCCATCATCCAAATAATTAATGAAGATATTGAACAACACCAGACCCAGGACAGATCCCTGGAGATCCCTGCTTGCTATTTCCTCTCAACTAGACCTTGAGCCATTGTGGACTACTTGATGAGTATGATGATACAACCAGTTGTATAGTCTGTGTTTCCTTAGCTTGTTTATGAGGATGTTATGGAAGACAGTATTAAAAGTCTTGCTAAAGTCAAGGTATACCATGTCCATTACTCTCCCCTCATCCAGAGATTGTGTCACTTTATCATAGAAGGAAATCAGAGTGGTCAGGCATGACTTGTTCTTGTTGAATCCATGTTGACTATTCTTGATCACCTTGTTCTCCTCTACGTACTTCACAATAGATTCCTTGAAGACCTGCTCCTTGATCTTTCTAGGTATAGAGTTCAGGCTGGCTGATCTGCAGTTCCCCTTCTTAAAGGTCTTCTCCTTAAAGATGTATGTGAGTATATATAGTATTGCTGGAAAGTCGCTTGGAATAGACAGGAAGTTACTTATAAAATTAAGCAACAGTTTCTAACCTGTTTTATGACAGTTTTTTTTCAAGATGGGTCTTGTATATCTATTTCATGACTACCCTCCTCTGTTTCAGAATCTGTCTTCATCATAGCTCTTTTGTGGTAGAAACCGAGGGAGTCTCTGGATGGCTCTGCCTTTTGCTGCATCTCTTAGCTGTGTTAGGGAGTGTATGGCACATGTTGTACCCTAACATATACTGTTATAGAAAACACTCTGGCACATTAGGCACACACAAGCCCATAGCGGAGTAGTTGTATCACACACCTTGGAGTTACATCATTATGAGACAGATAAACATTTTTCTTATAGCCAATTTATCATACCCACCTTTCTACTACCAGTAATGCTTATGAGTATGATTCTGTATGCTCCCATATTTAGTTCTTTCACTCTTGTACTATTTGCTTTGCCTGCTGTGGCATTGCATTGGTGGCTCATGTTCATCTTGTGGTCAGTCGTGACCCTGGTCATGGTGCTAGTGAGTGTAGTAGTGCCGAGCTTATAAATATGATGTGGGTTTTTTCTCTCGAGGTGGAGCAACTTGCATTTCTCCGTGTTGAATGTGATCAAGTTTGGGTCCTCCCACCTTGCATGGCTGTCCAGGTTGGCCTGAGTTGCTAGCCCATCCTCTAGTATGACCACACTTCTCCAGAATTTGGTGTTGTATGCAAACATAGCCAGTCCACTTCTGACACACAAATGCAGATCATTTATGAATATATTAAAGAGCACTGGTCTGAATACTGAGCCCTGGGATACACCACTGGTCACCAGGGGCCATGTTGACTCAGTTCTATCGACTGTCTCTTTCTGGGTCTGACCATGGTACCAGTTCCCCAGCCTTTGGACCATATGTAGTTGAGGCTGCTGTTCCTCAATTTTACCATGAGGACATCATGAGAGACCAAGTCAAAGGCTTTTTTGAAATCTAAATATATGATATCAACCTCTTCTCTTTTGACCAGGTGATGCGTCATGTGGTCATAGAAGAAAATGAAGTTGGTCAGGAAAGACTATATGCAACAAAGCAATGTTGGCTATCTCTCAGAATGTTGCCTTCCATTAGCCTGTTGTTTCACAGTTTCTAGGGTCAGAAGGGACCTGAGCAGATGATTGAGTCTGACCCCCTGCCATGACAGGAAAGAGTACTGGTGTCAAACGACCCCAGCAAGGTGTACATCTAGCCTCCTCTTAAAGACCCCCAGGGTAGGAGCCAGCACCACTTCTCTTGGAAGTTGGTTCCAGATCCTAGCTGCCCTGA
>NW_017728947.1:22567924-22604079 GCF_001723895.1 Crocodylus porosus
GGTCATAGAAGGCCATCAGGTTGGTCTGACAGGACCTGCCACTAATGAACCCATGTTGATTGGCCCTAAGCATATGTTGATGGTTTCTTTGGGTTTTTTTTCCCCCCAAGATCTTTCCAGGGATTGAGGTCAAGTTGATTGGCCTGTAGTTCTCTGGATCTTCCTTCCTTTCTTAAAGATAGGCACCACATTGGCCCTCTTCCAATCTTCAGGACCCTCTCCCAAGCACCAAGTGTTCTCAATTATCTTTGCTATTGGTTGTGCTATGATGTCAGCCAACTCTTTTAGCACTCTTGGGTGCATTCCATGCGGGCCTGCTGGCTTGTGGATGTCCAGCCTCTCAATCTGTTCCCTCACAAGATCTTTGTCAATTATAGGAATTTGATTGCCCTTACCCTGGTAGTCCTGCATCCTGTCAGGAAGCGTGATCCCCTTGGGCTGGTAGAAAACTGACACGAAGTTAATCATTGAGATTAGCTTTTTCCTGGGTGTCTGTTATCAGATGCTCCATTTGGTTCAGCAAGGGCCTGATGTTGTCTTTGTTTTCTTTTACAACATCCCACATATTTGAAGAAGGACTTTTTATTGTCCTTGGTTCCCGTAGCCAGTTTGGGTTCAGTTTCAGCCTTGGCTTTTCTGGTCTGTTTGCTACTGGTGTGGGCCAGTGCTGCATAATTCTCCATAGTGTGGTGGTTTCTGACTTACATCCCTTATAAGCTTCTCTTTTCTGATTCAGGAGGTCCATGAGTTCCCTATTGAGCCAAGGGGGTCTCCCAGCCCTTTTGCTACCTTTCCTATGGGCCAGAATGGACTTCCCTTTTCACTCCTTAAGGACATGATCCTAAAAGCACCACTCATCATGGACTCCCCTCCCTGTCAGATCATGGTCTCTCAGGGCCTCAACAACCAACCTCCTGAGCTTGTGAAAGTCAGCTTTCCTAAAGTCAAGGATTTCTGCATTGCTGATTGATTTGCCAGCTTTGTGATGAATAGAGAAAGTGATCAACTTGTGGTCACTGTCACCAAGCTTCCCTTCAATCCTCAGGTCACTAGATCATCCCCTTTGGCCAGTACCAGGTGCAGCAGTGCCTTACCTCTTGTTGGCCCGTAGACTTCTTGAGTCAAATAGAGTTTGTCAGTACAAATAAGGAAGCTTTGCAACTGATCAGATTTGGCTGAGTTCTCTTCCCATGAGATGTCAGGTCAGGGTGGTTGAAGTTGCCCATGACGACCATGGACCGAGAGCGTGCAGCCTTTGCCAGTTCCCTAATGAATTTGTGGTCAAGCTTTTCTTCCTGTTTAGGAAGTCTGTAGTAGACTCCTACAGTTATATCCCCTTCACCATGTTCTCCCCATATTCTAACACAGAGGGTCTCAAGTTGCCCTCCTTGGGTGCCAATCTCTGCTTGTAGGAAAATGTACTGCTCCTTCACATAGAGAGCTACGCCGCCACCCTTCCTTGCAACACAATCCTTCACGTACAAGGTATTGCCATCAATACTTGTGGTCCAATCATAGGTGGAGTCCCATGAAGTCTCTGTTGAGATTGTATTAATTTTTGCTTAGCAGAAGGACCAGTTCCTCCTGTTTGTTCCTTATGCTCCTGGCACCTGTGTACAGGCAGCTAAGCCTGCCTTTGGAAGTCTTGGGCTTCCCTGTCCTTTAAAGTCCTGTCCTTGGGCTGGGATAGGAGTGAGTTCCCTTGTGTTACCTGACCTGATGATTCTGTGGTTGTTACTTCCCGGGTTTGCACTAGAGAGCATCTGACCATCCCCCAGTGATCTTGGTTTAAAGCCCTGTCAAGCAGGTCAGCCGTTCTGGCCGAGAAGAGCTTCTTTCCCATCAGAGTAAGGTGGAGGCCGTCCCTTCCCAAAAAACCCCTGCCTTTCTCTCTGAAGTGTGTACTGTAATTCAAGAAGCTGAAGCCTTTGCAATGATACCAGTGCTGTAGTCTTCTGTTGACTTCAGTACATCTCTTCCTCCTGTGCCCGTGACCTGTAACTGGAAAGATCAAGGAGAAAGCTACCTGCGCCCCCAACCCTCTGAGCCCAGAGCCCTGTAGTCATGCAGAATCCGGCCAGGATTTCTCTGAGCCATCTCATTCATGCCCACATGGATGAGGAGCATGAGGTAGTGATTGGAGGGCCAGACGAGTTTAGGAATCCTCTCTGCCACATCCCCGATATGGGCCCTTGGGAGGCCAGGAGATCAGGGCAGCAGATTGCTTCCTCTGTCCCTCTCAGGAGGGAGTCACCCACCATGACCATCCTGTGTCTCTTAGAGGTGGCAGCTAGCTGTTTCCCCTCATCCAGAACTGGTGCTTCTGCTGATGTCTCTACTGGTGGTGTGAGAGGTGTGTACCTGTTGTTCATTCCAAGGGAGTAGTGACCCTGGTACCACGTGTCTTGGGACCTGAGATGACTGCCTTCCAAGCATCCCCTGGCTGTGGCTCCCAGTTGATCTTCCTGTTGTCCATCTTCATGTAGTCAGGTATCTGTGCTCTTCTCTCTTCGTTCCTCAGGAGAAAAGCCTGACTGTAGTGGTCATCAATCTCCTGCTTGTGGACCCTGATGGCATGACGTCTACCTACCTGGGCCTGGAGCTCAGTCACCTGGGACTCTAGGGATCTCACTAAGGAACATTTACCACAGGTGGGGGTGACCTTGCTCCCCTTCCCAGTTGCTGGCAGCTGTGCCAAGCAGCCCCCGCAGCCCAGAGCCATGGGTTCCATCTGGGTTGAGGTCGGAGCCATGGGTTCTGTCTGGGTGGAGGCCTTGGTGGTGCAAAGGAAGGGAGGACCAGCTGGGGTGCTGACCAGCCTATTTTTAGCTCCCCTGTACCCCTGCCCCCAGACAGACGACCTCCCTGCTATTTCCCTATGCTGCCAACTCCCACCCCTCAGGAGTTCATGATTTCCCAAAGGGAACAGGGAAGAAGCAAAAGAACGTACATCCTAAGGAAATTTGTGCACTCTCCTTTGCAGCTATGAATTATGTTTTTCCTATGCATTTCCTTTAACCATTTACAGCAGTTCACATAATTCATGGTTACAGAGGGGAGCGCACAAATTGTTTTAGGATATACATTCTTCTGCTTCTTCCTTGTGCCCTTTGAGGTATCATGAACACATAGGGTACGTACAGAGGTTCACCACATCTGGTCTACTGCTTTATTCAGTGGATAGTATGAATGAACATGGGAACAAGTACTCAAATGCTTAAATTTACAATTTAAAAATTGTTATTTTAATGTGATTTGTCATTATTTTTAAGAAAATACTAAAACAATGATGTTATGTGAAACTTTAACAATCCTCTCAATATGCATCATCATCATCAGGGTTTGAACCCTGAACCTTCAGCATTTCAGTGCAGCCTGCTGGGATACAAAACTGACTATTAGTTGGCAGTAGGAAAAATCTATTGGCCTAGAGTGGAGATGGACTGTTTGATATGGAAGACGATAGCCAGTAAGGACAAGGAAGGGGCACTCTCTCCCACCACACAGAAAGGTGAACATGTTCCTACTATTGTTTTGCCTTAATAAGATGATATTGACTCTGTAGCCTTTCTGGTATAGAAAACAGCAGTGCTGCAATGCAAGGAGGACAGGATTTACAGGGCCTTGCTTAAAGTCTAGTGAGGAAAAAACAAGTGAATGATCTTTAACTTACTTGTCAGACTGCATGAAAGAGATCAATAAGTGGCATAGTCAACTGCATACATGCATAAAATAAGCATATTGTTTTGAGAGAGAATTTTGGGGACCAAACTTGTTAGCCTTAATGTTATTTTAACATAATTATTTAATTTGCTCTTTAATAGTACTTTTTAATCATTAGTCTAACTACTAAATATGATAACTTTGTAGACAAATAAAACCATTCTGATTCTATATATAGTTACTGTACATCACTGGTTTTTAGTAATAGGTAAAAAGCCTGAGAGATTCCAAGTTCTTTTTCTCTTCTGCCAGCTGAAGAAAACGATGAATTAATATGTCATTCCATTTCCTCTTATGGGGAAAAGGAGTAGCTTAGTAATATTTTAATAAGGCAGAAGCTTACAGGTCTGATAGGATGTGCTTTGCTTTTTTACTTCCTTGATATTTTTCTGTAAAACTAGAAACCATTCTGTTCATAAGTCAACTGAGGTTAATGGACCCTTTCTGTTGATTTAATTGGGTTTTGGATTATGTCCACTATCTTCCCTGAAGAGTTCTAAAGAAGGAACTGTGTGTTCAGCTTTAGAAGTAAGTTACAAGAAATTTGAAACTTCCAATTCCTTTTCTCCCTTATTTCTTCATACAGAACTAATTTACAGCCTTGTACTAAAGATTCAGATGTTTCCTTAATAATAGATAAATGTCAAGTTTTCCATTCAGTTCTAAGAACATCAGCATTTCTTTAACTTTATCATTTTTCATAAATGCAGTTAGAAGAGGTAAAGAACTGCATATGAGGGGATTTGAGAATATATACTAGACGTATCACAAGTCTTAATGAATATGTCTAAATAAAGGATCTAACAGGAGGATACATAGAAAAATAGTTAAGATCTAGAAAATCAAACACTTTCCTCAGAAGGCCATACCAGAAACTCTGGATGTCACCAGCCTCTATGCTCATAGTCCACATGAGAAGGGCACAGAAATACCCATAAGAACATGGACTATACCCAAATTTGCAACCAGGGCATATTTCACAAATCATCCACTTCATCCTCACCCACAGCTTCAACTTTCAACAAATGACACATCCTCCAAATCTATGGATACTGGTATGGATGCAAAGATGGCTCCCCACTATGCTAACTCTTTCATAAGCCACCTGTAGGAAGATGTATTAGAAAACTGCACCACCAAACCTATACTATGCTTATTTTACATACATGACAGCATTATCTGGATTCAGTTATTGACTTCTACCACAGATTAACCTATAGTCCTTATTAAGGAGCGTAATCAGGAAGGATCCTGGTTTGCTCTGTTTAAAAATTGCAAATCCTCTGATTTAAAAAAAAAAATCACAAATTCTCTGATTAAAAAACCCCCAAAATCTGCATTTTTCCGTGATTAAGATGAAATGCCATAATAGATAGATAGATAGATAGATAGATATCAGTTGAACACAATGTTTTATTGATATATTTAGGTAGGCAAGATTCTTTGGATAGATGTGATATCTTTTATTAGACCAACTGAGTAGTTGGAAAAAAGTTCTTAGCAAGCTTTCAGGTGCAGTCACCCTTCTTTAGGCATAAGAAGTCTGAGCAGTCTCCTTTCTCTTCAAATAGTACATTCTAGGAACTCCTGGCACTCTGCTGCTATTTGCCCTACCCCTTCACATCTGTAGCACATTTTGAAGGGGCAGTGTGCAGACAGGTGCCCCACCTTTTTGCATTTGCTGCACTGGCATTGTTTGCTTGTGGTACATTATAAAACCCCAATGTGACCCATCTGGATCACTGATGGATGTGCAATACTCCACCTGGGCTCTATTTGTCTGCTTGTAACACTACTTGTGCCCTACTAAGACCCTGTGCAGGTACCATATATGTGTCCCTTCTGTTCTCTACTAACATAACTCTTTGGATGTACTTTTCCATCTATTTTTCTATGTCTTCTGGCTCTAGTAAATCTGTGTACGTTTGAACTATAATCACTCTTTCTCTTGACTTCTTCCTTGCTATGAACTTTATCCCTCTGAATTCCTATGTTTCTCTGCATGTCTTCCAAAAGTTCTCATACCCTTCTGCATCCTAGTAAGTTATTTCCCAAGTCTTTCAATTCAAAGCAGTCAGACTGGTGAGATGCTCTACCTGCACCTCCAAAATCTCAAAAAGTACCTTTTCCAGAATACATATCTGTTCGTTGTTGATCCTGTCTGCCTCCTGTCACTGGTTAAAGTTGCCTTTATTCACAGCCTCTGCACCTTTCTAACTTTTCTCGGCGCCTCTTCTAAGTTTTCCCACCATGCAAATTCTGGTGGGCCAGTCCGCCATTGTGCTCCCACCATCCTCTTTTTCTTGCCCAACATACCTTCCCCTGCTGCTTTTTCTCTGTCTCCCACTCTCCTCTGCTCCTGTGGTCCTTCTGGCATCATCACTCATTGTTGCTGCCTCTGCTGTTGCCCCACTGTTGTCTTCTTTCTTCCTTTTTTCCTCCATCTTCGTCCATTCTCCATCCATCTTCAGATCTTCATTTCTGCTCTACAACTCTTTTTCTACCTCATGCTTAGTTGTCACCACTGCCATTATTTTGAGCTTCAAGTCTCCTTCCTCCTCTCCTTACACCCCAATACTCCGTTGATCCTTTTCTCTGCCTTTAAGGCATAGATCAGGCTTTCAATGCTGATGGGTCTCTACCACAAGGATAGGTTAATATTGCTATTTTGAATAAGATATAAAGTAGTGCCTATTGAGTGCAGTCTGTGTCAGTGCTGACTCTTTTCCAAGTCATGGTGAGTTACTACATTGCATACATTTTCACTTCCTTTCCCATTTCTACCTGCTTTTTTCTTAGAAACATACCTAAGGAAGGGTATTTCATCCACAAAAGATTCTCTATATCTATTCCTATTATGCAGTTGGTCCAATAAAAGATATCAGCTCCCAAAATCCTTACTTCTTCTTAATTCCCATCATAATTACTCAGGATTTCTCTTTTGAATGTAATACTTTATATTATACTATTATTTAATGATATTAGGAATTAATATGTACTGGATTGGTCATTAAACGTGTCCTGGATATAGGCTAAATGCTTGCTTCTACTGTTGATTTCTTCATTACTTTGAGAAAGTACTACAGCTTTCTTACAGTCATGTTTGTTGGTATATTAGGGGCAGGAGTGATCCATGAAATCATATAATCATGATCCTTAACCAGTCCTGAATAAATGCTTTGTACAGTTTTCTGCCTCTTCACAGCTGGGATGCATTCATGAGAATGCTGTGGGTGGTGGAATACAGAATGCCTTACCATGGAGTTTTAATTTCTCATTCATTTCTTTGGATTATGAGATACTGGCTGTCAAGGGCAACCCCAAAGCATGTTTGTGCTATGGGACAACAACATATTTAAAATGACAGTTATACATGCAGTATTATTATTCACATGTTCTTATTTTTAAAATTGGTAGCATATTTAAGAGAACAAAGAAGCGGTAAAAGATATTTTGAATTGTGTGTTTACAAAGGTGTCCTATATTGTCTGTTACTTATTTGAAGTATGATTGTATTTTCCCATGTTTCCAGCATCTCAGACAACTCAACAAAAGTTGTTGAATACAGTATAGTGTCTTTGTAATGTTTGTTTATGTCTGTATCAAACAACAGTAACATTAAAATGTACCCTTTAGATGCTCAGTCTACTATACATATAGGATCTTACACATTTCTGGGTTGTTGTTGGTTTTTTTTGCTTAATATTAATTAAAATAATTACACTACAAGCTAGCAGCCTAAAGTCTGTGGAAACATTTATGTTCCTAACTATTTTAGTACAGCTTCATTGACTTTTTTGGGGACAGATGTATGTCAACACAGCTGAGGAATTAGATCTCTTCTTGAGGCACTTGTGTCCTACAATGTGTCTGGATAGCTTGTCAGCTGAGTCAGTCATTTTGCCTGCTGTGTTATCCTGGAAATGTGGTTCTGCTGACTGTTAAAATACACAATTAAAAAAATGGAACCCATGTTGATTAAAACTTTACATTTAAAAATAAGCCTGTAGACTCTAACCTCAGCTCCTGTTACTGATGCAAATCAGCCAGACAGGGGAAGCCAGGGATTCCCCATTAATTTCCTTGAAACAAAGATACCCTTGCAGGGTGCAAAACAGTGTGATCAGCTCTGTAGAAGCTGTAATCTCTTGCTTTGTGCAGAGGGTATATTAGGTGCCAGTAAGTTAAAACTAAGATAAAGCCCACAATCATTTTGCAGATCTTTGGTTAGTGCAGCTGCTGACTGGGGGTGGTGGTGACACAACCATGAAGCTTCTCTAATTTCCATTTGGGGCCGCTTTTGACTTCTACCTGGCCCAGGATTGAGACTGTGGAAAAGTGATTCAGAATCGCTTTTTCTTCCGCTTGTTTAGTTGCAGTGTGTGTAAACGTGGTACAGGTCAGATCGAGCCCTTTAGTTCTGTATGTCTAATCATGTCAGAAGATAGGTTGTTGTTATATCTATGTACATTCCCTGCCACATATGATACTATGTTTTAAAAGTTGAGCCTTCTGAAATTAGCCTCTCTGGCTATTAATGCAATGGAGATCAACTTGGATTTCATAGCTAGAAATGTTAATCCTGATTCTCTGGGGAACCTCTTCCATCTACATAGATTATATGCCTGTTGAATTAGGCATTATTGTGTTGTCTGTACTCCAGAATTAAATAGTTAGACTTTTATCATTATATCTTTTAAAATGCCTTTATGTACCATCTGACTTCATCAGAATAACTCCCAGGGCATGTCCCCATGAGCAGGAACTTGTGTTTTCCCAGGGACAAACAGCAGCAGCACAATGTGTGCCACTGCTACTTGTCTTGGGGCAACACCCATTCCACATGCTTTCTGGTGCGTGGCACGTTGCCCTGGGAGGGGTAGGAGAGGCTGGGCCCAGCATTACTTGGTATTCTGGGGGCTTCGGGGAGCTGCACCCATGGCAATCCTGCAGCGTGGAGCCTGACTGGCAGCCGGATCATGGCTCTGGTTTTGGGCAGCGTGCACTGATGCCACACATGCTGCCCTGTATTTTTTTAGTGCAGATTTTTTTGACCATGGGATTTAATCTTTTTTCATAACCCCAAAGTTGCTAGGCTCTGCACTAGCTGATAGGTGCTTTGTAACCCAAATAGGTAAACACCATCTCATCTCTGAAGCATCTGATTTCTCAGATAAAGATTCAGAGGTGATAAGGAAGCACAAGAAAAGGTGGTAGCTGGGTTGAAATCTGTCACTATAAAGGTAGTGATTGATTTTCTTAAGGAGAAAGTGTATCATTGTTTTAAATGTATCTCACCAAACCACATGCTTATAGAAGATGACGTTTAAAAATTCTAAGATGGGTACTGACTACGGGACTTGACCTTGTGTTACAAATTGGAAACATATATGGAATGGTAGAAACTGGAATATCATACCTGATCTGCAGAAGTTTATGAGGAGGGATGTTTAAATTAGTCATTGGAAAAATCATTTGGTCTGATTTTCCAATGCTTATAAGGACTTGAAAATTTGACCAAATTAGCCATGTTTCCTTGCTCTATATTTTCATTTTATTCTTTTTTGTTTTTAATGTCCTCTTTTAAATGAGAACATATAATGTTTCCTCATTTAAATTATAATAATTTTATAAGTATCATGCTGTTACCTGAATTGGGTTATTTTACAACATTTTTAAAGCCTTTGAACTTGGCTGCCTTTTGCACTGTTATGCTTTCTGTAGTATAAGTGTGCACAGGAACAGGTAAAAACTTACTGTAACTGTAAAAATAGGGTTATTCTTTCCTTCCGGCACATGCAGGTTAATAATACATAGTTGTTATTAGAGCTATATATCCAGAACTGTATAGGGTTTTTTATAATTAATTAGAGACAATTAGATGGCACAAAAAGTGCTTTTGTAACACAAAGTGGTGAGCATTGTAGGAAGCATGATAGTGACATACATTACCTTTCATTTTATCGGGAGATACTTTAATGTGATTACTCTCCTGCAGGCCATCACAAGTTGTCACTTCTGGTTGCTGCTGTTTTATGTTTACTGTGGTCCCACATGCTTCTGTTTGTAGTCACAAGCATGTTGTTGTGTCTGGCAAAATATGTCACCACTGCATGCGAATAAACTGAGAAGTTTACTTGAGGTTATTGTAGCTCCTTTTCTTTCTCTGCTTTGGGACTTAATTCATTACAATAGAATTTTTAAAAAGATTATATTACTAAATACCCGTTCAACACTTTTAAAGTTTTGGTTAGTTTGATTTACCAAAGTAGCTTGCTAATTTAGTGGTGCCAGCAGTTGCTAGGACATGTCAGTTGAATATTTCAGTCCCAGACTATTTTTACTTTTATGTAGCAAGTTATTTAAATACATTAATGTACATTGACCTGTTCTAACCTATGCTATATGAAAAGAAAGAAAGATGTTCAGGGTGGTGGAAGTAGAAAGAGGCATAAAGTGTATTGGAAAACTACCAAATGTCCCCTGCAAATGGACCCTATTCAGAATCAGTAAGCGTATGATGAGTGAAGTGGTTTTGAATATCGCCTTTAGATTCCATGCTGTTACAAGGCCAGCCCCGAACATGGCAACTCTTATTTCTACACACAGTACCTCTTCACTCTCAATTTAACCCAAAAATCTGATGAACCCATTACTCCATACTTGATTTCATGGAACAAGGAGTAGATATAGTTACAAATGATCAATCACAAGCCGTGAACCAAAGCAGCAAGGCATTAACAATTCACACCATTTCGGTCCACTTGCTCAAGCAGAAGATGTGCCAGCATATTTAATGCACAGCTACTTCGTGCAGTTTAAGGAAAGACATGACTCATGCTGCATTTTAGAAACTAAGGGGACTTCATAGGTTTTCATGCCTGCTAAACATTGAGTGTCAGAGTATACTCACATCTAAGCAATTAATATAACCATGTGTTCAGTACAAGTAAGAGAGAAAAGTTCCTAAATTAAATTTTACTCAGGTAAAAAAATAAAAAGAGTAACCTAGAAAATGTTTTCCTCCAATAAAGCCATATACTATTAGGTGGTATTGTACAAATCAACATCTTGTTCAGCTGTATTGTAACACTGTAGACCCCACAGGCATATGCCGTCAATTTAATGGGATCACTGAAAAAGCAAAGCAGCTGTGAAAGATTGCTTTAAGTACAGCAATCGTGTGCTTGTCATTTTGTTCAATGGTGGAAAAATCCAAATTCGGATAGGCATCAGTATTTAAGAAAATGACTGCTAAAGCATCTCTCGTAAGTACCTTAGGGACAATAAGATTTGACATATAGCATGTAAACAAAAGTACACAGCAGCTGTTAGATTAGTTTTGTTTGAGTAAAAATACACTGACATAATTTAAACAACATAGCAAACTGTGTACTCTCCATCATTCAGACTCCGTCTGCAGAGCACGGTTTTGGATAGTGTGCACCAGTCACTCTGAGACTCAGCACTGTATAACTGTTACTAAAAATAGGAGGTGGAATGCAGTCAAGCACATGTGTGCATTAAGACCAACTCTTTCCCTGCATGTATCTTTATATACCAAAGAGTGTCCCAGATAGACTGTTCACTTCCTTCAAAAATTATTTGCAGGTATCTAAGGAGCAAAGCAAAGATTTTTTTTTTCCTATTATATAATTTAATCACCTTTAAGGATTTTTTTTTCCAAACATTTGAAAACATCTGTGACTACTGATGTAATTTTACTTTTTCATTGGGAACAATTGCATAAAAAGTAAAAAACAAAAAGATTGCTGTGAAGATATACTTTATATAACAGTTCAAAGGATAATAGAAGATAACATATACATTTAGATTACTCCAGGAGTTTGCCTTTAAGAGAGAATTCATAGAGTTTTTGCATCAGTATATTTATTTGTTGTTGTCTTCTTTTGAATATTGCAGATTACCAGATAGAATAGGCAGCATTTTTGCTATGTTAGTATTTTATTGCTTTTTTCAGATTTCATGTTGTAATGTTACAGCATTTCACTATTGTCTGCATTACCATCACTTAATAAATTCGGAAAAGTTCATCAAAACACAGAAGTAACTTTCATTTTCACATTGGAAAGTTGTTTCCGTTTTCTATTCTGTGACTTGTGCCATTATCTTTATTACCTTTTAAATTCTTTGGTTTTAGGGGTAATACATTTCTAGTCTTTTAAAATCATTGCAAATGTGTTAAGTTCAGCTCTTGGACTCCTGCTGAGGGCCACAGTCCAACTCTAGACTTATTTATAAACTGTTTGTACATCTGAATCTACTCTGAGATTATATTCATGCCAAAAAGCAGTGATGTTTCCATTACGGGCTTAGTCCTGTGGAATAGAGATCCATACTTAAGCCTTAAAAACAACACTGATATGATTTACAACAGGCTGTTAAAGTGAGTGCCACTGTTGTCCTGAGGAAAACAACGTATATACAGGAAACTGAGAGTGAACTTTTCAATACAGACTTTTAAATACTCCTGGCAGCAAAGCACCAGAAGAAACTAAATATATTCTAAAGAAGCTACCTCTGGAAACACAGGAGAGAATTAAAGCTTCCACCTCCCAGGAGCCCAGTCTAGGTAGCTTTTACTTATTATCCAATATCCATAAACCGAGTAACCCAGGATGTACCACTGTTTCTGGTGTTAGTACCATCTTGGAGGGAGTTTCTGACTGCATGGACTCTGTCCTATTCCCATATACTATGGGAGCTAACTACTATTTGAAGGAGATCCTAGATTTCTTAAAGAAACTAGCTGCCATTGGCAAGCTTCTGGCTAATGCCATATTAGCTATCATAGGTGTTACACCTCTGCACACCAACATCTCCCATTAAGATGGATTACAAATCATAAAGGACATTATCCCTGACAAGAACACTGCTTCTGTTTCCATTACATTCTCTTGTTTTGTTCTTACAACCAGGTGTTTCAAATCTGGGGACTCTCTATACCTACAAACAAATGACATTGCCATCAACATACGCATGATGCCTTAATATGCCAGTATTTTTGTGATAGACATTGATAGACATTGCTAACCCCCCATCCAGTAGGTAAATCTGTGGGGAGGGAAAGTGGGGGTAGATCGAGGCAGAGGGAGAAAAAAATTGGGGGCACACTTCCCCAGCAAGTAAGTCCCACCCATCTGGGGCCCCACTTAACTTACCCTGCTCCTGCCTCTGTGGCACTGTCCCTCACCATAGGGGCCTTAATATAGCCCTCACCCCTTCCCTCCCCCACGGACTGGCCTGCTGGGCTGGAAGACACATATGCATGCATGCAGGCACTCAGCCCCCCACCCCAGCCTTGGATCAACTCCAAGAGGCTCTGAGATCTGGTGGATCAAGATCCACTGGTTGGTGACCATTGCTCTAGAGAAATTCCACCAGGACTTTAGCAACTTCCACCCCTCCATCAAACTGATGCTGGAATACTTCTCCCAGCAAATTAATTTCTTGGACACCACTGTGAAATTTGGCAATGGTCATATCACCGCCACATTGTTTCAGAACCCAACTGAGTGCTACAGCTACTTCCCTAAGCACACCACTAGATCCATCTTCTATAGCCAAGTTCTATGTTACAATCATATCTGCTCTGATCCTACTGACCAGGATGTATACCTTAAGGACCTGGAGCAAAGATTACTACAGTTGCAATACAATCCTAGAACTGTAGCCACTGAAATCAACAGAGCCAGACTCAAACCCCACTACAAAACCTGCTACAATACCAATCCTAAGCCAAGACCAACAGAATCTGAATAATTTTTGCTGTCATCTACAGCCCTGAGCTTGAACACTTCAGACACATCATTAAAGACCTCCAGTCCCTCCTGGAAAATGACAACCATCTCAAGGTAGCCACATGTACAAACCTGTCCTGACTTAGAGGTATCCCCCAAACTCGAACAGCATCTCTCCAGCAACAGACTGCCTAACTCCTCTTCTCACCAAGGCACCAGGTTTGCTCCAGACCCAGATTCCAGCTGTGTCCCCTCATCAACACAGATCGTATCATAACTGGACCCAAAAACATGGATTATAACATCTTAGGTTCATTTATCTGCACCTCTGTCATATGTGTCATCACCTACTTACAGTACCCCTCTGTTGTCTACATTGAACATATGGGGTGATTTCTCTGTGTAAGAATGAACGAACAGTTGATTTGATGTCAGTACCAGAAAGACAGACAAGCCTTTGGCAGAGCACTTTAACCTTCCTGGCCATTCCACGTCTGACCTTACAGTGGCTGTTCAACAAAACTTTTTAAATGAATGGGACATTGCAGAACAAGAAATCATCCATAGACTGGATTGTGTTATGTATAGTTTAAAGATTAATCTGTTAAAGAAAGATGCATTTGATGTCATTTTTAACAGTACATCTCAGCACTGGTATGATTTCCTCTGGCAGGAAAAATATATAGATATATGCCTTTTTTGGGTAAGATTTATGTTCCCCAATGGTTTAACTGCTCTGTTTTTTCTCTCTCCTACCTACTTTCTCTCTCTCAGCAGTGCCCCTTCTTTTTTCCTCTGCTTTTCCCTATGCTTTGTAGCTGCTTTCTATTTAGCAGCTTTGCTTTCTGAAGTCCCTTCACAGTATCTGATGAAATAATAACTCTGCTTGTGAAAACTCATATATCTCTGATTTACTTAATCCAAGGGTGCATATCCACCTTGTCTTCTGCCTGACTTCAGACTAACATGGCTAACTACCTCTCAAAGTTCAACTTCTGTCATGTGATATAACGTATCAAGTCAACAAGGGACAGGTTTTGCTCCAAGCAACAAAAACCTATTTACTCTACTGACCTTAAAGAAGGTTCTTTCCCTGATTAGTTTCTCCTTCCTCAAACCTGAGAACGGTTGAGTAAGGCTGCTACATAGAAGAGGCTTAGCTATAATGAAATTAAAATTGAAGTACTTGTAACTCTGTAAAGCTTTGTTTAAAGTTATGATTAGATAAGTTAAAAAAGATGTAAAGGGATGGGAATTTAGTTTGTCCCTTTAAAAAAATCTTAGCTTCCAGACTATATTTAGAGAAACTACCTTCAATTCCATAAGCATTGATTTCATTACTGGTTCATTTTCCATATGGTTTCCATTCTCTATATGATAAGGCATTCCATCTGCTCCTAAGAATTCAACAAATAGGATCTCTAAACTCATGACCCTTGTACATCAGGCTCATGGGTACCTAAACTTATGCAACTAAATGGTTCTTATAGATTTCATAGACATTAAGGCTGCAAGGGACCTCATAAGAGCATTGGGTCCAGCCCCCTAGCCAAGGGGCAGAAAGTCAGCTAGGGTCAAAGGATCCCAGCAAGATAAAAGTCTAAATGTTTCTTGAAAGTGTACAGAGTAGGTGCTTGCACCACTTCTGGGGGGAGTCTGTTTCAGGCCTTGTAAAGACAGTAAAGAAGTTTTTCCTTATGTCTAGCTCAAAACGGTCTTGCAGGAGTTTGTGACCATTGGACCTTGTCATGGCCTGGGGTGCTCTGGTGAACAGGTGTTCCCCCAGATCTTGATGCACACTCCTTATATACTTATAGGCTGCCACCAAATCACCCCTGAACCTTCACTTTTCCACAGTGAAGAGTCCCATAGCTTGTAGCCTCTCTTCATAAGGCCTGTTCTATTGTCCTCTGATCATGTGCTTGGCTTTCCTCTGTACTCTTTCAAGCTTCTCCACATCCTTCCTAAATTGTGGAGCCCAGAATTGGATGCAGTATTCCAGCTGCGGCCTCACCAAGGTCTTGCTCAAGATGCATTGGTAGATGCAAGCCAGAGTTTTGTTTGCATTGCCACCTATGTTATCACATTGGTGGCTCATATTCATCTTGTGGTCAAAGATGATCCCCAAGTCTCTTTCAGTCATGGTGCTAGTGAGTGTAGCATTGCCAAGCCTATAAGTGTGATGCAGGTTTTTGTTCCTGAGGTGGAGCACCTTGTATTTCTCCGTATTGAATGCCATCAGGTTTTCATCCTCCTACCTTGCAAGCCTATCGAGGTCGGTCTGGATCACCAGCCTATCAAGGTTGGACACTCTTCTCCAAAGTTTAGTGTTGTCAGCAAACTTGGCCAGTCCGCTTTTGACACCAGTGTCCAGACCATTTATGAAGACATTAAAGAGTACAGGTTCAAGAACGGAGCCTTGGGTGATGCCACTAGTCACTGAGTGCCATGTTGATTCAGTTCTGTCAACTACCACTCTCTGGGTCCGACCTTGGAGTCAGTTCCCCAGCCATCAGACTGTGGAGTAGTCGAGGCTGCAGTTGCCCAATATTTCCATGAGGTCAAGAATAGTTTCTTTGATAATTTTTTTTCCAAAATCTTCCCAGGGATTGAGGTCAAACTGATTGGCCTATAGTTTCCCAGGTTTTCTTTCCTCCTTTTCTTGAACATGGGCGCCACACTGGCCCTCTTCCAACCTTTGGGTACTTTGCCTGAGCACCACGAGTTCTCAAATATCCTTGTCAGTGGCTGCGCTATGATGTCTGACTCTTGGGTGCAACCTATCCAGACCAGCTGATTTATGGGGGTCTAGCCTCTCAAGATGCTCCCTCACAAGATCCACGCCAATGCTGGGCATATATTCATCTGCACCCTGGTCATCCTGCATCATCTTCCGCAGAGTGGTCCCTTTGGGCTTCGGGTCCAAGGGATAGACTTTGCTTTCCTTTACGAAGGTGAACATACAGTAACTGTATTTCATAGTCCCTAGGAAAGATCCTAGTTAATCCCAGTTCTGAGATTAACCTTTATTAATGTTCACCTTTAATACTGTTACAATGAATGCCTTGATTCCAGCACAGAAAATCTGGAATATAAAAAAATTGATATAAAAATTATATAATGCTTTAGAACAAGTTTTAAAATCGCCAGCAAATGTGTTTATGAATGCTCTGTTCACTTTACTTTGCAGCTTAAGATCTGTACTGAAACTTGCTTTCAGAGAAAGGTATTGGAGATGAGCTATTTTATTACATTAGCATTGATTTCTACCAATCTTCACAAAGTCAGTAGTTCAGCTGTGTTCTTTTACTGATTTTTTTTTGTATATGTAACCCAACACAGAGGTTAAAAATCTTCAGAATTATATTGGGATGTAATAGTTTAAAATGGATGGTTCTCATTTAGAATATGTCTTCTGGTTCTGTTTCTGGGCAGGTTTAGCCATCCAGCTGGAATTACATTAGGTCTTGAAAATGGATGCTGCGTCGCAACAATCCTTGACCAGTAGTGAATTTTTCAGGTATAGAGCTATGAATGCCTGACACTCGGCAGTGTTGATAGTTTATACAACCAGGCATTCAACAGTATTATGAATGATAAATCTATTTTTTCATCTAATTTTGCTCTACTGCTGTCTTCTCCTGAAATATTATCATCTGGTTGTTCCTAGTTTTTTCCTTTACACATCTTTTTTTTATTCCTTACCAAGATTTTTATGCTCTTTAATGTCTCTTTATTTCTGGTATTTTACAAAAAAGGAAAAATTTTATAATTGTGCAAAAGTTTAACTGTGAATCTGGAAGGAACATAGTTAAAAGTCAGAGCTGTCCAACTTCTAGATACCCAGGGACTGCATACAGCACCGGCCACAAACCTGGTGTATGCATACCATTGGGGAAACCTGCTCTGGTCACACATGCAGCCCAGCCCCACCCCCTGGCAGGTGAGCAGCCCAGCTTATCCCCCTTCCCCACCGCTGCCCCATGTACACAGGTTCCCTGCTCACAGTGCAGCTCCCCGTCCCGGTGAGTGAGCAAAGCAACTCCCCCTTGCCATGCACACAGTGGAATTCCCCCCTCTCTAGCCACCATCTGGCTGGAGCAGCCCAGCTCTACCTTGCTACATGCAGAGCCCAGCTCCCCACTGCACCATTTTCAACCCAGCTACCCCATGCCATGCTTGCAGTGCAGCTCCCCACTCACTGGGTCAGCAGCCCAGTCATCTCACCACATGTACAGTGGATCTCACCCAGCTACCCCTGCTGCATGTACAGTTCCCTCACTATGTACACAGTGTTGCTCCCACCAACACCATGTGGATCTCCCTTCCCTACTATGCACATTTAGCAGTTCAGCTCCTCCTCCATCCCCTTTCCAGCACATGCCCAGACAACACACCTGCACCACAGGTTGCCTGAGTTATCTCATTTCCTGCATGTGCAGCCTGCTCCTTCCTCCACCTATTTACATCATAGGCAACCTGGTCCTCCTTTGTGTGTGGGGACAGGAACCAGGACCTGGAGGAGAAGCGGGAGCCTGGAGAACCCAGTCACCACAGCTGCAAGAGCAATGGGTGGAGTGGCTGCCTGGTGAGAGCCTGTCAGCTGCTTGTTAACACCTTGTTGGTTGGCCTGCAGGCCACCAGCTAGACAGCCCTGGTTAAGAGTCATTCTGGACAAGGGCTATCTGGAACAAAACTTATGTCTGTCAAAATTACTCATGCAAATAGTAAAATATTTTGTATTTTATTTATTTTTTCATTTGGTATGGAATTAATTCAGCCAGATCCTCAACTTGTATAAACTTGAAGTCAGTAGAGCTTTGACGGTTTTCACAAGCTAAAGATTTGACCCATCATGTTTTATACTGCTACAATAATACATCATATACATATGCATATACATACACACTTTGTAGACATTCTCAAGACTGATTGAACTTTTTTGAGGCCTTTTTGGCCAGACTCTAGGGGTGTGTCCAGACAAAGTTGGATGAGTTATATGCAGTGCCGCAGACCTGTCTGTGGCACCACACACATTGCACAGTCATGTGTTTCCTACTTTGCAGCATGGGGAGGGATTTGATTCCAGGAGATCCCAGGGTCAAACAAACCCATGCCTAAGAAAAGTGGGGTGATGTACATAGCAGCAGCACATGCCACCCCAAACTCGCGCGTAGCATGGGCATTCCCCAGAGGCCAACTAACAGTGGTACAAGGTGTGCCACTACTACTTGTCCCTGGGGAAACACATGTTGCTGCTCATGGGGACATGTCCTAGGTGCTTAACTTTAAGCATGTAGGTAGTTCCCTTGACTTAAATGTAAGCATGAAAGTAGTTTCATTTTTGTAGCTGCTTAAATATCTTGACAAACTGGAGCCATAGTTTCTTGTAGGTATCATATCAGAGTTGGAACTTCAGTAGCAAATTAATTAGAGACACTATAGTGGCTTTCAAACCTATTCAGGAAGGGCATTTTATGCATAACATTCAGTATAGAAGTAGGTAGTGATAATTCTCAGACAAACAGGTAAATATCATGTTGAGTCTTGAAGCATTAGTCACGTGAAAGGAACAGCAGCTAACTAAAATTACTGACCAGGTGGTAAGACAATATTCTAATAAGGTTTAAGGCATATGGTGTAGGCACGTAGCTATTTTGACAGTAGGGGCATAATAAAGCTACATGATTTTATATTTTGAAATTAATATCCCCCTCTAAAATAATTTTATGATATTTTGATTCTGCCTTTGTTATGTGGCAGTATATTTAAAATACATTGCTTTTAGCAAAAATAAATATGCAGTGTTTACCTAGTTATTAACCTGTAGAGTTAGCCTTAACTCACATCTGTATGATCTTTCTTTTATGTTTACTTTGAAGTGTTCAACTACGCAGGTCAACAGGAGTTCCCTTATGACATTTTCTTTACTGAGGATACAGTCTAGCTCTGTATGGTTGGGGAAAGTTGAACAGCAGTTGAGTTAAATTGGGAATCAGCTTCCTGAATGGGATGTTAGTGTCTTGTTTTCCACAAAATATGTCAAATATAATGTACACATGGATAGCTCCTCATTTTTTTGTTGACAATACAGATATCCCTTTCTTGCTACATATCTGCCAGTAAAATTATTACAGACATGAGTATATATAACACATATCAGATGAGTAACATGTATGTGTGGTCACATGTGAATGAAAACAACATGTATTCCTGAAATGACCACAGAGTACTAGAGTTAAAGCTATAATATTTTATTTGCAAATGTTCATAAGTGTGGTTTATACTGGTATTCCTTGATTGTCAGTTTTCTTTTAGATTTCCATAAAAAACAGGAATGTCTTTTACATTTTATAGTATTAGATAAAAGCCTGAAAATATTGCATATTTAAGCAGCCAAGCACCATTTTATTTTATCTCACCTAAAAACAGCCTATATATTAATTGCACAATACAGTAAAATTCAAAATGTGTGCCAAATGCATGTGTCTCACTAAAGCCTCCTGCCAAAAGGTTCTTGTCTTGTCTGTCACAATATATTGGCATAAGATGCTACTGAGAGAGAATGCTTTAAACGTATGGGATACAGTCTAAAAATATCAAGAAAAATCTTGTTAACATTATTGCCTTGAATCTACTTGTATATATCTTTTCCTTTGACTTTCCCTTCATTATTAAACAGCCACCTTGAGCTGTTTTATTTGATCTGAAGCTGATGCTTGAGCAGTGGCAATGAATAGGGTATTGTAAAATTGCTTATAAGCGTGTTCATTATATTTTTATGGATAATCTAACGTGTAATATTTTAAGTATACATAAGCTCCTCAACAGGAAACTGTATACAGAAACAACATGGATCTTGCAATTTTATCAGGACAATGCAAGTAGATTTCAGCAAGGTTGGTTCCAACTCATCTGTGATAAATGAGAAGATAAGGCAATCAGTGCACACCATGACACTCTGTGCAGCTAGTTAGGCACACTTCAGAACTATTCAGGTGTGCTCACGAAGCTTATAAGTCTTACATGGGGGGTGTCTCAATATAAATACATCCTTCATGGTGGCCACTAGTAATGCAGGAGTTGCTTTTCCAAGACTTAACCCAGGTCAGATATAAATAATAGATATTAGGAGTTAGTTCTGATGGTGGGGCTGCATTTCAGGCTGTGTATTTCAGTTGGGTCAAAAGAATGCATTTTCTTTTTTTTTTTCCTTGTCTAGTTCCTGTGCTTGATAAATGCCTGCAAAATTCCTTCACACCTTTGCGTGGACCTGTTTGGGTCTCTAAGGGAGAAGGTTTCAGCCCCTCAGGAGCAAAGATGTATATCCAGGGAGTCCTATTGGCCTTGCACCATCGATTAAAGTCTGCAAAAAACTATTGCAAACAGGTGAGTTGTCCCACTCTTTAACAGAATGCTTTTTTGTTTTCATTTAAAAATGTACTGGTTGTATAAAAGAAATGATTGGCACTGTGTCATAAAGAAGTGTGGCATGTATTGCATGAACTTTGGTGCCTGTTAGGGAAACGAAATGCTTCGTCTATAATCTCAAAGGCAACAATAATGGAGCTAATTGCATCTGTCTTTTGGTGTGGGATGTCATACGTTTCATCTTTTCTTGCTGCACACTGTGCATAACTGATACATTCCTTATGTGGAGATTCTATATAAAAACAATCATTTTTCATTAAAAAATGAATAGCTTTTGATGCACCTATGATGTTTACTATGCAAACTTGTAGTTCTTCCCACCAGTATGCCTTAGTTGAAAAATGTTTTTGCTAAAAAAAAAAATCTAAACATTACTGAAGTTACTTTATGAAAAATAACAGAATTTTACAATTGCTAGGATAACCAGTAATATTTTAGTGACCATGCATTTGGAATTAAATAAATATATAAGACATATATTTTAATCTGGATACATACATGAATCTGGGATATAGCATGCATTATTTGATCTGTTGTAGTCTTAGACCTGATTAGTTCAAAGTGGCTTTATTTGTATACATGTGTGTTTATGGAGCAACATACAGATGTATTTATTACTTTTTAATCAGAAGGTTTTGCATGTTAATACTTTCGAATAAAAATGAAATTGCCAGAGTTATTAGAATAGTTAGGTGTGACATTTTTTGATTTATAAATCTGAGAGTAATCTTTAAAAGGTTAGCTGAATGATTTATGAAAAAAGTAGATGTGCAGGTTTCTCAGAAAAAGTAATAATTATACATTAAACAGCCAGCTAGGAAACTCAGTTTCAAAATAATTTCAGGCCCCAGAGTTAAGAATGAATGCATCAGATAGATCATGTTATATCAGCCTATGTAGGGAGGGGGAGGGGAGGTGGAAGCCAGGGTGTCAGTCACACTGTTTATACAGCACCTCCTGCTGCCAGATCCATACAGAGAAATGAGCATTGACTTTGGAAAATACCGTTCCTGTCTCAAGCTAATGGTGATCAAAAATAAGAACTCAAGTAAATAGAAACAATCAGTAAGGCTAAGAAAGGGCTTCTTTTAAAAGATAATTTATTTTATCAGCATAGTAAAAGAAGATGGTGAGCATCTTCATATTTTCTATTGATATTCCTCACTTATAAAACAATGCTGTCTGTCAAAAGGTATAAAAATAAAAATATATCAATATTACAGTGTTCTGATAAGATGATAATTAATCTTTAGAAAACATGAACATGAAATCTATCAAATATGAGACATTCAAGTATTTAACAAATATAGTCATAATCTTTAAAATAAAAAAGCAGGTAACAGCTTTGGGAGGTGGGGGGAAGCTCCTGAATAAGACCTGAAGAAAAACACTTTGTGGGTGGCTCTTTATTCTTCTTTAGAAAGAAAATATGGTGACACTACACTACATTAACCTGGGTTAATGATTTCTCCAATAATGGCCAAAAGTATCAGTTCGGGAAGAGTTTTAATAGAAGAAAAATAATTTTATTTTATTTGAAAGCAGCTCTGAAAACAAATGCATGTAGATACTGAAATAATTATATGTGGACCTAAGTGCCATATACCTTTTGCAGGTGTTTCATTGTTTAAGGAACATAATATGAACCGGTAAGAATTAGGAGTATTAATGTGACATTTAAAAAAATATAAAGAAAATCAAAATTGTTCTTATATACATTTCAAAATAACATTTGGAGTATCAAGAATAAAGCAATAACTTTAAACCTTATAAAATTATTACAATAATATTAGGTCTTTATTATTAAAATAATATTTGGTATCTCCTAAAACACTTTCAGTCTGTTGAAAGGAAACTGTATGCATTACCTGGATTAATATTTCTGTAGATAAAAGTAAGATTAAAGACTAAAATCCGTTTTAAGCATATTTTCTTTCAAATTTTACTGTTTACTATCTTACTAGAATGTTTTTGTAAGTGAGATCCAATATAGGGTGTTTACAGAACTTAGCATGTGTATTTAGAGAGTATAGCATATAATTTTGCAATATTACTTTTCATTTTCTGTATTTTGTGTTATCAATAAGTTAAAAATAAGTTCAAACAGAGCTAAAATAAGTAAGTTCTGACATGGTAAATGAGGTTTAGGAAATTCAGTGAAAAGGCCTTCCTCCCATCCTGTTTGCCAAGGCATGACAGCACAACCCAACAATGTGATATTTCATGTAGTTTTCAGACTTATATAATATCTAGACATTCTGGCAGCCATAAATGATTCTTTTTTTGCTTTTTATTGATCTCAGTATTATGTTTTTTGTATTGTATTTGTATTTAGATTATCTTATGTTAAATAAAGAAAGAAAAAATGGAGAAAAATAATAGAAAAATATCCTTGACCTGCAATTATTGTGCTAGGATCACATCCTTTGCCCATTGCGACAAAATAGCTCTTACAAATATTACTGGCTTGATAGTAAGGTGAGGTACTTCTATTACAATTTAACTGGATCTCTATTTCAGTGAGTACTATCATACTTCTATAAAAAATACATACTGTTTGGCCCCCAAGGCTACATATTGCAAATTGCACAGCTTCAAATCACCCTGTTGCTTCCTGCCCCAGAAGAGGCAGTGAATGCGAAAGAGTCAAACTTCTTAGACCACAAAGTCTGAGGTCACCTTACTGTATCTTTTGTACCATTTTAGGATGAATGTTGGTAATCTACAAATAACATTCCTTGAAAGTCAGGTAGGGTAGTATAAAGCAAGTAAAAGTAAGAAGGCACTTAAGATTTGAAGAAAGTTTCTAATATAGAGATAGCTCAAGAGAAAATAAATTAACAGTATTTTTTATACAATACATCATAACAGCTTGCTTTCTACTTTTTTTTAAAATCTAGGCTCTCTTTTACTGTAATTATTTATATTGTCTCTGTGGACTCCAGTAACATCTTGCAAAATCTCACATTGAAAATCTAACACTCTCAGATACTGGCATTTTAATAGATGAACTTTTTGTAAAATATATGAAAAATGTTGAGCACGAGAGAGAGAGTTATTTTGTAAATAATTTTCAGATTGGGGCATAGTAACTATTATAGTATGTGTCTTGAAAAATGCTCTCTTAGTTTTTTTGTGAAAAATCTGGCTGACACCAAAATAGATTTAAATGGTAACATTTGTATTTTGTGTGAGATATGATGGCTATTAATTTTTTATTTAAAACACACAAAGACAAAGACTTGATGCACAGATAATTTTTTATTTAAAACACACAAAGACAAAGCCTTGACCAAAATTAAATTACTCAGAGCTATCCAAAAGGTTAAATTCATAAATACCAGTGGAAAAAAAACAATAAACATGTGAGTATGAAATGTGGTTAACACTTTCAGTGATGGGAGATGTCCATCTCATTAGCATTCGTGATATGTAGTTGTGCTGTTGGTGGGGGTGTTGAAGCAGGAATGCCATTGTGCTGGGTTCCACTGTTTGGGGACAAACACTGCTGTGGAGGGAACGTGTGAAAAGGCCATAGTACTGTCAGTGAATGAGTAAGGCTGTGCTTTCTGTATGCTTCAAGCAGGGAAGCTGTCATTCACAGGCCTAGCACAGCTAAACAGAGGCCAAAACAGAAGACTCAAATGCCTTTTAAAATGATATTAATTATTTTTAAACATTTTCTTCATTTACAGTCACATATTACATGAATTCTTGTCCTGTCTGTTGGTAAACAAACACAAAATGTATTTTGACTGATAAAGAGAAAAAGAAATAGCATTAGTACCACAAAATTAGATTCCTTAAGGTTCATCATTCAGAGGGCAGAGGTGTAAATATCTGAGAATCACAAGATGACCTAAAAAGCTCACAAATGTTCCTGAGTGTGTGCATGTTCCTGAGTGTGTGCTGCAATTTTACTTTGGAAGTTTGTAGTAAAATACGGCTATAATAATTTATGTATAACTTCACCTACAGTTCTATGGATTTCTGTCGTTGACTTATATTGCGTTTATGTACTCTGTTATTTATTTTTAACAATGGGAGGAGAGCATAATTATGCTATGAATTCATTAACTCTATCTCAAAATTACAGTAAATAGAAATTAATAATGTGAATCACTGCCAATTATATATGTTAAAGGAATGATGCAAGTATGAAAAATGTTGAAAGAAAAGCAAATGACAGACTAAAGCAGTTGAGTGATTCTACATTCACCATGAGAATACCAACAAGTGCTGCTGTGATCTGTGAACCTTTCTATTTTAAGCATGTGTTTAATGGGATTCATAATGCCACTATTTTAAATTGAATAAAGGTGGAACATAAATTATTAACCTCACTATGTTTTTTTACCATTTTATCTAGCAATTTACACTATTTTTAAAATTCTGAGATATACTTATAGCCTCTGTAATTCACAAGATGTTATCAGTTTTGTTGTATGGACCTATAAAAGCAGCACTGAATTAAAACGAGTAAAATATTTTAGTTATTACTACAAGAAGAGAACTAAGATTGAATTATTATTTTTAAAGCGTTTGATTTGAAATTACTAGCTTAGATATTGGTGCATGCTTACAAATTGTTTTTCATAAACTTCTTTGCTTATATTCGGTAACAACTACTTGATGTAACTATTTCTCAAGTTTTTAATGAGTTCAGTATGATTTTATATGCTAAGATTTCCAGTGAAATGGCTGTAATTACTTCTCAGTGAGTCTACAGGGCCTCAGTACTTCACATTATAAAAAGCAGAAAAATTAGTTATGATAGAATCCTTTCTCTTGGGATTCTGAAGAAGTAAATACATTATTATTGTGTTTTTGTTTACTAAGTTTTGTATATAATTTTAGTGTAATTTTATGCATATACCAAAGCAAGATATTGTCAGAGTTGTTTTATCAAAATATACTCTGCACAGTTATACTGTTTTCCAAAAATTATATTCCATCCTGGCAAAAAGTTGTTGTTATAATTGCTAGATATTATTAAAAGAATAGTAAGGGCTCCATTGAAATGGTGAACAGCTGATTTCTAGTTTAAACAATATATCATCCAGTATAATAGTATTGAGATTTTTGTTGTCTTTTTTTAGGAATGTTCTTAAATTACATTTGAAAAGTGTATTTAAATCATTAAAAAAAAAGAAATTTTCTTGCACAGAAATGTTAAAAGTTCCCTCTATTTTATCCCCTCCTTGTCTAATTTTATTCATTACTCACATCTTTTTATCTCATTTTCTTTATGCCATACACAAAATAGGCCTTTTATCTAGGGACATGTACTGTTCAAGCTATAAAAGCCATATTAAAGTAAACTTTTTCAAACAGTAATATTTAGTATGATAAATGTAATATTCCAGCATATTTTTACATGTAAAAATATAAAAAATAGTAGTTCAGTAGTTTTGAAATTGAAAAAGAAACCTACTGTCTTGATAACTATGGTAACTGATTTTTAGTATGTTGTGTTGTTTATAAATTTGACTGATCGTTGAAATTTGTTCCCACAACCAGGCTGCATTCTAGTTGCCAGAAGTATTTTAAGAACCTTAAACTTGTGTCTTTTTCTAAGTGTCATGCCTTGAGCAGGCCTAACATCAGTTAAATGAAGTGAAAATTGCATTCTTGTCTTGATAGAGATGAAAATGGATTTCTGGTCATGAAATAGATGTAGTTGTCACTTTTTTAAAAAGGTGTCAGCAGTTTGCTTCAGCGAGTAAGGTGCCAATTCAGTATGACAGTAAACTTGTGATCTGAGCAATCAATAAAATGCTTCAATAACTTCTGCTTCATTACACTTATAATAAGAGGCTATAGATCTGTGGCACATAAAACGTTGATAAAGAGGATATGTAGGGACTGGCTGTGACATTTTGTCTTAGAAGTACAGTAAGTGCAATGTTGCCATCTAGAGTTTGTGCATAGGTAATTTTTCCAAAAAGCTACAGTGATAAAAGAAGCCTTGATATTGAAAGCTGTTTATTTTCAGCAGTTAGTGGCATCCTTGTATATGTATATACATAATGTATATGATGTGGATCAGGTATTTGTCTTGTCACAAAACTGTTTAGGTCAGGGAAAAATAAACCACTTTTGCTCTCTTTCCCTTCTTTTGAATAATGTATAATAAATGTGAAATATTTTTTTCTCAACTAGTATTATAATAGATTTAAAATTCAATTCTTATCTCAGTAGCTTTTCTTACAGGTTACATTTGATAAAGCAATGACATTATGATGATTTGATTTGATACCTATAAGGGGAAAATCATTGCTCTGTGATAAGAACAAATTAATATAGTATTGTTTCAGATTTTGACAAAATAGTATCTTACAGTTAATTTACCTATTATGAAACCAGAAATAGCTGCTTCAGATTTTTATAAACCTATATAAGGGACTTGTCTCTGTGTTATTTATTTTATGGACAAATTATTTTAGTTCACCTTTACTAGTTCCTTTACCTTTTAAAAATGAATGAAATGGGCTTGTTGCAACATATAGAAATTGACAGGATATTTTCTATTACATTTAAGGTCAAAAACCCAATAATTAGATCAGGAAATTCTCCATAGACATCTTAGAAATTGTAGGTCTCTGATTAAAAGTCTCTTATTAAATGACTTGGGTTCAACATTTGTGTCCTGTGTATGTTAATAACTTAATCTGATTTTACTGAATTTGGAAGCCTAAACATTTATTTTACTGAATTGAGAAAAGTGATTTAGTCTAGTGAGAACCTGGGTATTGATAATTTTATGTTGAAAGAACTAATTTGGCTGAGCCAAGGCAAGTTTAATAGGAGGGGAACTAAGAAAGTGACTTGTCCTTTACTGGTCATTGCAGTGATACTATTCTTGGCCCCCGTATTGGGCAGATGCTGATCTTAGCTGATCTTAGAATAGCTAAGAATACTGCAGTGATTGTGCCTTTTGCTCCTGATCATCAGTCGTTCCTAACCGCCATCCTGAATTAGATATATTCTACACGTGTCCTATGGTTAATTCTTTTCTATATAGGTGATGCTTTATAGTATGTAGCTGAAAATGTCAGGGAGGAGTTGGTGAACATAGTAATGCCAGACATTGCTAAATTGATTTTTGCAACAAACTCTTGTGCTTTTTTTAATTCCTGGTAGGAATTTTTTAGGCCATTCTACTTAAGATATTTTGTTCGTATTAACAAGTTAGACAACAATATTAGTACAAATTTAGGCTCCCAGGAGGGAAGTAAGGGTGAGTAACCTATTAAATCAGACAGAGATTGGAAGGGGAGATTAATTTGTTTGCAGATTAGGAATACATAAAACCATTTGTGACTGCCCAATATATGTACCCCTTGCATTTGAATGGTGACAGACATATTGATCTCTTGAACAAGTTAGTATGTTGGGCGACCTGTCTTTCAGTGGGTAAATCTAAATGACACTTAGGGGTTTTTTGGTAATGGTTGTAGAAGGGAAGGATTTCATTTAATTCCCAGTCTAGTTATTGAATCAGTATATACATATGCCTACACATGTCTAAAATCAATCTGGCTTTATACAGGAACATTGTAGGATGAGAAGATTATGGTTTTACTTGCAAGACTACCTGTCTGTATACATTAACTGACAGAGTTCTGTCTTAAATAACTTGGGCATGTCCCCACGAGCATGCATGTGTGATTTGTGGCATTGCAAACCACGTGTGGTGCATGCGCATGCATTCACTATGCTGCTAATTTGCAGCACGGTGGTTTTTTTGACACCAGGAGATCCCAGTGTCCACCGCTAAAAAAAAGTGGCATGGTGCATGCAACAGTAGCATGCATCACCAGAAAGGGAGCCTAGTTGGCCAGAGCCATGCTCTGGCTTCTGGCCAGGCTCCAAGTGGCCGGCTCGGCACCACTGCTGCCCTGGGAGCCCCCCAGGACCTCAGGTAAGGCTGCTATGGCCAGCCCAGTTGCTGGCCCCAGCTTCCCCTACCCCACCTGGGGCAATTTGCTGCACTCTGGAGCATGCATGCAGAAGCATGAAGGGGAGATAGATAGCAGTGGTACAAATATGTGCCACTGCTATTTGTCCCACAGGAAACACATGCTCCTGCACCTGCACGCTCATGGGGAAGCGCCCATTGACTGTTTTCTCAGGCTAAATAACTATCTGTCACATGTCATTCTCTTTCCCTTATCCATGGCAATGATGTCATGGACAAATCATCAGAAATAGTTATTTCTGCATGAGCTTTATTAATTTCTAATAGCAGGTCTTCATAAACACATCACACTTTATATATGCCACCTTATGAACACCATAAAGCAGTGGTTGACAGTCTCTTCAGCCTGCCTGCCAGAATAACCCAGCTTGGGTCAGAGATGGAAAGGCAGGGGCAAGGATGGAGCCACCACTGCCACTACTCCCCACTGTGGTACAGGGACACATATGCCACCAAATGCTGCTAAAGCCTCACATCTGCAGGTCTGATCCAGTGGGAAGCCATAAGTTGCCATCCCCTGCCATAGAGAGATGTTATTGCCTACACAGTATTCAAAAATCATGAATCAGGTCCCAGAAGGATTCTTTTAGGATTCTTTTTATTTGCATTCTGGTTCTAAGGATTTAGGAATCATGTTTTCAAGACTTTTAAAAAGAATTACGATGGACAAATTTATTTTCTTTTCTAAAAGATGTTTAAGACATTCATATGATCACGAGTCCAGGAGCTGGGGATTTAAGGAACACACAACTATCATTCTACCTGCAATACAATGTTAAGAGTTGTCAACATTGTAGTATATCTTTGCTTTAAAGAGAGATAGATATCTGTAATTGTGGGAGGGTTCTTTTATTCAATTGTATGGCCTTAATTTTCATGCAAATCTGTACTGTTTTGCCCAAAATATGATTGCATCAGGACCAGCTACAACTATTTCTCCTAAGCATCATTCATAGAGACAGTTATATAAGCAACTTCCTCCTGTGCATTCAGATGGAACTATATTTACTGTGTTGTCAATGCATGGAATAAATTCTGCATTAATATATATTCCAGTGAGCTAAACTAAAGTCTGCACAAGCCTTTGGTCTGCAGTGCAGGTTAGTCACTTTCACTAGCATGTAATCTTTAAAAATAAAAAAGCTTAGTTTAGAACTTTTTGATTGTATCAAAAAGAAATTATTACATTTTAGAACTTTGAAAGTAATTACAGAATTCTGCTGTTAAAGTCAGTAGAAGTAGGTTTGACACATTTTCTTTGAATTACTCAACCACCTACAGGTATTATTGCCTATGACTCTTTTGAAATGAGAATAAATTTTATAGAGTTACAACAGCAAAGTGAAAGAGTGTGTTTGATAGATTCCCTGAACAGTTTCAACACCCACAGGTATTATTTGTAAGAAAACAATCATGCAGAGTCTTCAGCTGGTTAGAGAGGGCACAGCATTCCATCTTCACCTGACATCCTATCTGTTCTCTCAACATCTTGTGCCCCCTGCCTGCCACCCACTCCTCCCAAAACAATACTCACTGAGAGAAGCTTGTGTGAATGGACAAGAATATGAATGTTTTTAAAGAATCTGAAGAGTGTGGAAGCCACATTGTTAAGGGTGGAGGAGTTGGGGGAGGGGGAAGGAAGAGAAACTGTCTTTAGGATTGATTAGTATTTTGCACTTTCTGTTCTAATTAATCAGTGTTATCTTTGAATTGTTAGAATCACTCAATTTTAATTATTCACAGGCTTGAAAACGGATTGATTACAAAAATACCAGAGCCAAAAGACCATTTGAAATATATTTCTCACTATTGTCCTTTTTTAATGTGTTTAGCATATAACATCGTTATGATTATTTTCTAGAAACTTGTTTGGGTCAGAATTTTTAAGCAGCTACATAAACTTTAAATATTTAAGTTTATATGTTTTTGTGTTGATACTGTAAAATCAAACATTTTTAATTATATAAATAAATTATTATTTACCTCATTTTATTATGAATTACATTCCTGTAGTGGTTAAGGGTAACCAATAAGATTAGATCCCCCTATATTCCATGCCAGAGATTGTACATTTAACATGATAAAAAAAAAAAAATCAAGTTTTAGGTTTTCCTTTGCTATTTTAAACGTATTTCAAAGCAAACCATACTATTTTGGCATTTTCAGTTGAAAATGTCTTATTCCCCTAGTTGCTCTTTCTCTTGGATTTTTTCCACAGCTCAGGGCCTTTTCTTTTGCAAAGTTGCTCTCCTTCCTCCTTGCATTTTGTGCTTTTTCTTATCAGGTATTCTTGGTAAATAAATGGAATTGTTCAGACCCAGCATTAGCTAGAAAAAGTAAAGAAAGGAAAACTATCATCTTAAATGAATTTGAAAAACTAATTCAAATTCTCAGTATAAACTAGGTATATAAACACATCTCATTCTATTTAGTATTGTATTGTAATATTAATTGACTAATGGATTATTGCAATGTTGGAACAAAGTCTTTTCCAAAAACAAACATAACATCCATTTTTTAAACCTCTGTGGATATGTCTATATGAGACACTGACTGCATAGTAGCCAAATAATACTCCGCAGTAGTGTGTCACAGCATGGACAGTGCTAATATGTTACTGCGCAGTAGTGTCACTTAAAAAACATTTGCCGGCACTACTGTGCCATAACTCCAGCTACTGCACATTTATTTAGTACTTGGTTGTATAAGTACTAAATAAATGCACAGTAACTACTGTGCAATTGCATCTTGTATAGAAGAGCCCACTACAATGCAGAATAACAAAATGTTAGGCAGACAGGCTTTGCTGTGTTAACTACACTTTTTCTAAATAAGTAGGACATTGCAGAATACTGCTGTACCATCTTGGAGAACTGCATCCTTGTTGCAAGCCAGTAATTTTTTAATGTCCTACCCATGGGCAATAAACCACTGTCCATCATGTCCTAGCAGCCTGCTTCTTATTGGCATCATTGCTGAATGATTGGTCAACACTGCCTCCATTGTAGCTCAATATTCTATGAAAATGTTAGATTATACACATCTAGTATCTTGCCAGTGTTCAAGTATTCTTCTCCCACCTCCCCATTCTAGTGTGTGTATGGTTTGAAAGGTGAACCACCCAAATTATAATTTCCCTGAATCCCACTTTTTTGTCAGTTGCTACTCCTGTCAGCCTCGTACTTCTCTACAGATATTCCTTCTTGGAACAAAAATAAAGACTCAGTTTTTAAGATACAGATTGGATACTTGAAGAGAATTCAAAGTTTAGAGAATAGGAAATAAGCCATGTGAGGTAAGAATGTGTGACAGTCTGTACCATGATGTGCTGTGGCTCCTAATGAACCTTGCTATTATATTATTCCAGATGATCAGAGACATATCAGGGAAACCAGGTAACTGTGCCAACATCGCTTCAGGTAGGAGTTGCCCCATCTTGGCACAGCCCCATATGATACAGCTCATTGAAAAGTCAGCTGAGCTTTGTGCCACCTGTCAACTTGCTCCCCTCCTCCCCAAGTGCAATAAGAGTGCATAGAAGCCATTTCAAGTTTAAAGATTGGATGGGCTCTCTTACAGTCCTACTTGCATCCCTACTTTTTCACTTGTTTTTTACCGGCCACACCCAGTTCCCCAAATGAATTTAGTACAGTCCTCTTTCATAAACTCTTATCACCTACTCGGATAACTAGAAAAGGGAAAATATAAGTGCAGCACTACTGGCATGTGTGCCCCCACCCTGCCATCTGGGCAGCTATTGCCCGAAAGATGTTCTCAGCATGGTGGCCTGCTTTGAACTATCAAAACGTCCTCCTGGCCTTAAATGGCCAGGACATCAGCCACCTCATTTGCCCTCCAGCTGGGCCCCAGGTGCCAGCCCTGAGCAGGTTCCTCTGCCTGGATCCTGCCACTTGCCTCACTAGCAGGAATCCTGGTGTTCCCCATTTAAAAACTGCAAATTCACTGATAAAAAAAATCTCAAATTCACTCTTTAAAATACCTCAAAATCCATGTTTTTGCACAATTAAAAAAACCACGAGAGAGAGAGATCAGTTGTGCAATGTTTTATTGATATACTTACCATTTTAAAGCAATTTGGAAACCTACCAGTGTCTCTATCATCATAGCAAAATAAATTCTAAATATCTATATGCTTTGATGTTTGCTTTTGGCTTTCTTATGATAGAAAAATTACAGTTCTCCCTGACCCCGTCACTCACCAGGATGTGGGGACAGCTGCCTCTGCAGCCACTGCTTCTGTCAGCAGGTTTCATCCTGCCAGGCAGCTGGACACGCCAGGTATGTGATGGGGGGGATGTGAGGTTTGCAAGAGGGACATGGGAAGAGGTGTGGGTGGGTGTGGGGAGGTGTGAGTGGGGGTGGTATGGGGTATATGGGTGAGGTGGTGTGGGGTTTGCAACAGGGGGGTGGGGTGAATGTGCAGTGGTGTGTGGGGGTGTCAGGCTTGTGGAGGTCCACTATACGCCCACCCACCCTAGCCCCTGCAGCACTAGCAGGGCTGTGCCAGCGGCAGCTCTGCCAGACCCATGGTCTGTGCAGGGAGAAAGCACATGGTGAGACCTGACTTGGCCTGGCGTGATCCATTAGCATGCCTTTGCATAGGAGTGGGAGGTGTGGCTCTGTGATGTGTGGCTCCTGTGCAATGGCACATGCTAGCTGCATGGGCTGGGTTGCGTCGGGTCAGCCAGGTATGTTGTAGGCACAGCACTGCAGCTGTGCATTGCTGCCTGAACCTCATACAGAATGCATTCAGCATGACCCAGCTTGGCCCATGCAGCTACCATGTGCCTTTGCACAAGAGCTGTGCATCCTGGAGCTGTGCCTCCTGGTCCTGTACAAAAGTGCATTAACAGGCCATGCCGTGCTGGATAGATCAGGTCCCACTGCACACTTTCTCCCCAAACAGACCGTGGGTCTGGCAGCTCTGCTGCTGGCACAGTCCAGCTGGCTGCTAGTGCCAGATATGTGCAGTGTGGGGGGATGTGTGCTTTGTGGAGGGGCTCGAGCAGTGGCTGCCACACACCTACTCTCCACCAGCTCCCTTCAGCACAGGTGGCAGCACCTGGTGTGGCCATGGCCCAGCTGCAGGCAGAGTCCCATGGTGGCATGGTGCTGCGTGACATGGGCTTTGTGCTGAATGGACCCAGCCTGGCCCACTAGCACATGGGTTTCCCATGCTGCTAAAAGCCATGTGCTAGCAGGCCAGGCCAGGCTGGGCTAGGGTGGGTCAGGTCTGTTCAGCATGTACAGAGCCCATGTCAGGGAGCGCCATTTTGCTGTGGGCTGTAGGAGGTGGGTGGGTGCATAGGCGTGTGGCAGCCACCTCTCAAGCCCCTTCACAAACCCATCCACAGACTGCACATCTCCCCACCCCGCCGACACTCCCCACCCCCCCACTCCTCACACCTCCCCACCCATAAACCCCACCATCCACATGTCCTTAACTTACCTGTGATAGCACCTGGGTCCTGGTCATGCCACGTCCTTGCCCTGCTCTTCTGCTTGCTCCAGCACACTAAGGGTGCTGCTGGGGCAGCAGAAGCACTGTAGAGATGCTCTGGCCAGAAACTAGAGTATCTCCCTGTAGGACCGGCTTCTGGGTTACTGCAGGGCATGGTCTGGGACCATGGCCTACCCTACTTTTTCCCTCGTAGTTTTTTTTTTTTGATGCCTGGATTTCCAGGTATCAAATTTTGAGCTTTCACTGAAAGTATGTAGCACAGGGAACATTTTTTTGTCCTCAGCATGCCTCTTGCAGAATCACAAACTGGTTTGGGATGCAGCAAGATTTATTCTGGACTGTGGAATAAACTCCCTCCAGATGTGGTGCAATCACCTACCCTGGACCTCACTGGGGTCACCTAACCTCAGTTGTCTTTCCTGCCTAGTGCAGGGGAGCTGGACCCAATGATCTTGTGAGGTCCCTTCTAGCCCCTTATGATCTGTGAATCTATCAATCTATGTGAACGCTCATCTGGATATGCCCATGATGTGACATTCTGGGTCAGACCAATGGTTTAGCCCAATATCCTGTCTCTGAAAGTAGCAGAAATGGATGCTATAGAGCAGGAGTTCTCAACCTGGTGGGGAATGTGCTAGTACAAGGAAGGCTAGGGGACAGTGATCATGAAATGATCCAGTTTGCTATTCAGAGAAGGGTGGGGAGGGTAACTAGCACAGGACAAATTCTTGACTTTAGGAAAGCCAACTTTGATGTGCTCAGGGGAGTAGTCAGGGAGGCACTTGGAGCCCAGGGTGTAGGTAGTATGGGGGTCCAGGAAAGGTCACACATCATGGTCCTTCCTCAAAGAGGCTATCCTTAGGGCGCAGCAGGATGCAATTCCACTGCACAGGAAGTCAGGAAAAAGGTCCGAGAAACCTTCATGGCTGAGCATGGATATCCAGGCTGGCCTGAAGGCAAAGAAAAAAGCGTACTGGCAGTGGAAGCAGGGGGCAGGGACCAAGGAGGAGTACACTTCTCTGACCCGAGCTTGTAGGGATTTGGTAAGGAAGGCTAAAGCAGCACTGGAGCTTAGATTAGCTTCTGGGATTAAGGATAACAAAAAGACCTTCTTCAAGTAGATAGGTAGCAAGAAGAAGTCTCGGGGTAACATTGGACCCCTACGAGGCAGGGCAAGGCAGGGCAGTTGGTGACGGACATGTGAGAGAAGGCAGAACTCTTTAACAAGTTCTTTGCCTCTGTGTTCCTGTCTGCTGACAATGGGGTGCTCTCGGGTGATAGTGTAGAGAGGCCCAGGAAGGATGCGAGTCCCCAGACTGTTAGTTCAGACCTAGTTAAGGATTACCTGGAGGGCTTAGATATACCCAAGTCAGTGGGCCCGGATGACCTTCATCCGCGGGTGCTGAGGGAACTGGCTGGTGTCATTGCAGAAACATTGGCATGGCTGTTTGAGGACTCCTGGTGCTCGGGCCAAGTCCCTGAGGACTGGAAAAGGGCCAATGTGATCCCTATTTTCAAGAAGGGGAGGAAGGAAGAGCTTGGCAACTACAGGCCAGTTAGCTTCATTTCTATCCTGGGGAAGGTCTTTGAAAAAATTATCCAGGGCTACATTTGTGAGAGCCCTGCAGGGGAAGTGATGTTGAGGGGTAACCAACACGGGTTTGTGCCAGGCCGATCTTGCCTGACCAACCTGGTCTCTTTCTATGACCAGGTAACAAAGAGCTTAGATGTGAAGGAGGAAGTCAATGTCATCTTCTTGGACTTCCAGAAGGCCTTC
>NW_017728947.1:22604688-22606615 GCF_001723895.1 Crocodylus porosus
CAGGGATTCGGGGAAAGTCTGTTTACCAGGGCCCCCCTTGGAGTCACCAGGAACAATGGCCACAAGCTGAGGGAGGATAGGTTTAGGTTACATATTAGGAAGAACTACTTCACTGTAAGGGTGGCCAGAGCCTGGAATAGGCTTTGCAGAGAGGTGGTGTTCTCATCTTCCCTGGAAATCTTCAAGAGGAGACTGGACAGGCAGCTGGCTGGGGTCTTATGTCCCCTCCCACCCCCAGTGCTCATTCCTGCCCATGGCAGGGGGTCGGACTCGATGATCTGTCTAGGTCCCTTCCGACTCATGATTCTATGATTCTAGAAATTTAGGCTGCTTGCAGATGTGGACTTACTTTAAACGTGGCATGCTCTTGAGCCCGAAAAGTGTCAAAAAGGCACTTTGGTGTTTTTATCTAATAGCTAAAAGTGCCAAAAAGTCCTGATGAAGCACCCAGTCTATACAGACGCTGTGGAGCTGGGTTGAGATAACACACTACTGCTTCTGATAGAGCGCATTTTTTCCACATCTGCCAGTGCCCAGTCTGTTTTAATTGTTGGTATTGAAAGACATTGTATTTTTAGCATGAATAAAAAACAAGAAGAAATAATTAGCAAAATATAAAGAAATCAAATAAGAATGTTTTATAATACTTTCTAAGGCTTGCTGGACTTGGGTGGCATCATGTTATCTGAGACAGCTGGAGTGTACTTCCTCAACCAGTAGTTTAAACTGTTTAGGGGATCTTTTGGGGAGTGGCAGCTTATAAAATAAAGTGTTACTTGGTTTATGCACGCATACACAAAAATAGGTTCTTTAGTATAGGCGATGATGTGCTCTTGGACATTTAATAATAAAATACATGTTCTGCTGTATACGATTTAGAGAATGAAACTTCTTCAGTTTTCTTAGCTCCCTGATGACCCATCACAAAAGACTGCAAAAACAAAGAAGCGCTGCAAAATATACTCTATTAACTTTAAAAGAGCAAGGGACAGGACTAAATGACCTCCTAAAGTCTCTGAAAGCACATAATTCTTATTATGTATTTATTTATACTATATTTACTTGTATAACACATACACATTTCTATCCAAAATTGGGATGTATGTTTAAGTGGGGAAGCTCAAAAATGGCTTCTCTGCCTATACAACTCATGTACAGCTGGTCAAAAAATTTTAGAGGTGTGGCAACATGCTCATGTAGTGACACTTCTAAAGCTAGGGAAAGATCAATCTGACCCAGAGAGCTTTAGACCTATCTCTCTGCTATGCCACACCTGCAGATTGTATGAATGACTGGTACTGAACTGGCTTGCCCCACATGTGGATAAACACCTAATCCCTTAACAGGGTGAATTTGCCCTGGAAAATCAACAGTGAGCCTGCTGCTAAATCTAACTCAACATGTTGAGGATGGTTTTGAAAGAGGCCAAATCACTGGACCTGTCTTCGTTGATCTAACAGCTACCTACAATACAGTTAATCACTGGTGACTCCTCCACAACACCCTGGCAATGACAAAAGATCTACACCTTACAGAACTAATAAGATCACTGCTTGAAAAGAGATTTGTTGTGTCAAACTAGATAGGAAGCAAAGCAGATGGAGGTGACAGATTAATGACCCCTGCAAGGAAGTGAGCTGTTATATAACATCTGTATGAATGACCAACCAAGTGATTTGGAAACAAAATATTTCATCTATGCAGATGACCTGTGCATAACAGCCCAAAACATTGGCTTTGATCATGTTGAAAAATCCCTAAGCGAGGCACTAATTGGCCTAACCTCCTACTACATTGAAAGCTAATGTGGCTTCCACCTGACTTCATGGACTTTATAGACATTAGGGCTGGAAGGGACCTCGGGAGATCATCGAGTCCAGCCCCCCCCCGCCCAAAGGGCAGGAAGTCAGCTGGGGTCATAGGATCC
>NW_017728947.1:22606715-22611438 GCF_001723895.1 Crocodylus porosus
GAGTTCAGTTGCAGCCTTGGCTTTCCTGGTTTGCTCCCTGCAGGACTGGACCAGTGCAGAATAATCCTCCTTGGAGATTAATCCCATCCTTCATCCTTTGTAGGCTTTTCTTTTTAGCCTTAGGAGGCCTGCCAGATCCCTGGAGAGCCCTAGAACATGACTTGTACCTGATGTGGCTTCCACCTAATGTGGCTTCCACCTGAAAAACCATAAGGTCAACCACCAGCTATCCCATTGTCCAAATCCAGTTTACCTTGAAGTCACCCTCAATCAAACCCTCTCTTACAAAGAACACATGAAGAAAGAAGCAAAGGTGAGCATTTGTAACAACGTTCTATATAAGCTCATCAATTCAAAATGGGGAGCTAGCCCCTCAATCATCTGAACCATTGTCTGGCTCTCAGCTTCTCCTGTGCTGAGTATGCGTGCCCTGTATGGGAGAGGTCCATACATGCTAAGTACCTTGACCCCATTCTGAATGATAGCTGCAGATGCATCATAGGATGTCTGAAGCATACCAGCCTAAATAGTGTGTACCCGCTGGCTGGCATCACTCTGCCTGACATCAGAAGACCAGTGGCCAGCAGGATAGAGTGATTGAGACTAACTGAAGATGTGAGACACCCACTTTATGACCATCCTGAAGCACACAAACAACTTTTGTCCCACAGGAGCTTCTTCACAATCACCCAACCTCTTGATGCCGCACCCAAAGAGACACAACTACAGATGTGAAACCAGAGGGTGAAGAAAATCCCCAAGGGCAAAAAAATGTACATTTCAGCAGCTGAGTTCTTACAACCAGGGGCTGACAAACCACAGCAAAAGTGATGATGTTTCAACTGCCTATGTACCTGAGTCAGACATTCCAGGGAACTAATGAAGAAGTGGGACTCTACTATTGGTTCAACCAACTACAACAGTGGCACAGAGCCTCAGACTATATGACACCTGCTGCAATGCCCACTGCTTGAAGGCACATGTATGCTGAAAGATCTTGCAAAGTACAATAAAGGAGCACAAGCAAGTATGTATAACAAAATTGTCAAATGTGGTGTAGAGACATGAGAAGAAGTGGGAAAGCTGATTTTTCTTTGCTAAAATAGAAGATTGGAAGAATAAAAATATGCAGATACTATGTATGGTGGCCAAGAGAGCTGCTGCTTTCTCTCTGCCTGCAGCAAGGAGCAGGAATAGAATTTTAGATTAATCTTCTCACAGCCACAAGAGCTATTGGCTGAGCATTGTAGCTTGTGCCTGAAGCAGCAATGGAGTTGGCTCAAAGAAGTAAGCTGTAGCCTGTAGTATTTTGATGAGGCTTGTGGTATGGAAACAATATTTTATTATTTACAGGAACTTATATAAAGAATTAACTACAGGAAAAAATAACAATCTTGCTACTGACCTGTCCAATGGTGGGCTTTCACCCCAAAAGTCCCACCTCTATCTGTGGTAGAGGCTTGTCTCTATTGATCTAGGTGTCATCAATCTCTGGAGCTCATCACTTGTCTAAGCGGCTTCTTTCCTTGTTTTCCTTTCTTACTCTATCTTCTACACCAAGACAGCTTTAGAACTTCAGCTAACAAGCCAAAGTCCACTGTGACGTCTTGCTGGCCCCTCCCACATGTCCGCAATCTTTCCTGCCACGACTTGTTGTTATGGGAAAAAATAGAATGCCGGGGTGTGTGGGTCTTGATGATTTGGCTCTTGCAATTTGTCTTAGTGTAGTGTCACGGAGCGGGGCGCAGGAGCGGCCGTGATCTCTCTAGCGCCCCCTACCGTGCCAAATTGGCGATTCAGCACCCTCTATCTCACCTGCCACATCTTGGTGTTATAGTTTATAATGGAGGCTGCCTTATTGTCCCCTTTGACATGGTGCTGAGTATATTCTGTCCCCTATCCTGGATGTACGGACCTGGTGCACCCCCCAGCCTCATGGGCTATGCGTGCCTCCCCTTTAGCACGCCCCAAGCCTCGCAGATGTACCGGACGTTGTCTGGTCAAACTCTCTTTCTGTGCCTTGCCTGGCACCCCTTGGGCTTGTCATGCAACCGGTGCCCCTCACTGGTGCCCCTGGGCTTGTCACGCAACCGGCACCCCTCACTGGCGCCCTGGGCTTGTCACGCAACCGGCGCCCTACTGCCTGTTAGCCCCCTTGGGCCTACTCCATATGCTTGCCCCCCTCCCTTGGGGCCTACTCAATACATTCACCCCTTCTTGGGGCTCCTCCGTACATAGACGGTGTCCCCCTGGGTCCTGTCTTTCTGTGCACTTGCCCTCCCCAGGCTTTCTAACTGTGCACTCGCCCATACGGGGCTCGTCACTATAACAGCACCATGCCCTGGGTTTTGTCCTTCACATATGCCCACCTGGGGCTTAACATGAACACTCTCCGGGCGTCTAGCCGGTGCCCACACTAGTGCTTTGAATAATAGGGGCTCAGGTGGCCTCAGCTGTGCCTGGCCTCTCCGAAGTCCTCTGTGCCCCTTCTCAGGGCTTGGGTAGTGCACCCCTAAATGGCAGTCCCTCAATGCCATGTGCCCCCCCCCCCTCCTGGGGCTTCTCTAGCACAAACAGTGCCCCACTGGGCCTGTTCCTTGTGCCCCTTTTAAATACGGTGCCCTCACTGGCACCGAGGTCTCCACCGCTATGGAGCCCTTCTTAGGCTTTTCCCAATTGGGGCTCAGGTGGCCTTAGCCTTACCTGGCCCCTTTCTCTGGGTCCTGCCCCACTGGGGCCTCTGCCCATGCCCACACTGGGCTCCTTTCTCCTATACGCACCCTCCTGGGCTTCTCAATCACTATACGCGCCCTTCCCGGGCTTCTTAATCTGCTCACCCCCTCCAGGACCGGGGTCTGGACACCCCGCAATGCAGCACCCCTCTCCGGTGCTGCGAGCAACCCCACTCTACTGGGGTGCTCCTAATGAGGCCTCCTCTGTCCCCTTATAGCCTCACCTGGTCCTCTGGTTAACCATAACTAAACAGAACCATAAGCCAATTGGCTGTAACACAACAACAAGCCTGCCGGCTATAACATACAATCCAGTCCCACCTGTCTCTCCTGCCAAGCCTCCCAGTCAGGGTTCTCTCTACCCTGCAACATGATGCAGCTACTCGATCGGTCGGTCTGCTCGACTCAGCTCGGCTCCACTGCAGAGCTCCTGCTCCTCCGGCTGCCAGAAGGGAACTGCCAGCTAGGCTTCGGCCTTGGCTGCTTATAAATGCCAGGCCCGGCTCCTTTTGGTCAGGTGACCAGCTGTGGTTGCCCCAGCAACCGACACCTGGGCTGCCCTCAAGAGTGGCAGCTGCCCTTATTCCTTCCTAGGAACAGGGCACCCGAGCGCCCCCGTGACATGTAGTGAGGGCTCCACCAACCCCTACACCCTCGCCCGTTCCACCGGGTGGTAATTCAGTTGTCTTGGCAATCTGCCTTTGAGCAGCACAAAAAAAATGCTCCTTGGGTCTCTAGGTCTGGCCAATCAGTATCCCTGATGGGCCTGGTTGTACCTCACCCAGCTGGAACCTGGCACAGACCTGCCAGTAATCCTAGCTAGTCTTTTTCCTGGCTTATTGTCCTGATAGTTGTAAACACACTATCTGGGGTGACTTTCCTCTCACTCTAATGAAAAGGAGAACAAAAAAACCCAAACTGGCACTTCTTCTGCCCTTATAGTCCCATTTTTCTTCAGCCCTGCTATTAGGGTCCTTACGGTATCTTCTAACTGCCTGCAGCAGTTTCTGTTTCACTCTGGGCAGGCATTTCCTTCAGGGCTTTCTCCCCCCACAGCTTCCTCCACAGAGTTGCTTCCCTTAAGCCTGGTCTCCCTTGCTTACTCAGTGCCTCCGGCTCTCCTTGCTATCTCGCTGCCTGAGTCAGTCTCTTCCAGTTTCCTGTGTCCCTCTTTTGTCTGCCCCATGTCTCCTTTTATCCTGCAGTTCTGGCTGACTCCTCCTCCCCTCCTGAAATACCAGGTGAAGAAGGAGCCATGTGGAGTTCTTTGCAGTACAGGTGGGGCCATTTTACTTCTCTGGGGCTCTTCTCTCTCCTCACATGACCTTGCAAAGGTCTGGGGCCTAGTCTTATTGCTGTCCTGCCACACCAAGAAGTTCCTGCTGCCTCACCCAGACTATCTCCTGTGATATCACATTCCAAGGACACTTTTTGTTTCTATCAGGACTTACAAGATGCATGACTTATTCCTCTTTCCAAAAACAAGGCACATGACTTATTTGGGAGTGTGTTGTATATGCAAAAATATGGTAGCTTGCTTCATGGTATGTGTTATATACCTTTATGGTATATGTGTTATGTCACTAGTTGAGATTTCCGTTCTGGCTGCACTTTTTTTGATCCGAGGATACGGGATCTGTGTAAACTTAAGGTTGTCTTGGTCTGAATAGGCTATTACACTATTTCTTTGGCCTTCCTGTTTTTCTTCTTTTGCACAAAATTTGTGTTTGCTACCACTGATCAGTCCAGCTTCATTAGGCATCTAAATATTCAATATTCTCATAGCTCTAGTATATTCTTTCTGAGAACTTAAACCTAGTGAGTACTTCAACATCTAATTTACCTGTTCAGGTAGTTGCCGATGACACCAAACTTTGGGGCAAAGCATCCACGCCAGAAGATAGGTGGGTGATCCAGGCTGACCTGGACAAGCTCAGCAAATGGGCAGACGAGAACCTCATGGTGTTTAACACTGAAAAATGCAAGGTTCT
>NW_017728947.1:22612013-22646556 GCF_001723895.1 Crocodylus porosus
GCCCTTTGGGCAGGGGGCTGGACTCGATGATCTCCCGAGGTCCCTTCCAGCCCTAATGTCTATGAAATCTATGAAATCTATGAAGCAAACATGCACAGGTTTGAAAGGTTTCTAACATCATCATTCTTTGTAGTAGATAGACCTAGATAAAAGTAGTAACACACACACACGCACACACACAATTTCCTGCCTCAGTTTTCTAAACACACTTAAGTGATCTTTGAGTTTTGGTCAGCATCCTATAGCACAGTGACCCTCAACCAGGGTGATGGGTAACCCAGAAGTGCTGCAAGAGCCTTTGAAGAGTGTCATGAAGCATGAGACTATAAGCCAGGTGTGAAGACAGAAGCAGATAAATGAAGTATAAGGTCTTCCCTATAGGGCTGTTCTCCCACCCCCACTTCCCAGCCCCTCTGCAAGGAAGTAAGCACAGTAACAAATACATTAGTTTTTGAAATGGGGTTCTGTTCAATTCACAAAAGGTATAGAAGGGTGCCTTGAGTCTAAAAAGGTTGAGACCCACTGCTCTAGCATACATCTCCAGCATACAGCTTCTCTTTAGATCAGAGTCTTTCTGTCTCTTGCATCCAGCTTCCTTCTGCTCTTCATCTATCAAATTCTGGTAAGCTATGCTTTTATATATAACTTCTTGTCCCTCTTGTCTGGTACTGCTCTGAGCAGCTGTGTCAGATGATTCAAGTCCCCTACCAGATGACCTGTTGCTTGGTTAGCAGTCTCTTGGTCAAACAAGTTGTCTTCAGTGGTAGCCAACCTTTTATCACAGGGTGCGGTGCTTCCATTTAAATATATGATTCTCAAGGTTTAATCATCCTTCACTTTTAGTCTTTGTCCAAGATGGAAGTAAAACATATCACAAAAGGTAGACCAGACTTGTAATCAAATTGATCTAAGGTACACATAGGGCATGTCTACACATGTCACTATGGCAATGTTGTTACTGAACCATGTTGTCATTGCACAGTAACAGCCCGTATTATGCTGTATGTGTGGCGCACAGTTATTTTTAGTAGCTACTTTGCCATAGTTGGTGCATTATCCTGGGGAGCGCATCACTAGGGCGAAGTAGCTGCTGGTCACACGTAGATGCTATATTGCCATAGCATGTCGCTACAACAACATATTATCATGTGTAGATATACCCATAGAGCATATAAAAAAAAGAAGCCATAAGCAACCTAGAAAGATGCCCAAATCATCATAGTATGATGGTAAATATTCTAGAGTATGTTTTGTAAAATGATGAGATATTTATTAATGAGATTTCAATACAGTGCTATTACATCTTAGTTGCAATGTGGGAAAAAAATAAGGCTTTTGTTTCCAAGGTTAGGAAATATGAAATAGTGTGTAGTTTGGTTCTTCTGGATAATGACAGAGCAGTTTTCATGCAATATTTAAAATCTATATTCATAAAAAAAATAGGAAAGTTTTAAAAAAGCAGACTGTGTTCTTTGGGATTAATGACTCAGTAATGTATCTTCACAGAATTGTCATTACAAAATACTGTAGGCTAAAATTTTAACCCTCTCATGTGTCAACAAATGGCATTTGTAAAGTGCTATATCTTTTTCTACCTACCTACCCAGCTTTTCTTTAAATCAGAGTATATGTAAATCATGTCTGTTATCCCTTGGGATTTCTCTCCGCTCTGGTTTCACAGATCTACCCACTGTTCTTGACAACCTCTGTGCTTGCTTTCCTTCTCAGACCTGAAAAAGAAAGCGTTGCATTCAAAGGCTTGTCTAACTTTCTCCCACCTATGTAGTTGGTCCAATAGAAGATATCACCCACAAAATCTTCACCTATCCCATAATTCCTGGGCTACCACAGCTACAGTATAACTCTAACTCTACCACACATTTCTTATGTCATATAAATCTTCAAGACTAAATTCTACTTCCTGCAAATGTCACTGAACAATGGACATTGCATGAGGAAAACACTATGATGCCAGGAGAGATAATAATCAAGGCAATATTTTCCAATGGCAACAGCATTTACATTACTTGTAAGTCTTAAGTCTTTTTTTTTGTGGCAAAACTTGCCACATTCCACAGGAGTTGTGAGTAAAGTTTTTTTAGAGCATTAGACTATTATTTAAAAGTTTATCCACTACAAATATAGAGCATTGTATTTATATATCTTTGCTGTTGTTCAGCAAATAACTACATAAAACTACTGTGCTTAGTTTGTAAAATATATACCTTCCAATGAAAGATAAAGTGAAATTTACCTAAGGTCAGATCCGGTCAGTAAATTAGGGTGCTCTTAAATGTGACAGGGGTTTAGTCCTCAGGGTTTTATTCTATGCCCCCTAAATTGAAATGGTGAGTTTTTAATTGAAACCCATTGTTTCAATTTTTTCACCGCATTATGGAGAGGGACCCAATCCTTTTTTTTTCTTTGTTGGAGGTGGAGCCTGCCTGTGACCAGGGGGCAAGCTGCCAGCGAGCTGAGTGGCCCCTGAGCTACAAAGGGGCCCGGTCCTTCCCTTTGCAGTGATGGCACCCCTCAGCCCTCCCAGGCAGGCTGATAGTAGGCCAGGTGCTGCCCCAGTGTAGAGGCAGCACCCGGCCCTATCCAACTGTTCGCCAAGCCTGCCCAAGGAGCAGCACCTGGTGGGCTTCTAGTTGGTGGGTTCAGGAAACAGTTGGATTGGGCCGGGTGTTGCTTCCAAGCTGGAGCAGCACTCAGCTCACCAGCAGGCCACTCAGGCAGCCTCAGGGGGTGCTGCTGCCATGGAGGGAAGGACCAGGACCCCCTACAGCTCAGGAACTGCTCGGCCCATGGGCAGCTCATCCTGCCAGCTGTGGGAGACCTGGGCAGGCTCAGCCAAAAAAATCAAAAAATCATTGGGCCCCTTGCCACTTCTGCCTTCAGCAGGTGGCTACTGAAAGCAGAAGGCAGCAAGGGGCCCACACTTTTTTTCTGCAGAGCCTGCCTGCCTCTCTCATGGCCAGTGGGCAAGCCAACAGCTGCAACACATGTAGTTTAGTTTGCAGTGATGTAAAATCATCTAAAACCCCCAAACTATTGTATGCGTAATGTACAACATCATTAAGCCACACAAATGACATTTTTGTCATGTGTACTTGGTGACAACTGTTATGTGTACAAGTGCCCTTAGATACCAAAATAGGAGTTAAGTGTCTTAAGTTCTTCCTAAGTTGCAAAAAGTGAACTATAAATTCCCACTAAAGTGGTGACAAAACTCATTTGGTGCTTATGCTGTGGACTGCAAAGATCCATAGGTGCCTAAACTTTAGCTTCCTCACAGGCATGGAATGGCCAGTCTGGATAGCTAGCTGCTTAGCTCCTGAATCAGCTTCATTGCAGTCCAGGTACCAAGCAGTTTGGCATCTAAATTCCACCCATGATGGGTCTATGTGGTAGGTCCATTCAGAGTATGCTAAAATATACCAACAGCAATGAGTTCAGTGCAATGCTAAGCAGCAATAATCACTTTCAATCAAAAACACATGAAAAAAAGTAGTAATGTTGATACTACTTCCTTGTTGCATGTGTTTAGTGGTAAAGTGGGATCACAGTAGACAATCTGGGTAAGGCACCTGGCACCAGGAGTTTCTTGGTTCCACATTTCCTGGACACTATATTCCCAGGAAGACTCAATGTGTGACAGAGTCCTTACTGGACCAAATGTATGACAAAATTAGGCCCCAGACCCTTGCACGGATGTACCAAGACAGTTAGTTCTTTACTACAAGTTGTTCTTTATATAAACTCTTATAAACAAAGTGTTGTTTCCACATCACAAGCCTTATCAAGATACAACCAGCAGCTTACTTGCTGCTTCACGCACACTACTTAGCCAATAGCTAAGGCTGATAGAGGCTTACAGGTACAAGCCAGAGATTAAAGCTCTTGCCCAGAAGGTGAGAGACCTGGACTTTAGAACCTAGTCAACCTGAGGGGATACAAAGCCACATCTCTTGCTTCTAACTGACTCTCTGAATAACCCCCTGCCCTTCCTTCTATCCAACTAGCATGGCTACCTACCTCTCTCACTTCTCCTGAGAGAGCCTTAATCACAAAACTATAGAAAAGAGTTGGACGAGGCAATGTTCACCTCTGCTGTTCAAGCTGGACCACTTTGCAGCCAACAAGGCAAAATTCAAAAGGAGGGCAAGCAAGAAGGAACAAGACTTTGTAGCTTAGTGGTTAGGATAGTCATTTGGGAAAAGGGAGTCCTGGGTTCCAGTTAATGCTATCAAGCTAATGCTGTCAAGATGACTTTTGCTTTTTATCCAGGGAAATCTAATGCAGAGACTAGCAACTTTACAGCTGTGGGCCAAAACAACCCAGCTGCAGACCAGGAGGTTTCCTCCACATGTCAGTGGTGGTGGGGCAGAAGACTTTTCCTGCGCCCATATTGGAGCCGGGCACCTGGGAGCTGCACCCATGCCACCACCACTTCTTTTTGCCTCCTGTAACAGGATGGTACTCTAGGGGAACCATGATCCCCCCCGTGGCTGTCTCAGTCCTGCCTGGCTGGAGTGCCTTAGTGTTAAAGGTAATGAGGGGAGCCTGCCCTCAGAGGCTGATAAGCCACATGTACCTTCTCTCCCTCTCTACTCAGTTCTTCTCTTGAGTCTGACTTGGCCTGTCTGACTTGTGGGGCTCAGACCCCAGCACACAAAGTCCCTCTCTTTCTTGGCTCTTTGGACCCTAATTGCCTTAAGGGATGCATTTGTAACCTCCTTCCACTTCTACAGCCACACCCATGCCTTGAGGATGTTACTCTGTCTACAGTTTGGTCTTCCAATACAGGTCCTTAGCTCTCCTTTTTTCTGGTTGCAAGCTTCCAGCCCTAGCCTACTGGTTTGGGCCTGGCTCTCAGCCTCAGTCCTCTCTGTCTCTCAGATCTCTGGGCCCCTCATCTCTGTCTTACACCTTGTCATAGCCCTCTGGCATTCCTGACCCAGAGCAAGGCTAGCCTAGCACCCCCTCCCCTTGCCCCAGCATCCTTGACCCAGAGCAAGGTGGATCAAGGTATACCAGCCTTTGGACCTTCATCTGGGTGCAGCTTTCTAAGCCACCTGGGTCTGCAGGGTTGCTACTGTTGCCTGCCTCTAAAGTGTTTGAGCTTCTGCCCTACACAGTCTACTAGGCCTCAGATCCTGGAAGGGCTCCATGCTGGTTGCCTCTGTGGCACCCCTGTGACTTCCTTTTCATCCCTTACGGTCACACCCAATCCTCCAGTGTTACCCTATGTTAGTTGTGGAGATCCAGAAGGTATCCATCTATAAGTCCCCAGCCACCTCCTACCCTTTGGCTGCTGGGTCTATAGCAGCTCCTCAGGTAGGTAGTTGGTTGGGCTCCTCTCTGTTATCTCTCCAGCCAGCATGGGGGTGGGACAGTGAGCTGCGGGGGCCCCCGGTCCGTTACTCCACAACAGCACTACCCCCCAAGACTGCCTGGGTGGCCTGCTAGTGGGCCAGGTGCTGCCCCAGCTCAGAAACAGCAGCTAGTCTAATCCATTTGTTCCCTGAACCCACCCACTGGAAGCCCACTGGGTGCTGCTTCCAGGGCAGGCTCGGGGAACAGTTGGATTGGGTCGGGTGCTGCCTCCAAGCTACTCACAGTGGGAACCAGGACCAGACTGACCCCTCTGGCTCAGGAGTCAGGCTTTTAATGGTCTGGAGCTCTGTCTCCTTTAGTCACATGGCTCAACTCTCAGCCTGCTCTCAGGTGTTGTAGTTTAAACCCTGAGGCTCAGTCATTGCCTTCTCCCCCTGTTTCCCTTTAACCCCTCATGGGTTTCCCTGTCTGCACATAGCTCTGCAGCTAGCCCCTGGCCAGCCACCTACTTAACTGCAGCCTTTTGGTACTGGCTCCCTACCTCTCAAGTAGCATGAGTTGCTACATACCCCTCCTTGCAGCTTCCATCTGTTAGGGAGCTGCACTGGGGCTAGGCAACTGGAAGCTGCATTCAGGATGTTACTGCTCTTTCCTGCTCCCCTCTCTCATCTCCTTGATGCAGCCTGGGCACAGCTAAAAGCTATCCATCCTCAGCACAGCTCCCCATTAGCTGGAAACTGTTGTTTGTTTGTTTTTATTATCAAAACATAAAATCTCACAACTTTCTACTCTATACTCAGTCTTCACTGAATGTTCAAGTCTACATACAACACAAACCCAAATTTTACAAATCTCAATTACAAACAAAGCACTGATACACAAACATATATACATCATACACTTCTTGTTTATATCGTACAGTGCGCTATGTTATGGTAGACCACCTTGGTGAGTTACAACTGGGTGCATTACCCTTAGTTTCTGCTACCCTTAGATATCTATAATTCTATATCAGTTCCTTGTCTCATCTTCACCCTTAGACCAATTTACCCCACCCCACTTGGATCAAACGATACTTTCCAGTTCATCTGTGCCCATATACTCAACCTCTCACTTTTGTAGAAGCCCAGTTTTGAGCAAGCTAGTTGTAGGCATTTTCTCACTGTGAAATGTAATCCTTTCCTCACTAAGAGGCAATGAACCTTCCAGATCATTAATTTGATGCATAATGAAACCACTCAAATTTCCCATTCCCTCTTCTCTTTCCCTGCTAATCCATATATAACACTGTCAAAACTAATGCATTGCCTCCATCCCACCATTTGAAGAAACACTGTGCTCTTCCCCATACCCTTGTGAAAGGGCATTCCCATAAGATATGGTGTATCATTTCTTCTTTTACACAACACTCCCTGAGGCATTCTGCAGATTGTGCCAGGCCCCACACCTTCTTTGTGGTGTGGTAAGATCTTCCTTACTATTCATCAGGCAAAGTCCTTGTGTTCTCTTTTCCAGCGTTTTCCTATTAGCTTCTTCCAGACCCACTCTACTTGTCCCTCTGGCAATTCACTTATATCTGTTACCACATCCCTCTCCCTGTTCTCTTTCATAATTCTTTTTGTGTCACTCACCCCCAACTCCTCCAACCTGTGGTGCTTCAGAGAATTCCACCCCCGCACATATCAGGCTGCTGGTTTCCCTATGCCAAACCCCATCCACCTCCCCCCATCATTTAACCCCAACTGCTGCAGATATCTCCCTGCCCAGTATTGACAAAAGCTGACTGTATTCCCAGTTCCTGCCTTCACTTCTTTCACCGCTAGCTTCCAAAAGTGTGCATACATGAAAGCTTCTACTTCAGGTATGCCCCACCCTCCCTGTTCTTCTTTCTTATATATCTCCCATCTCGCTACTTGTTCCATTCCCAACCCCCCCGAAAAATAGGCATAGCTCCCTGTGTACTTTCTTTGCCTGTTGCCACATTGGTGGGTACACCATGGCCACAAATAGCACCATTGGCAGCATCACTTGTTTTAGTAGGCTGACTTTCCCTCAGAAAGAAAGCCCCTGTGTCCCCCATATCGCTAGAACCTGTCTCACCTGTCCTAATAGAGCCTCCCAAGCCACCTCCCCTTTCCCTTTCACATCCATAGGCCCCCAAAGGACTTTCACCACCTCTCACTCCACTCGCAGTCTGTGGGTCCTTAAGTCCCCCCAGTCCCATACTGCCAACAGTGTACTCTTTCCTTTATTCATTCGTATCCCAGCCACTCCACCATAACTGTCAACATGTTCCAAAACCCATTACAGGGACCCCTCATTTCACACCACAAATGTCACATCGTGCATCTAAAGAATATACTTCACCTTTCCCCCTCCCCCCAAACCATCACCCACTTTATCCGGTTATCCTTTCTGATTTGCTGAGCCAAAGATTTGATCCCACACATGAATAGTCCAGGTGACACAGGGTACCCTTGCCATACCCCTATCTTTATCTCAAATTCTGCTCCCAAGAATCCTCTTACTAGTACCCTGCTCTTAGCCCTCCTATACAGTGCTTTTATCCACCTTACAAATGGCTCTGGAAACCCCATTTTCCTTAATACCTCAAACAGAAATCCATGCTATGGACTATTGTATGCTTTTTCCAAGTCCATGCTACCCACCACCACCACCTTCCGTCCTTTATCCCCCACATACTGCAACATATCCCATAACACTCACTGTGTTTCTGTAATTCTCCTCCCTGCCACTGTGCATGTCTAATCCTCCAATGACCTGTGCTAATTCCTGGCCCATTCTCTGTGCCAAAACTGTGGCCCACAACTTGTAATCTACATTTAATAATGTGATGGGTCTCCAGTTTTTGCCCCATTCCCTCCCCTCTCTTTTATCTAACAATCCCCCCCACTGCAAGTTCCTCCCCCACTTCCCCTTTACCCATAAATTCCTTATATACCTCCACCAAATCTTTTCCCACTAACCCAGCTAGAAATTGTTTCAACACCACAAGTTAGGGAGGTGAAGGGGAAGAGATATGGAGAGAGCAGCAGTGGCATGGATGAAGCTTCCAGCTCCTGGCTGGACAGCACTGGTAAGGGTGCGGGCATAGGCAAAGCTCTTCAGCTCTAGGATCCAGTGGCTCCATGGAATGCTTCTGGTCCATTGACCATAGGTTGCCAACCCTGATCTAGTGTAAAATGTATTACCAATCCAAGGAGAACTGACCAGACAGAGAATCTATTAGGGCAGGGGTGGGCAATTATTTAGGCTGGAGTGCTGCTTAATCAGTTTCGGTGAGCTGTTGAGGGTCCTGCCCCTTGACAGATGCCCTGCTACCTGGTTGCCATTTTGGGGTCAGAAGTCCCTCCCCGACCTCTGATTTTTGCCACCAAAAGTCCCTCCCCTTGCCCCTGGAAGTACTCCTTTTGGGAGGGGGGCTTGCCATTCTGGAACCAGAAAAAGAACAAATCATATACTAAAGGTCAGACATCTACTATAACACACTTTAATTTTATTTCAGAAATATTTTTGTCTTGATTAATTTGTGTTTGTGTAGTGTATATAGAGATGATTGTATAATAGTTCAAAAATAAAATGTCACTTTTGTATATTGTGTGGGTAGGAAGTGTGTGGGCTGTGGTTGGGGGTATATGGGGAGGTGTGGGGGGTTTGTGAGTGGATGTGCCTCTGTGTGGGGTGGTGTAGGGTATGTTGCAGGGTGTGGGTGTTTATATATGGGGAGGGGTTGTGGGATTTTGTGGGGTGTGAGGGAAGATGGCACAAAGCTCCCACACACTCCCCCTCCATGGCATACAGCCCCAGCTACCGGCAGCAGTAGTAGCATGAGGCAGGAGCCCTCATAGTGTTCATGGCCCATGTAGGCACTGCCACCTGGTGGCACATGGCTCTAGCCAGTTCCAGGTGCTGCACATGGTGGCAAGGAATGGAGCCAGGCTGGCCCACCTCTGTTGCATGGGGCTCACATACAGCTCCCAGCATGTGCATACCACTGGGGGGAAGTTCCACATGATGGACACAGCTGCCTTTTCTGCTCTCTGCCACCATGTGCAGGTCCTGGGACTCTATCAGAAGTGGTGGGAAGCCCTGCCCTCTTCCAGATGGTGGCCTGGGACCTTCACACGGCAGCAGGGACCAGGGAAGGCAGCCGGCTTCATTGTGTGGGGTGTTCTCTTGGTGGCATGCAAGTGCTGGGAGTTGCACATGACCTGCAGGGAGCCCTATGTGATAGAGATGGATTGGCCTGTCTCCGCTCCTTGCCACTATGTGCAGCACCCAGAACTGGCTGAAGCTGCATGTCACCAGGTGGCAGAACCTGCACAGGCCATGACCACCCCAAGGCCCCTGCCTGATGCTGTTAGTGGGGGTGTTGTGCCATGGGGGAGACTGTGGGAGGGTTCCCCACATTCCTCCTCACACCCTACAAACCCCAGATACCCACACCCTACCCACCTGAGTTCTGTGCTCCTGCCACCCACTGGGTATGGGCCTCAGGCTCCATGCTCCCCCCAGCCCCAACCCCAGCCCCACACTCTGCACTCCTGCCTAGCTGCAGTTCCTGCCCCCTCTCCCCCCTGCTGCTGCTGCTTCTCTGCCTGGTGCTTGGAGTGAGCGCTGCATCAGAGACAGGAGGAGGAGCTGCTGGAGACTGGGGAAACCAAGCAGGTCTCCCAGTGGCTGCAGCAGTGGCAGCAGCAGCTCTGCCCAGAAGCTGTGCATGCTGGCCAGGCTGGGGCCCTCCCACACATAAGGGTGGGAGTGAGACATGCGAGCTGGGCAGGGTACAATTGGTGAGTGTCAACAGGCCAGATGAAATTGCCTGGTGGGCTGGATCTAGCCTGCAGGCCATATTTTGCCCGACCCTGTATTAGGGAGGTGCATACTACAGTATTTTTTCACATATAACACTCACCCCAAATTACATTCATCTTGTTTACTGGAAGGCAGAATGTAGGGGAAAAAAGATTTTTTTACAGTCATTGCTGGTTGTATGACGTAAAATAAGTCCTTCTGGGAATATAGAGCATCTAGGAAGTCTGCAGCCAAGACATTCCTATTGCTAGCTGCTTTACCGAGATTGTCTCCTGGGATGCCACACTTCCTAGATACTCTAGGTTCCCAAGAATACTTACTGTGTCACACAAGGTTAAGCCCCAGGCCATTGCAAGAGCAGTAGAAAGATGGTTCTTTACTATAACTAGTTCTTCATAAACCAAGTATTGTTTTTCACATCACAAGTCTCATCAAGATATTACCAGCAGCTCACTTGTGGCTTCTGGTATGAGCTCCTGTGTTTAGCCAATAGCTAAGGCTGTGAGAGGGTTAACACAGGACTCAGCCATCATGCCAGCTGCTTAGCATGCACAGTATCTCCAGGCTTGCTTCTTTTCCAATGAAGAAAACAGCTTCCCCCACTTAAAATTGTGCACTCAAATTTTGAGGGAAACTGTGTCTATTGTGAGTTGTTTGTATAAGGTAAGGACATATGGGTATTTAACATTTTTTATGTTTTAATTAAATCATTAAAAGAAAAATCATATAATAGAAAAAAAAAAGACAGGAGGATGTAGTCAGGTGTCAGGGCTCCATGCAGTCTTGGACATTACACCACTAACCTTCTTACCCCTCATTGAATGTCAAGCACAGGATGTAAATGCCACTGTAACAGGGAACCAGAGGCTTCTGTTACTAAAGAGGGAGAAATATAGCCAACTAGCCTGCTGTGTAAGCAAACAAGCAGCTGAGATAAGGGCTGTGGACCACATCATGGACCTAAGGGCAGAAATAGAAGTGACAATTTTCATCCAATCTGTCCACAGGAAACAGTTTATAGCCATGACCAAACAGAAGTGCACATCTGAAACCACTTCCAAAATGACTGATCACGCAAAAATGTGAACCCGGATTGCATAAAAGTTCAGATGATGTTTCAAAATACAGCATCTTCTCTAACTTGTGTCTGAGCTGCCTGCCACTGTTTTCAGAATAAGAGGGGGGGAAAGGGAGTGGAGGGTGTTTGGTCTAGGGTTTTTTCAGCCTCTGCTGGAGTGTGGGGTGGGTGTATTGGAGTCCCCTGAGCTGGGGAGCTCCAATTCACCAACCCCACCCTCCAGTACTGGCTGGGGAACCACTAGAATGAGCTTCCTCTGCTTTTCTTCCCCCCTCCCATTCTGAAACAGAGACATACTGTGAGGTAGAAAGGGCTATTGCTAGGGGAAACCAGCCGCAGGCTTGCAGCCAGCAGCTAGATTCCCCTTTCCCCCAGAACTGACAGTTTACTTCTCTTTGGTTCTTGGGGATTGTTCTAACTCCAAATACTTCCTGCAAAGTGTAATCAGTTACAGTGAGGAGCTGCACTTCTGTCTGCACCCTCTGGGACAGCAGGAAGGACCTAGCAGCTCATTAGCCCTAAGGGCACACATTTGTAGGAGCCTATGACTCACCTGACTCGAATAAGGTGGCACCCTGGGGATAGAGGAGGGGAACGCCTGGAAACAGTCTTGTACTTGCTGGGAGCCCAGCTCTCTTGAGAAAGAGCAGCTACTCAAGAAGTCTTGCAGGAGCTGGAACACTTTGAGCAGAGTGTTGAGAACTCAGGAGGGGGATTACCCAGAAAGAGGGAAAGTTTTTGTTTAAAGCAATAGCTTGGTTTTTTTTTTTTCCTGTTCCTAATGTTTCTTCACTCAGGATATGGAAGGTATGGTTTAAAGCAGTAGCTGGTATTTATGTTCTAAATTTAACTGGTGGACCAGGAACAGCTACAAAGGATGAAGAGGAGACCACTGGGGTGCCCTGAGGGGCACACCAAGCTTTGAGGTCTGCTGGGGCAGGAGGCATGAGTTACAAGATGCCCCAAAAGGGCACAGGAGGTTTTGAGCCTTGCCAGGTCTGGACACAAGGCAGGCTGGCTGAATCCTAGAGGGTAAGGCCCTGAGCCAGGCAGGACCATATAGAGGCAGCCTGAGAGACGGCCAGAGACCGAGAAGGGTGAGATTGTGAGACAGAAGCCCAGGGCTGGGGCCTGGCAGCTGAGGTCCCCAGACCAGGGGCATTGGGCAAGGGGCCCAGCTAGATAAAAGGAGCCAGTGCCGAGAGGGTTGAAGCTCCCACAAAGGTTTTGAGGTGTGAAGGGCCATGCATTGGATTGGGATGAAATTGCTCTGTAGAGATGATAACCCATACCATCAGTGAGACATGTGGCAGTAAGGGCATTCAGAGGCTATGGACACAGTCCTTAAGGAACCATTAAAGCCATTAGAGCAGAGGCACCATTAGAGCCAAATAGGGCTCTGACAGATTGAACAGAGAATAACTTGGCCATGGACTGGTTTCCCCCTGGGCCTAGGGCAGCCTCCCAAATTTTTTTTAGAAATGTCAAGGTGTGGCAGATGACTAGGAGGGAAGGGCCCCCAGGAGTAGAAGAGACAAGAGTTGTGTGATCACAAGGGGGCACTACAGCACAGCTCAACACTAGCCCTGTTACAGCCATGCTGTGTAAAATTTTTCCAGTGGTAGCATCTGGCTCCGTTGTAGACTCGGTAGTTGTTTCAAGCTCTGGAGATGCCTCAGGCCTGCAGATGAACTACCTGAACAATTATACTGCAGTTGAACTGTCTAGACTGCTTAATAGATTTTGATGCCATCTTTTTTATATATTTTTCTAATTTGAGAATTTATGGTATTTATAGAATATGTGAAGTAGGGTGTTTTGTGTGTATGTCACAGATCGGTTTGTTACTCTGTCAGTAATAAATTTACAAGTCAGTCTCTTTTTAGAGAAACCCTACATTCTTTTCCTAATTCTGCTTACGTATATAACAATGGACGTCTACAAATTAATTTAACATAACTATGTTTCCTATCTGATAATGTCTAAATTCATTTTAAAAATTACTTATGTATGGTTATGTTTCACAGTCATTTGTGTTTGAGTGAGAAAATCTATACAACTGAATTTAAAATAACTTTTACATTAGGATATACTATATACAATGACTGAATTTTATTTATAAGTGAATAAAGTACCAAGAATCTGAGCTATGAAATTAGGTCTTCACTTTTGCTAAGATTTCAAATATCTCAAGCTGTTTTTGAGAAAAAGCTCCAAAGCGACTTGTTCTATCATATAAAATGTTGTTAGAATGATCAGTTCACTATTTCTAAGTCTTCATTATTATCAAATAGGTAAATAAATATCATCTATAGCCATACAAATTTAATGAGATTTTGGTAATGTAGATTAATGGGTACTTCTATGTTCAAGAGGTAGGGTCATCACCTTTCTTTACCAATTAAAAACAATTAAACATGCTGCCTTTTAATCTTACAGCAAACCTTTCAGCACAGAATTCTTTTTTGTTTTACATTTCAGCATATATGAAGCTAATTTTTTCCTAAGACTTTTAATTTTTCCTGAGCATATCTACACTTGATATTATCATACTGTTTAAGAACTGTCTAGTAATTCTTTGTCTTCATAACACTCTCAAATTAATATTTGCATAAAAACCTTCAGATCATTTCATTATTTTGTTTAATGGGATTTCCCTTTTAAGATTACAGCCTTTTCTAATAAATTGTAAATTATGCAAACAAAGTACGCCTACTTAAGTTTGGCAATTTTTCTTTGCCAAATAACAATTGTTTTACTGTTCATTTGTTCAAAAAATTACCTTTTAAATTAGTGAACTAAAATGTAAAAGTGCATGTTTCTGTTCTCTTATTTGTAACCCATAATTTTCCTAAGGCCAATTTAAGGTATATTGTCTTTTAAAATGACATTAAATTAGACCTCAGTCATCTGCTTGCTGTCACTTTCTATTATTTTGTACTTGTTCATCAATCCTTGGGGGAAATCAAAGCCTGTGTGGCTCCCATCCGAATCTGCATAATTCTCAGTGATGGCTCGGTTAGGAGGTGCCTCCCAATGATATTTAAATTTATCCCGTAACTAGAACCATTAACCCTTTGATGACATGGTCATTCCAATACACCTTGTTAATTTTACCATTAATTTGCATAGTCAAATAATTATAATTTTGTTTAAATCTTTCTATATGACAGATTGATATTTACTAAAATGCTATACATGCATTTTTATACCAGTAGTAATGCAAAAAGTATTATTAATATATGTATTTTATACTGCACTCTCATTATAAAGCCATTTGCTACAGTAAGGTTGTAGGATATTATTTACTGGCTGTTCTAATATATCTGTTATAATTGCCCTTTTTCACAATATCAAACTGTTTGGGTCCTAGGAATGAACTTCTAATTATAATTGAGTGTTTCTTGTAAAACTACATGAACAGTGGAAAATTACTAAATTAAATGGCCACCTGAAGACTGCCTAAAGATCCTACAAATTTTATTTTTAGGCCTCAATACTGGATTTTCATTGGGCTGCTCTATTGGCACAAACCAGCCCTAAATCCATACTGTGGTGATATCCTCAAGGTGTGTAGAGTCAGCATACTTGCTGTTGTATCGCATCTGGCTGCTGGAGGGGGAGCCACAATTAAATAAAAAAGGCGTGACCAGTTCTTCTGTGTCAAGCTCCTTTGTGGCTGTGTAATAACCCTTTGGTAGCCAGAATAATTAGGAGCAGTCAGCTCTAACTTACCCAGGGGGACAGCCTTCAGTAGAGCTGACCCAGAAGCAGGACATAGCCATTGCATCTTCCCTGTTCCCAACTCCCTTTTAAGTAGTATTGAAAAACTTCTCAGACACAGATAAGAAATTGGGTCTTTATGTTCATTTGTCTTTCCCATTAATGACATCACCATAGAACTGCTATTATTCACCCTGTGAACATGAACAGCTAGATTCTCTTATGTATCCAGTTTATGTTGAGGAAGAGGGAGAGAGTGGGATTGGCAGGAAGATGTTTATATGTATGATTTCTGCTTAGCCCCAGGTCTGTGAGCTACTTCAAACTAGGCCAACTGGCAGTGGTCTCTAAGGGACCACTGCAATTTGGATTGCTGAGTCTACTTGTATTCCATGTATTCTTTTCCCCAGTCACAGCACAGTAGGCTTCAGGAAGGGCTCCTCCATGCTAAGAAATCCACATAAAGGAAATTGTAGTGAATCTCTTCTTCTTTGGGCTAGGGTGAAGATGGACCAGAACGAGATATTGTGCCAGGTTATGATTGGCTTTTTTGTTCATAACCCACTTAACTGATTCACACAAAGGGTAGATATGATCACAGTTTCTGCCCTGAAGAAAACACAACAGTATTTATTTATTTTGTTCCTTGGCTTCCACATGACTCTAAAATGGACAATTAGTAGACAGAATCACTTGTATTCAGGAGTGCTTTTCATATCCTGCGGACACAATGCATCCAAATATAATTTAGGTCAGCGGTGCTTGGCCTTTTTGCCCTGCAGGCCAAATGAGTGGCAGGGGTTCAGTCTTTGGATTGGATTGAGCCTCACACATCAGGATTGGGGCTTGGGGCCAGGCATTGCCCCCCTCTGCCCTGTGTACCAGGTTTGGGCCCTGGGGGCCTGGTGCTGCCCTCTCTTGCTTCCACATGCTAGGATTGGGCCCTGGAACCACCCCTTCCTGCCCCTGAATACTAGGATTGAGTCTGAGGGGTTGGTGCCACTCCTGCCCCACTCCCCACACTGGGATTGGTCCCTGGGGCACAGTGCTTCCCTCATGTGCTGGGATTGGGCCTTGAGGGCCTGGTGCTATCATGCCTGTCCTTGTGCATTAGTATCAGATCCAGTGTACCAGATCCAGTGCACAGGGCCCCAGGCTCCCTCTGGGCCTGGAAATCTAGCAGCATGGGAGCAGTGGCAGTGTTCCCCTGCCACCAAATATTCAGACTTGTGGGGAGCCCCATGGGGTGGATGACATGGTGCCGTAGGCTATCTCTGGCCCATGGGGTAGGGATTGAGCACCCCTCATTTAGGTTATTATAATTAAGGGAACATAATGCCGCAAATGTCTTATCAACTAAGGAGAAACTCACTATGTCACAGACCCATGCATGGGTACCCCCAGAATCCCACGTTTCTTTCCACTGTCCTGCTGCTTGTCTCAAGGTTTGCCCTAGGATAACTCCTGATTCCTGAAGGCCTCAGCTCCCCTGTCTTTCTACCAGATCTCACACTACAGTTGAGGAATCCCTGCCAGCTCTAGGTGGATGCCATTTGGGTTGTAAAATAAATTTTAGGTCTTCCTTACCATAGAATGGGTAGGTTGGAATATCACCCAGAATTCGCTCTTTCCCCCCACATAATCAGTAAAGAAACAAACAGCAATAGGATTTTTTATATAGAAGACAAAGAATCGTACAAGACAAATTAACTATAAGTCTGAATACAAAGTAAAGTTTCTTACCCTCTCATCTGGCTACTACCTAGCCCCTTGAGAATCTTGCCAGTGTTTTTAGAGATCAGACTTCCTTCTGCTTCTTCCAGTCTGGACTGATGGGGATCTAGACTCCCCAAAGCCTGGGATCCAAAACCCCCTGCCATCTCACAACTAACCTTTAATATATCTTGAAGGCAGCCCCTACCATCATCATTGTCTTAATTGCTCATGGGTCTTAGAATTCTCTAGAAATTTCTTTCCCTGGGATACCCGCATTCCTCTGGTTAATGAAGTATTTCTCTCAGATGCCTTTGCTTTGGAGGAATTGATTTCCCCATTACAGGCAGACAATGACTTGGGTACTCAACCCAATAATGTCTCCTTATGTCTGTGCCTGGGAGTGGCAATTATTTTTGTCCTAGTGATAAAATGGCAAGAGATACTTAGCAATATCACTCCCTTTCCGTTAAGTATGCAACTCACTGTTCCTTTGCAAAATCATGTCCAAAATCATAAGGATTTATACAAGCAGCATAACATAACAGCAACATAAATGGATATAGCATATCATAGGCAGACAAGGTTCTTTGGGTAAATCTGATATTTTTTATTAGCCCAACTTAAATAGTTGGAGAAATTCTTCTTAGCAAGCTTTCAGATTTAAATACCCTTTGTCCGGCTGAGGAAGCATCTGCAGTTGGTCTGTGTTCTTCCTGGATTGAATGAATGGTAAAGAAGCCAGAGGCTGGTATGCATGCAAGCAAGCCAGTCACTCAAGATGTAAATTGAGGAGTCAATGGGTGAGAGACAGGTGTGTGCAGGGTGGGAGAAGGGGAATGAATGTAGCTGGTAAATAGTAGAGAGGTACCTCGGGAATCAGATGTTAGGTAGGTTATAATGTGTCATAAATCCAATGTCTATATTTAGTCCATGATTTTTTATATCCAAGAGATTGATGAAGTGAAGTTCATAGGCTCATCTCTAAAAAGTGTTTTGTAAATACCCTTTTTAGAAATGAGAGATTGGAGAGAGAGTGGTTTTCTTATGAGACGTGTGCCCCCACAGGTAATTGGATATTCTTGTCTTTCTGGTGTGTGTTCATTCTGGTGCGCAGTTGTTGTTTGATCTCTCCTACGTATTTTCCATCAGAGAATTTGGTGCATTGGATAAGATATATTACATTTCTGGAGGTGTATCTGTAAAATCTAGGAATGCTGATGGTTCTGTTGTGGTGTGTAGTCATTGTGGTGGGGGGGTGGAGATGTGTTGGCAGGTTTTATGTTTCTTGTCTTGGCATGGTCTGGATCCATTTGGTGTGTTCTGGGCCATAGGAAGTTTGCTTCTGGTAATGTGTTTAGCGAGGTTCAGTGCTCATTCGAAGGCTAGGATGGGTAGTTCTGGGAAGATCTCTTTAACAATTGGGTTCTTAAAGAGAAGAACCCAAAAAGAATTCCTGCCCACACCTATCTCTCATCCATTGACTGACTTCCTTGCAAAGAAAAGAACAATCTTTGTGTACCACATGTTTACACTTTCTCTGCAGAGCTGCTCCCCTAATTCTCTCCCCATAGGTTTATACTGATTCATTATGAAATTTTCTGTTTTGTTTTCAATCCCCTTCTTAATAATTGCTAGCATTCTGTTTGCCTTTCTGACTGCTGCTGAATACTATACTGATGTTACAGTAGGGCCTGTAATCATGAACATGCATCTTGCATTATTCTTCCCCACATGCATCACTTTGCACTTATCAACATTGAACTTCTGCCATTTGGTTGTCCATTGACTCAGTTTTATGAGATCCTTCTGTAGTACTTCACAGTCAGCCTGGAATTTTTACCAGCCTGAATAATATTGTTATCTACAAACATAGCCACTTCACTATTCATCATGCTTTTCAGATCACTTACGACTATACTAAACAACGCAAGCCCCAGGATAGTCCCTTAGGCAGGATCCCATTATCCTCCATTCTGAGACTTGCACATTTATACAGGGTCCCTCACCTGTATCTAGTTATTGGTCCATGAATAGAACTTGTTTTTCTGGATGGGGACCACATATGTTGCTACTGGCAAAAAAAATATTTCTACAGCAACAAATTAAAAAATGATGTATTATAATGCAAGAAACCCCTGACTTGAGGTGGTTATAAGAAGCAGAAGCTGAGTCCAGAGCAGAGAGGAAATGACACTTTTCCAGCAAGTTTTGTGAGCAAGGAGAGCACAGTTAGCCATAAAGAATGGAGTAAATAATTCTCTTTACCTCATACAGACACTCTTGGTTGTTTTTATGCAACTTGAGTGAGTACTACTAATTTGCGATGAGCCACCATCTATACTTTTAGAACCTCAAAGCTAGACTACTGCAATGTTCTCTATATGGGGCTGCCCTTGAGGACAATCCACAAGGTACAGCTTGTGCAGCATATGGTAGCCTGTCTTCCAACAGAGGTAGGAAAACATTACTCACCAAGGTGGGAAGGATTGAGACAACTGCCACCAAGAAGAAGCAATGGGTGGTGGTGGGTGGAGACTCCCTTCTGCGGAGGACTCGCTATCTGCTGGCCTGACCTGTTGTCTCGGGAGGTCTGCTGCTTGCCCAGAGCCCAGATCTTAGATGTCATGGAGGAACAACTGAGACTCATCCGGCCTTCCGACCACTACCCCATGGTGCTTATCTATGTGGAAGCACAAGCAGAGGTGACAACAGGGTAGGTGCTCTGATACTTCCTGAGAAATCAAGGCAATTAACTAGTTACCTCAGGTGCCTGTCCATAAATGCATGGAGCTTGGGAAACAAGCAGGAAGAATTGGAAGTCTTTGCACAATCACAGAGCTATGACATGATTGGAATAACAGAGACTTGGTGGGATAGTTCACATGACTGGAGCAGTGTCACGGATAAATACAAACTGTTCAGGAAAGACAGGCAGGGGAGAAGAGGAGGAGGAGTTGCATTTTATGTAAAAGAACCATATGATTGCTCAGAGCTCTAGTATGAAGCTGGAGATAGGCCTGTTGAGAGTGTCTGGGTTAGAAGGTCAGAGAGGAGAACAACAAAGGTGATGTCATGGTGGTGGTCTGCTACAGACCACCAGGCCAGAAGGAAGTGGTGGATGAGACTTCCTTCAGACAGCTAGCAGAAGTTTCCCAGTCACAGGCCCTGGTTCTCATAGGGGACTTCAATCACCCTGACATCTGCTGGGAGGGCAATGCAGCAGCTCATAGGCAATACAGGAAGTTTTTTGGAGAGTGTTGGGGACAACTTCCTGGTGCAAGTGCTGGAGTGGTCAATTAGAGGCCATGCTTTTCTTGACCTTCTGCTCACAAATAGGAAAGAATTGGTGGGAAATGTAGTAGTGGATGGCAACTTGGGCAGCAGTGAACATGAGATGATAGAGTTCAGGTTCCTGAGGAAAGGAAGAATAGAGAGCAGCGGAGTAAGGATTCTGGACTTCAGAAAAGCAGACTCACTCAGGGAAATCATGGGTAGGATCCCCTGGGAAGCCAGACTGAAGGGGAAAGGAGTGTAGGAGTGCTGGCTGTATTTCAAAGAAGCCTTACTGAGACTGCAGGAACAAACCATCCCAGTGCGCAGGAAGACTAGCAATTATGGCAGAAGACCAGCTTGGCTTAGCAGAGAACTCTTCAGTAAACTAAATCACAAGAAGTGGAAATTATAAGAAGTGGAAACTTGGATAAATAACTAGGGAATAATATAAGAGCATTGCTTGGGCGTGCAGGGATGAAGTCAGGAAGGCCAAAACACAATTGGAGTTGCAGTTAGCAAGGGATATGAAGGGTAACAAGAAGGGTTTCTATAAGTATGTTGGTAGCAAGAGGAGGATGAGGGGAAATGTGGGTCCCTTACTGAATGGGGGAGACAACCTTGTGACAGAGGATGCAGAAAAGGCTGTAGTGCTCAATGCTTTTTTTGCCTCAGTCTTCAAGCTGTGGGGAGTACTAAATACACTGGAGGACAGGACTAGGATTCTGAGTGACGTAGATAAATTGGAGGATTGGGCCAAAAGAAATCTTGTGAGGTTCAAGAAGGACAAATGCAAAGTTCTGCACTTAGGAGAGAAGAATCCCATGCACCAGTACAAGCTGGGGACTGAATAACTAAGCAGCAACTCTGAAGAAAATGACCTGGGGGTTATAGTGGACAATAAGCTGAATATGAGCCAGCAGTGTGCCCTTGTTGGCAAGAAGGCTAACAGTATACTGAGCTGCATTGGTAGGCGTATTGACAGTAGGTCCAGGAAAGTGATTATTCCCCTCTTCAGCACTGATGAGGCCACATTTGGAATACTGTGTTCAGTTTTGGGCAACCTACTACAGAAAGGATGTGGACAAATTGGAGAGAGTCCAGCAGAGGGCAACAAAAATGGTGAGGGGTCTGGGGGACATGACTTATGAGGGAAGACTGCGGGAACTGGGTTTATTTAGTCCAGAGAAAAGAAGTCTAAGAGGGGATTTAATAGCAGCCTTCAGTTACCTGAAGGGGGGTTCCAACGAGGATGGAGCTAGACTGTTCTCAGTGGTGGCAGATGACAAAACAAGTGTGACGGGCTAGCTGGTAGTGATTTAGCCCAGGGGCTTTGAAAGGGTAAAAGATGATTGGAGGGCTTGGGATTTCCTTTCCTCACCAATCTGGTAGTGATTTGGCCCAGGGGTTTTGAAGGGGTAAATGATGATTGGAGGGCTTGGGATTCTCTTTCTTCACCAATCAGGCCCCAGAGACTCCCCCTCCATGTCCCCTGATTGGCCCCTTGGGTCACCTGGAGGGGGATAAAAGGGACAGCGCAGCTGATTCAGGGGAGGCCACTGAGGGACCACAAGGAAGGAGTTTCAAAGAGCTGTTAAGAGCTGGGCCAGCGAGGCGGGAGCAGTTGCCCCAGAAGCACCTGAAGGAGTGGAACCTGCGGGCACTAGTTGGACCCTCAGCAGAGCAGCGTGTGGCTTTAGTGGGGCTTTTTTGATACTTTTATCTAAGAGCTGATTGAATCAGCTTTAGCTGAAAGTGTCAAAAATCACTGGTCAAGCTCCCAAACTTTATTGATGCTACAGAGCCAGGTTGAAGCAGGAGAGGCTCCCAGCTAGGCTCCAGGATCCCCTATGAGAGGCTGTGGCCAGCAGGAGAGGTTCCCTAGCTCCAGCAAGGATCTGAGCAGTGACCTAAGAGGTTCCCAGCTCTGCTTTCAGCTCCTCCAATAAGAGGCTGGGAAGCTCAATGTGAGGCAGGGGATCCAGGAAGGTCAAGGCACCTAGCAGGTTGAAGCAGTCCTAGCACTGGTGGCTGTGTGGTAGAGTTTCTATCTACCATGTCAGAGAGCTGAGTTCAAGTTCTGGCTGGGGTGACTTGGAGTGAATGAAGTAAAAAGGAGAAATTCTTGTTGCAGTGGAAAGGGGTCATTATGTTTTCCCTCTCCAGGTACCTAGGCCCTATATTCCTTGTTATTTGACATTTTTTATTTTGTGCCCTTTATATTTCACCAACCAGTATTGTTTGCTCTCCTGTTTGTGTGTTATATTTTGGTTTACCCTGTCTTTTGTCAACTGGATGACTATGTCTGTGATTGTAAGTGTCTAACTTTTGTTGAATCCTGCCCGCTCATGGTGTTGTAGTATCTCCTATACCCCCTGGTTTATGTTCTGGTTATGTTCCCAGTACCGTTTTCTCATTAAAAGGTATATGGTTAAGTCCCCATTGGTGGTCTGGCTCTGCTCTATAGGGGGAGGAGTGTCCCTACACCTCCCACAGCACTTGTGCACCTGCTTTGATCCCTTCAATTGGAGAGGGGGTACCTCTTGGAGTACTGCCTGGGTTACACAAGGAACAATGGTCTCAAGTTGCAGCAAGGGAAGTTTAGGTTAGATATTAGGAAGAATTGTATTACTAGGAAGGTCGTAAAGCACTGGAACAGGTTACCCAGAGTGGTGATGGAAGCTCCATCTTTGGAGGTTTTCAAAAGGTGGCTAGACAAAGCTTTGGTTGGGATGATCTAGTTGGGGATGGCCCTACTTTGAGCAGGGGGTTGGACTAGATGACCTCCCGAGGTCCCTTCCAACACTAGCTTACTGTGATTCTATTCCAGTGTCTACGCTCCAAGTCTACACTGGCTTCCTGTATCTTTCCAAATGGAATTTTAGGCCCTACATACCCCAGGAACTACCTTTTTCCACTTGTTCCATTGTGATCCCTAAAATTAGCTGAGAGCAGTCTTCCCAAAATAACATTTTTGTGCCAAGTTTGTTTGGTGAAAACATGCAGGAGATCATTTTTCATAGCGGCTCTTCAGCTCTAGAACCCCTTCCCTTTGTGGCCTGCCATAGCCCAAGCCATGACATCTTCCAGAAATGCTGTAAGAACTTTTTATTTGAGAAGGCCTTCAGCAGAGGGGGCTTAAGTTTTAAGGCATTGTTTGGAGAGGTTGTTCTGTTACCTATTCTTTTATTTTAATATATTTTCTTTCTTTATAATTTATATTGGTTTTTATTGTAAGCCACCTTGAGACTGTCATGGGGAGGGTGGGACAATTCTAATAAATAACTAAGGGATCTTCAGGGTTATCTTTCTTTGATAACTCTTTCCATGGCATGCTCAGTGGAAACTGGCTAGAAATAAGTGTTGTAAATGATAATGACTGCTTGCAGACATTAAAAAAACAAAAACAAACCTGTGCTTTGCCAGAATAAGCAGCACGTTCCTTCAACCCGGCTCGGTAGCATCTATAAAGTTTGGGAGCTTGACCAGGGATTTTTGACATCTTTAGCTAAAGCTGATTCAATCAGCTATTGGATAAAATTATCAAAAAAGCCCCACTAAAGCACGCGATCTTTACAGATGCTGCAGAGCCAGGTTGAAGTAACACATTGCCTCTTCTGGGCATGAGTGGGGCTCAGTGTGGGAATGCGCTGAGTTTAAAGTAAAGTGCGGTTTTTGGTGGGGTTTTTTAATTTCTGCAAGCTGCCATATGTTTATCTCAGGTACAAATCCTGCAGCTTTTCAAGTCACATAGTGGGCAAAGTTGATAGAAAGGATATATAAAACAGCCATCTTGATTTGCTCTTATTTTACATTTACATAGAAGTCACTGAACACAGGTTCAAAATGTTGACAAAGTAGAAAGCAGAAGAGAACTTGTGCATGTTTTTTCAACTAAAGATTTTCTAATTATTTTATAGATATCATCATAGATGGTGGTATATAATTTTTTTTTCAAAATTTTCCATTAGAATCAGTTAAAGAGTTACAGGAAAACACATACTTAAAAGAACATTCAAGAAAACTTTTATTTTCCTCAGCATGAAAATAACCTGCTCTCATGAAAACAATGGAATGAGGCATCCTCTAATAAAAAGTTCAGAGGAGATGCCCAATTCTGTTAAAAATAGGAAAGAGAACGAGTTCCAAAGAAAGGTAAAAGATTAGAAATACATCTAATTTATGCATTTGCCTGTTGGCAGTATTCCTCATGTCACATTTGAAATTAACTTCAACATTATTTAGACATGTAGTATCATTTTATGGAAATCTTTACACAGTAAGTACTATCTTCTCTTGTTTTAAGAATACAAAGTGTAAGAAACAAGTTTTTGAACATGTTTTAAGTTAATTTATTAGGCAAAACAACAAAGAGAAACAAAAGAGAACTTCCAAAGCTCATAGAAACACTTTCATTATCATCTGCATGTTTTGTATCAGTCTTTTAAAAAGACCTTTTTAAATACTTTTCCAAGAACTTACAGCAGATGCACACATTTTTGGTTAGTATGAACATTTTTGCAAATTTTTGCCTATTGGTTAGAAATTTGATGAAATCTTTATGCTCACATATTTTAGAAGAAATATGTGCCTATCCTACAAACCTCTGAACTTTATACCAAGGATGTTTGTGTTGGTACTGGTGATATAGCACTTACTGCATGGCAATCTTATTCACTTTCCTCCTCCAGAAACCCATTTGTAGTTATAAGTGCAAAGTTTAGTTATTTTTAAATAATTCAACTGCTATTCAAGTATTAAATAAAATAACTCAAAATATAATGGCTGTATTAAACCTTATAATTATGGTAGTTTCCAATATAATGGAGTTGAAGTTTGTTAAAGATTGAGTAGGAGAAAAAATGGGAACAAAATTGAGATGCATTTTTCTTTAAAGCAAATAGAGTTTTTTTATGTATTGTAAGACACATACTTTTTTTAAAAAAAAAAAAAAGTAAAAGGCATGAAAAAACAGATGTGCCAGCTCTGACATTTCCTGTCTGATGACAACTATGAGATCCAGCCTGTTAAGGGCTTAAAATGAATGTCTTGTCTAATTTGTGCTCTTCATTTTTACTTCTATCCTCCCAACTGTCTCATTTTACCCCACCTGTCACACATCACACTTTCATACCCCTACCTTACTTTTTCAGATTTTACAAGCCTTGCCTTTTGTTATTTTCCCATGTTTAATGTAATTCAGACCTTTTCTCTTTAACTCTTCACTCTATTTCATTACCACCTTCTCCCTTGCTTAATTTTCTCCTATGCATGTTACTTCTCAATATACTTATATGAATTAATATTTCCTCTTTCTGAGCTGTTAATAGGAAAAAAACAATGATTTTAAATAGTGAAGAACACAGGTAGTTTTAAAAAACCTCAAAAAGATATTTCTTTTGTTTCTGTGGATGAGTATGCACTTCACTTAACATAGTGAAAGTATCATCAGCTTTCCTTAACATTGTTTATGCTCTTATAAAGGCAAACCAGGGTGGGGGTGAGTGAGTGGGGAGCTCATACTGTAAATGCACAGGTGTAGTATGGATGACTGCTGTAAAGGCTTGTATTTTTAATTTCTGGTTATATAACCTTTACATAAATGGTCATCCAGGGAGTTCTAGCATTCAATGGCATAAAATATTATCTAAAATTAGTGAATGTTTCAGTGGATCAAGCCTAACTTATAAATCAGCTATCTCTTTTTATTATATTTATTCTTAAGATCTTAGTGTAAAGTTTTACTGCTTAAAAATGCATACTGTGCCTAACTGCTTACTTTTGGTTAATCTCATGTTTAAAACACATATTTCAGACATGCACAAGTTGGACATGAGTAACTATATAACTATGCTTATTGACTTGTTTAAGTTTGAGCTTGAATTTAAAGTCACAGTATCCCATGCCTTTGAATATGAATGGAGTGTGCTTTAAAAAAGTCTAGTAGAGTGAAATATAGATACAAATACCAGATATGTAGCTTATTAAATAATGATGTCAGTGTGTAATTTGAAAATTGGTTCAGTTGTTTAGAGAGATGACTAAACCATTTATTGCTATTACATTCTTTCCATTAATTACCACTCTGACAATTGTATTGACTTTTGTTGGTTCTTTTTTTTAACCTGTTGCTTCTTTTCTTTTTGACATATGGAAAAGCATTTTTGACTTTACATTTAAAAGGGCATTATGTCTCTTCTACTGTGCCAGTCCTGAATTTTAGTTTTTCAAATATCATTCTATTTTTTCATTTAAAATTACTAAATATGTTCTGTAATGCTGCCTGTCACACATTAATGTCAATGACTCTAAGCTATGTTTAAGTTATCCACTGGCATCTAGTAATTATCCAGAACCATGAAATGCAAGGCAATATCCTCTGATGTGTAAAATTTCAATTTTGAATAGAATTCTGTGATTTGAAACACACCTTGAGACGGTCTTAATTTAACTTGTACTAGTAAACATTTTAGACGGTTCTTTTTAATTTAAGTCCTTTAAAAATTAAGCCTTAATAGCACAAAGTAGTTACAACTTATACCTTAGAAATGAAAAGGCATGGTGATGTCAGGACAATGAGCACTATAAAGTACAAATGTTTTGGATTAGCTTTACCTGAAAAACCAACCTTAGTTTTCCATTGGTTTCCTTAAAAGTGTTCCCTGTAGAGGTTCATATAAAAGTTTTAAAATTACATCAACATTCATCTTAGTACATTTTGTTGATAGGGGTTGAAATTAAATGAATTTTCATTACAGAACTTATCTAAATAATTTGTAAATAATACTTTAAAAGTTTCATTTTTATAACATATAGGTGTAGAATAACAATACTATAAATGATTGTGTGGCATGAAGCTTTTTCTTCCTTCTAAATCTTATTTTATGTCCTCTGTTTTGAGTTATTGCTTCATATTAAATGCATGCATATATACACAGTGTACTGGTATCAGACACAAAGTATGTGAATTCTGATACCTTTTCATCACTTGTACACTAAGAATTCTATTTTTTAAATGATATCCTGCCAGCTTTTTCACAATCCATTAATTCCTGGATCAACATCAGAAGGAATGTCAGAGCAGAGTGAAATTCTTGTAAGACACAGATGTCAGGATCAAAAGTCAGAGACATTCTCAGAACAGCAGGGAAGCATGCTTGTTAGACCTTAATCGTAACAATTAGTATCTGCCATGTGACATTCTCTATACCTTGCCTATATTTCTGTTAAGTTCCAGGCATGCTGAAAAGACAGTCCTTTCTGTCTGTTGGATATAAAGTGTACGTGCTGTTGGTCTGATTAGTTTCCTTTTTAGTTAACAAAAGTTTGAAAATATTAGCAATCTGCCAAATTACCATAAATGGAAAAGTGTTACTATTTCCTGATAAAGGTCCTATTTCCTTCTCATTCTAGATGGGACATAACTTTTCCTAAAGAATTATAAGTGTAAAGTACTTATAACCGGAAGGCATATCCTGTATTATCAAATATTTTTCTTATATTCACTTCCATTTCTACAAAAACAAATCTGATATTCGTAACTGAATTTGTACATATTGGAAAAACATTTGCTGACTGGAGACATATTTTTAATGAAAATTTAGAAGTTTATGCTCTCTTTGATTTATCACTGTCATATTTTGTCATTTCTAACAATCTAAATACAGAATAGCACTGAATATGTTTCTTTGGGCAATCAGTCTCAAAACCAAGAATAATATTATTCAGTAGGTCACGAGTATTGGGTGCTAGAATGATTTTATTGATGTACTTTCCCTTAGTATATTGTTCACTTGATATTGTAAGTTTACGTAAGCTACTCCTAGTAATGGGCTCTTTTATGGATCTGTATTTCTCATTCATCAGTGCATTATGTTAAACACTTACAATAGCTTGCTTTTTTCTCCTACTTACTACAGCTTCTACTGGTAGCTAAGGGAAACTGCTGCATTAATTTCTACAGTTTTTCAAGTGATATTACCAGCACAGAGACAGTCTAGTCCATTTTTAACCAAAAAACACTAGTCAGGTAAAATCCTTGACTCATAACTACAAGGAGTTTTCCCATCAGGTACCATCCACATATAAAACAGAAATATTATCTTGGCTAACAGGGCTTACAGATGTAGTAGATGATCAGTGACAACAATCAGATACAACAAATGGATAAGGAAATCCCAAGGTAGTCATGATGTTGTTTATAATTAGTGCAACAAGCAGTAATTATAGCACTATAACTGCCTAGCCACTGTCAAGTGCTATGTAGGCGTCATAGCAAATTCAGAGATGATTTTTTTTTTCAAGGAATATTTTGAAGGAGGACAATGCAATGGTTATTCATCCTATGTACAAATATTTTTAATTTGGTTTATTTAGGGAACCACAAATATTCTGATTCTTAGAATTACTAGCAGTTACTTCCCAGTAATTCTGTAAGGTCAGCTGAAACTGCTTGTTGCCTGCCTTTGCTTTAAATACTGGACTAGAAATGTCTTATTACAGGAGTCAGCAACCTATCACCCACGGGCTGATTATGACCCGAGGAGCCATTGGATCTGGCCCATAGAGCCAGGGTTCCTTGTTAATGCTTAGCAGTCTCAGTGGCAGGAAGGTTTCACTCACACCGTGGTTAGATGGTGGGGAGCTTTGTCCCTGCCATAGCTGTGTGGCAGTGGCAGTGGTGGCTTAGTCCTAATGCTGGCCTGCCTCCCACCCAGGTGGGCTTGCTGCTAATAAAAGTTGCTAGCCACTATCTTAACTGACTGAAATACACGCTGGCCCAGTTGAGCAGAAGGCCTAAAAGATGAATCTGCAATTAAGTTTCTCATTTCTAAATAGAAATGCAAAACGCTAAAACTCTTGGTTTCTAAATATGCAGTTTTGAAAGTTTACTTCTGGACAACACTAGAAAAATCTTTTGGTAGGTCACTAGTACAGGAGCATTTAGCATTGGTGGGTGGGAGAAATAAGTTTGTTTTTCCTCCCATGGAAAAAATTCCATTATACAAGGATTCAGTTTGACCAATAAGACTACCTCTTTCATACCACTTACCATCTCAGTAGGGATAGGTAACCTATGGCCTATGACTTAAATAAAGCCTGCAGAGCGATTGGATCCAGTTTGTTGATTCCCAGAGCTATGGCAGTATTCAGCAGCAGGGGGCTTTGCCCATGCCACTGTTGGGCAGCCAGGGGATTCAACATCAGTGGGTTTTAACCCCAGGCTAAGTGGCAGGAGGAAGTGGCAGTAGCAGCAGGGGCCAGGTACTAGCTTCAACCTTCCTTAGAATCAAACCAGGTCATTCTGGCCCAGTGCTGCAAAAAAGGTAGCCAGCTGCTGGCCACCCATCTGTAACTTTTAACTCACAAAATAAGTTTAGGTGCTTGATGGTTTCATTTGTAAAACAGTAGAAGTAAACTTTTGTAGGGTAGTGTGCTACTTAACTGTTTTCCTTCAGAAAATTATCGCTTTCTTTGGACATCTAGGAAATTAACCTTCTCTCTCACCTGCCTGTTCTCAGATATATTAGAGATATTGAAAAATCTTACAATTAAGTAAACACAAATAGTAATACTTATACACTATATATTATATGATCCCATCATTTGTAAATAAAATTTAGGGGAAAACCCATAGATTTCTCAAGCACTAAAGTCAAAAGTAAAAACAAAGCCTGAAAACAACAACTTGCAGCTTTCTTTTCTTCTACTCTTGTTCTTAGCATTCAGTTGGTTTTGCTTAGCAGCAGTTTCCGCAATCTTCGAGAATGTTTACATAAACAGTAGTCCCCGTTAGCATTCTAGACACCTGATGTTAGAAAGAGCAGTTTCAGTGAAGTAAAAACCTTTTTGCTATTTGACTGTAATCTTGGAGTGAACTAGCCAAACTTTATATCTATAATGGTTTATGTCAGTTGGTAGAGAGCTGGAAATAAAAATGCTAAACTAGCCAGATATTCTGGATTTGCTAACTCCATGTGTGTGCTTTGCTGGATTCAGGAACTGGTCTCTATTGTTGTTTGATTTTGAATGTATTCATAGTTTGTTTGCTTTGGTTTTGTAAGAAATTCTATGGGAGAATCTTAAGGTCCTTTAAAAGGGAAAGCATCAGCAAGTATCCATAGTTTGAGTGTTCATAGTACTATCTAGGAGTGCTACTTTTTTCAATTTCCAGGTTTACTTTGGCTGAGGGGGTTACTAATCACTTGATTGTTAGCAGATATTGGTGTGCACCATATTTTATTCCATATAGATTTTGGTTTATATGGAAGCACTTTCAAATAAGAAGTGCCAATGTAGAACTGTTCTTATGTTTCTTTGTGAACACCTCATCAATCTCAAATTTAGAGGTGTACTAGATGATATAGAGCCCATCTACATAAGATGCTTTACTTTGCAGTAGAGCAAGTTACTGCATAGTGAGCATCAGTGTTTACACATGCAGATGCTTATTGCTCAGTAAATTCTTCTACTTGGAAGTAAATTTGCTACCTGTAAATACAAGTGACAAATTTAACTCCCAAGTAATTATTGTGTCATAGTGCCTGTGTAGAGGCTGAAACGGAGAAAATTTGCTCCTGGTCAGCCCACCCTACCACCAGGGGGCCATCTGTAGGCTAGCCCCAGGGCTGAGAGGTTCCCCAGCCCTTGGGCTCGGGCGACTTTTTGCCTGCCCCAGCCCCCGGCCCTTAAAAGCCTTAGGGGATGCCAGGACCTTGGAACACCTACAGCCAGCCTCTGGCCACTGTGTGTCCCTGCAGGGGTCCCAGGCCAGCCACAGTAGCCTGCCCAGAACCCATCACTACTTGCTGGCACTGCCTTACCGCATGGCTGCAGGGGCTGTACCATCATGGTGCACTGGGTGCTGCTGCCAGATGTCAGGCCTGGAAGCACCCTGGGCCACCTACAGCCAGCCTGTGGCCATTGAGTCTTGCTCCAGCTGATCCCAGGCCACCTGCAGCTGCCTGCCCAGATCCTGCTGCTTGTGCCTGTGTGCCTGCCTGTCCCACACCATGCCCTTGCACTGGGCACTGCACGCCCCTGCCCAGGCCCACCAGCACTGGGACTGTTACATGCTGGTGTCTTCCCTGATGGTGCACACCACCACTCAGGGCTAAAACTGGTCCCAGAAGGAGACCACAGACCTTGTGGCACTGTGAGGCAAGGCCAATGTCCTCAGACAGTGTGTGCAGAGCAGGTGCTCCAGTGTGCACAGAGGGGCTGTCAGGCCACATGTGGGAATGCAGGCATGACCACTCAGCACTGGTCCCAGTGCTGCATAAAAGTCAAGGCCTTGCAGTCACAGTGGTTCACTATCACTGACCACAACTGTTGGCTGGGTACTGCCTGCAAGTCCATGCTCTTTATGCGGCAGCTGGACCCTGGCCACAGCTGTGTCATGTACTCGAGCATTGGCAGGCTGCCTGAGCCTCCACTGCAGCCTGGCACCTGTAGCGATGTATCACTGGTGGTGGGCCCCTCGGTCTGCCAGGAGCCCTTCCCACTGTGCTCCCCACTTCTTGCCTTAGCCAGCAGCTCTGGGAGCTTGGTCCAGAACTTGCCCCACCCACCCAACTATAGCACCCAACCCAGGAGGCCAACCCAACCATGGACCTGAGCAGCTCCAGCCAGAAGCCCCCCCATGGGCCTGAGCTAAGGTGCAGCTCTACCAACCAGGTGCCCCCATCCTGGGACTTCCACCACCCAACCCCCCACCTGGGTCTAGCTCTACCACTTCCTTGCTCCAGCTCCATGTGGCCTCAGAGCAGGAGCTGCCTGCAGCAGGGCCAGGACCACATGCAGGCACTGCTGACCTAGCCCACTGGCTGCAGGATGGGGAGATGGATGCACTGGCAGAGCAGCAGCCACCATCATCCCCCATTCACCAGCCTCACTGTATCATGCACAGCCCACAATGGTGCAACCACAGGCTGGGGTACTGGGAGCCTGTTCCTGGGCTCTGTTCCCTAGGCTGCCCCCCACCCCAGGCAGGCATACACAACATGCACTGTAAATAATCTGCATGGGGAAGAGGGTGTTTTATTGGTGGTGGGTGGGGTGGGTGGTGGAGGGAGTTTGTGAGGTGGGACAGGGTCTGTTCAGGGAGGGAGGGGGAACGGCTCTATTGTGGGGGAGGGTGGCGGGGGGTTCTATGTTTGTGGAAGGGAATAAAGTGCTTTTCTGAGAACTGTTCACAGTGAGCATTGTGCTGGTGGTACACAGTTGGGTGGGAGTTTGGAGCTGGCCTCCATGCAGCCTCCAGTCCTGGCTGGCCATGTAGGTCCACAAGCAGTGGGAGCTGGAGGCCCAGAAGTGCATGGACGGCAGCAGTGGTGGTATCCAGGAGCATGTTGGTAGCTTGCCTGCCAGTTTGGGCAACATCACAGGGTCTGGGCAGCAGCAGCATTGTGTCAAGGGGCCTGGGATGGTGCAGTGAGCCTGGGCAGGTGGCTGCGTTATGCGGGGGGAGAGGGAACTGACTATCAGGGGGCCTGATAGAATGGTTCTGCAGGCTGGATCTGGTCCATAAGCCATATGTTTGACATTCCTGGGCTAGGGTATCTGGTCTCTGCACATCAGCAGCCTAGTTGTTGTCAAGTATTTTAGGAATCACTATGAAGGAAAGTTTTAAGGAAAAATTTGAAGGAAGTTAGTGATGTAGCTTGCAGATGTTTATGAGTATTTCTTCCCAAGCATGAGGGGTAACACAAGAAAAAAGCAAGAAAGTACTTGTTTGAACACTGAACAGGTGACTAAGGAATCGATTGCTTGATACTGAATTAAAGAGAAGAAATAAGGAGGCAGTGAAGGGGCTTTAATAGTAGCTTGTGTCCAATGTGACTTTAAAAAGGGAGGCAGTGAAAAGGTATAAAGGTGATGTGCATGGTCAAAATGAAGGGGCACTTGTGTTTAATCCTCAATAAATCAAATAGGTTTATTAAAATTGAAGTAATTTGTTTTAATTTGATTTGTCATTGTTTACAAGTAACAAGCCTTTAAATCAAATTTAGCTCAGTATGCAGTTCACAGTAAATTACAGCAGGGGGAGTCTCATAACAATACACCCCACTGAATTTTTTTGGTACTCAATTGCAGCAGGGAGTGCCAGCAAACCAGTAATCCCCTCACTCCCAAAATGCACCCCTCTGAAGCTCAGGCTGCCTGCGTGGAGCCCTACGTCAATCTGCTTGGGGAAAATACACACCACATCTGTTAGGAACTTTATAAATTAAAACATTTATTGCATCAAAATACTATTAAAATATAAATAAAATGCATTCTTTTGTTTATTATTTTTAAAAATAAATAAATAAATAAAAAGCAGCCCCACATGAATAAACTTTTCCCCAACTGGATGGGGCCAGCTGGATGGCGGCATCTTTTTCTATTATTTGTTATCTTGGTATTTTCTATTTATTTGTTATCTTGTATCTGCAGTTCTCTTTTATTTCTAATCTTCTAATAGTCCTGCAAGGAAAGAAAGAAGACAGGTTTTGCCCTATACTCCCTAAACCAGGTTTTTTGCTTCCCCGTTACAGGCTACAAAAAGTCCTGTGGGACATTTGTCTAAGCATTACGCCTGTCAATACGTATAAATCACCTGGGATGCAGCATAGCCTGGAGGAAGGGTCTGGGAGGATGTCTACACCATGTGTGGGTTTTCTGTAAGGCAATTATGACAAAGACAGAATTTACCTCAAAATATTAACATCTTAACATGGGCCGAGGCACACCCCCTCAATGGCAAAATTACCACATCTTGCACCTCTTGGAAGGCAGGTGGTTGCTGGGGTGTGTGTGGTTGAGGGACGCGGGGGTGGGATGTTGGGAGAATCAACACCACAGGTGGCGGTGGTGGTAGAAAAACCGCTACCATATAAAGGGCCGTGACAGGGAGGTAGATTGGGGTATGTCCCTCCATGTTTCTTTCCTTGCCTTTAATAAACCAAACCGGCGGCCAAACTCCATTTCCCAGCAGCCCCTGCCATTGGCAATGTGTAAAGGGTGCACGCGGGTGCACGTGCACCCCCTGAGATTGGCCACTGGAAGTGAGGGCTCTGGGAGAAGCTTGCCCCCCTTGCAGCAAGAGAAGTGTCGGCATGCCCTCCCTGCCCCAAGAGAATCCCCAATTGTGAAACCAGAAGTGCTGGCAGAAGTGCCAGTGGTACTTCTGGTTTCATCACTGGCTCAGCAATCGGCCCCACCGCAGCTGATCAGTAATTGGCCACTGGGGGACCCCCCTGGTTGGTGATCTGGTGTCCTCCCAGACTTGGGAGGCACCAGTCACCCATGGCCCCTGCCTATGTGGCTGGGGCTAGTTTACATGGACACCCCAGTAGCAGCTGCACTATGATAGCATGGGCCTTTAATTTCTCTGAATCAAATCGGAACCCTCTGAATCTGTTTGGAGACATTTGGAGATTTGGAAATAGAGACAGCTTTAAATGTTTTTCTTTACATTCCTCTAGGTAGCAGGGGCTCATGAGTGCTGTCCTCCGCTCATCAACCGGTTGGATCTGGGTGTGGGGAAGTGATGTGCAGCACACGGCAGTGGCACGGAGTGCTTGATGGTGGCAGTGC
>NW_017728947.1:22646656-22656656 GCF_001723895.1 Crocodylus porosus
CTTCTAGGGAGGGAAGAGAAGTTTGCAACCCCCTTGTCACAGTATCAAAAAGTTTGAGAACCCCTGCAATAAGGCATCATTAACATCCATGCTGTATTTCTGTTGCTGAACACACCAGGCTCCTGTAACCTGGTCACCTCCCATAACCTAGTACTTGAGTTTTGGGTGATTTCCCCTCCAACCCACCCCCCAGTTCCCTGGAAATTGGTCAGTCTCTCATTGGTAAAAAGTGTGTGTAGGCAGCCAAAACTCAATGTATGAACCCTGAATTTTCCTTCCCTTCAGACCAGATGGAACCCCAGAAGAGCTGAGCACTTGATAGGTGGCACAGTTGGGGAAAGGGATGTGTGCATGAAGGAAGAGCTGCCAGCCAAAGATGCTTGGGTGTGATCTGCAATAAGACATGAACTATCCTTCTGGACAATGGGGGACAATTTGGGACAGGCTATGCATATAACTGGTGCTTGGTTCAGAAAGGTCATTTGATCAGATTCCCCTGACTGCTGGTACTGAGACATAGTTCATACCTTCATAGGTATGCATAAGGGGAATTTAAAAAAATGTCTTTAAACACATGTCTATATAGCAGCTCAAAAAACTTTGCCAGAAAGCATTTTGCAACTGGTGGCAGCATAGCTGGCCCTCTCTTGATTACTTTTAGCTCTGAAAAAGTTCTTGATGTTCACAGCAAAGACCAAGTCCAGTAAAGCAATATACTGCAATTACCAAGGAAATGAAGGTGCACAGGCACAACCAGGAGTGGACAGGGTGCCTCAGCAAAATCAAGGCCCTGAAATGTACTTTTCATTGGGACAAGGATGAGAACACTCTTTCTGGGGCAGCACACACAATTGCACCATTCTATGAGCAGATGTCCATCATTCTCACCAAGGATGCAGGTGAGGCTTCTCTCCGGTCATTTGAGACAGGTGTCCAGGACAGCACACTTAACCAAGAGACCACAGACTGTCCTGGGACTCAAACAGGTAACATGTCAGAGGTGTGGAGTGACTGTTCCAAGGAGCTGATAGATGGGGACAGCCAAGAAAAAGTTATCCTGACCATGCACCCAGTCTCTCCGATACCTTGGGCAGTGAACATAGAGGATAAGAACAATGCATCAAATGGAACTGTGCTTTCCCCCTCAAATGCATTTGACATGTAAGAAGTTCCTGAGACCCAAAGATTGGTTTCTTTTCCAGAGATGCAAGAGGATCTGCAGCCCAGAACTTGTAAGTACCAGGGAATGGGCATTATATCAATTTGTGGCACTATGGCAGGCAATGTTTTGCTTCCATTAGGTTGGATGTGCTGGGGGTGTTCTGCAAGTAGTTCAGACAGGGGGTACACAGCTGGGAAAGAAAACCATATGACAGGAGAGGGGTAATGCTGCTTTTTATACAGGAAATTGTAGAGTGGGCATCCCATGGAATGTCATTGTCATTTAATTAATTGCTCTGGTCTAATAAAAAGTATTTTCCATCCATGTCTGTCTTCTTTATTGTGAAGGGTTGATAATGTCCATGTAAGCAAAGCCAAACATTCCCTGGCTTGTTTCAGACAAATACTGGTAATGAGAGAGAGTACCTCCCCATAAGTGGATGGTGTGTGTGGAGTGTGAGGGGGTGCAGAACAGGGGTACCTCAGTAACTCTTGTGGAAGAATAGAATTCTGGTGGGGGGACAAGGCTGACATGAGCTGCCTGCATGGGCTGCCCCACATTATTAATAGTAGTACTGGTGCTGGTGGCTGAAGGTAACTGGGAGGATGCAGGCGGGAGTGGGGCCAACCATGTCACCTGCAGCCACGCCATACACCTCCATATGTCCATGGCCAGAGTGACCTCCTGTACCATGGTGCCCCTTAATTGTCCTCTGGTTCCTGCAGGGACTTGAATGCTTCAGTGCCTAATGTGGGCACCTGGAGGTACTTTCATTTGCCCTTAACAGCAAATGGGGCACTGCCAGTCCTGTGCCTGCCACACATGTGCCTTGCCAGGGTGTCAACCTGTGCTGTGTGTCCCCTGGCTCTCAACATTTCTTTTCTCCACCCCCCACCCTTGCTTCCCAAAGCAGATCTGCAATTTTAATGGGTTTGGTTTTTTTAAAAGTTTAACAAACCCCTCTATGGGTGCCTCTGTCAACTGCTTTTGGTTTTGCAAGTGAGGAGCAAAAATTCAGGGAGCCTGGCCATAGCCTGCATTGAAAAATAAAGAGTCTGGATAATAGCCTGCATTGAAAAAGAAAGTGTCTGCTCATCAAGGTTATGCAATTCCCTCCCTTTGGCTATAACACATGAAAACTGAAGTTAGGCACATAAAAACTTTGATTTTCATATTTAAACATAATTGATATATTAAGCATGTGATCTTGAGGTGTTTGGGACCTTGAGGTGGACTCTCCCCAGTGTACAGATGTTGGCTCTGCAGAGCTAAGAGACAGAAGCCTTTTGTGAAACTTTGGAACATTTCACAGATAAGATGCTCAATACCAAGTGCCATCCACTGCTTTTCCTCAGTTCAGGGCTTGGCAGTGAGAATGGTAAGTCAACTGGTCAGACACAGTGGCCAGGAGGCCACTAGTTGACCTTCCCTTCTCTACTTCTTATCTTGGTCCACTGTGGCCAGCATCCTGCTGGGTGATGGCTACGGGTAACTGCTGCCGCTACTCCAAACCCTTTTTCCCACCCCTCTGTCTGCCTGTGCAGGACAACTGCTCTGCTGTGCTGCTGCACAACCATTGGATCACACAGGGCTGCAGGACAACTGTTGTGATGGTGTTGCCACGCAGCCGCCACCCCCGTGGGGGCCTCTCCTGCTGAAAAAACCCAGACGAGATAGGAAGCCTCTTAATGATCCCTGGATAGATAGGCTCATCAACACCATCAGTACCTGTGCAGTGTGGTTGCACAACATTTCAGGACAGGCAAGTTGTGTCTGTGGTCAAGTGTCATCTGGGCAAAATGGCAAGAGGCATTCACGAGAACAGTTGTTAAACTTGAAAAAACAGTAAATCCCTAGTTGGCACCGGCAAGGTACTGCAGTTTGGGAGTGAGGGCCACTGTCAGGGCCAGGGGTCCCCAGGTCATAAAAAAGGGGCCATGGCTTGGGAGTGAGGAGCAATAGCATGAGCAGGGTCAGGACACTGGCATATGACTGCTCCCTACAATCATATATCATGTGCATGCGCCACAGGTGTTCTCTTTTTTGGAACTAGAAATATGGTAATCCTAGTGATGGTGACGTTGTCAGTAAAGGCTGTCTGCTGCCACTGCAGGAGCAGCCATGGGTCTGACTGTGGGGTAAGCTTGTGTAGCAGCCAGGACAAGGAAAAAAAATTATGAAGCATAGAGACTAGGGGCTGCAGTCAGTCCTGTGAGAGGATAAGCACCATTTGCTCTGAAGGGCAAATTAAAGTGGTCCAGGGTGCCGCCTTTAGTTGCCCAAGCAGTTCTTCATTCCTGGATTAAACCGGGGCAGATTTGCAGGTAACAGGGCCATTCTCATTAAGGGCTGCCTGCAGATCTGGCTGTGGGGTGAGCTTGTGCATGGAGGCTACGGGCTAAAATCCCATGATCAGCAGGGCACCACTTGCTCTGTAAGCAAATGAAAGCTCTCCTTCCTTTAGGTGGCCAAGCAATTTTTTATTTCTGGATGGAGCCAGGGACAGATAATGAGGTTACACTGTCATTGTCAGCCTGGCCAAGTCAAGGCCAGAGGGGGAGGGGGCCATGGGTTTCCATGCAGGTGAGCAGAAGGATTGATTCATGTTGGGCTGACTGGACCACAACACCTGGTATGCAACACCTGGCATCTGAAAAAACACATTACACCCAAGTACATAAAAATTTAAGGTATCCTCTTTTTTTTCTATCTGGAATTCAAAGCCTCCTGTGCTGCACAAAGGGGCTCGCTACACAAAAATTGCAGTGGCATCTGGTGGACAAAAGGGATCATTACATGTCATTGAGTGAATTTCCATTTACACATGATAGATCCATGGACACGTCAGTTTAATTTGTAGCAATCCAAAGTAAAATACATTGGGATGTGTTTACTTTGAATCACAAAGAGGACAATTTAAATCTCCAAAAAGCCCCTGTTCATGTAAACTAATGCATTAAATTGCAAAAAAGGGCATTTTTCATCATGTGTACAAGTGCCCAACGGCTTTGAAATAATATTTGAAACAGCATTTTGAAGTGGAAGAAGACAGTATTTATCAAGGTTAGAACAAAGGATGCTGCAGTAATTGAGATGTGGAATGGTGAGGGTGTCATCTTTCTGGATGGATAGGAAAGGCTGTATCTTACAGATATTCTCCAGAAACCCCCCACTGTTAATCTTAGACAGTTTAGGTGTTAGTATCTCAAGAGGAATATGATAAATGTATGGTAGGTGCCTATGCGATTTTGATTAAAAAAAATAAAGAAGCTATGTATGCAGCCTTTATAGTGTGTTTTGTTGCTTTATTCGTACTTTTTTTTTATTTGTACAGATTTTATAGGATATTCTATGTATGGAGGACTGGAAATCACTTTGTATGCTATGATTTGTGAGCAATATAAGGTGGGTTACATTCAAATAAAAATAGCAAGGGAGTCTAAAATACAAGAAGATTGCCCCCTAGCAGAACAACCAGTGTATCATAGAATCAAGATGATCACAGATGCAAAAGATTATTCTGCTGTTTAGGCTGATCAGCAGGGATCCTGGTTTTCTCTGATTTAAAAAAATCCCCAATTTTTGTTAAAAAGTAACCCTGAATCCACATTTTTTCATTATTAAAATATATATATTTACATATTAGTGGTGTTTCATTTAACTCAAGAGAAAATATGGATTTGGGGTTACTTTTTTAAAACCAAAAATTGGAGATTTTTTTAAATCAGAGAAAATCAGGATCTGTGTTGATCAGCTAGTACAGTGTTGGTTCTTGTTTAGTTCAGTGAAGATGTTAAAAAGTTATGAACAAATTAGTAAATGAAAGTCCTCTTGAAGATGTTGCAATATTTCAGCCTTCTCCCTTCTGGCCCCAAAATACATGTGCAGAGGACAGGCCAGTCTAGGTCAATCTAGGCCATATCCTTAATTCAGCTGTAAATTTTTGAGTAATTCTAAAATCTAGATGCTAACTGTTTTCTCCCTAGTTTTCAGAGGGCATCAGGCACCAAAAGAAGTAAGGCAAAGATTGAGAATTGTCATTAGGAAGAAATGTTAAAATCTCATTTCCTATTTAAAAAACCCATTAAAATAACACCTAGCATAAAATTAATTATTTTGAACCTTTGCATATTTGTTTGCAAATATCAGAGCTAAAGTTAAGTTTGCTTGGATTACAATGTAGAAACTGTGTGAGAGAATGATTTAAGATTATGGCTGTAGGTAATAACCTGCCTTATTTAAGTAAGTTCCAGACTTTGTAATATTTGGGTATTTAAATGGTGGGTATTTTCTCAAGGAATATAATTTATGATGTAATCTGAGCTTCAATGAAATACTTGATAAATCTAACATGTTAAATATTTTTTTTGTTTATTTGCAAAAAATTTAGACATTGGGAGTCAGTATGAAATAGGAGTTCATGCCTAACAAATTGACATTACCAAAAGAGTTGATAGAGATAGACATGCATATTATTTCCCCAAATTGGGACTTTGAGGATCTAAGGTTTTTTATGAGAGGTTAATCTGTGGGTATGTCTACGTGTGCTTTTACACGTGCCTGAAGTCAACGTGCTTTTGCCTAATGCCCATTAGGGCTATTTAGGCTTGTGTCTACATGTGTACGTGCTAAGGTGCATTAACACAGTGTGTGGACTGATTTGAGACTAAAGTTAGTCCCAAGTCAGTCGACATACACAGCATTAATGTACCTTAGCGCATCTAGACATGCATTAAAGCACTTAGGTATTCGCACCTAAATTACAGGTATCAAATTTAGGTGCAAATAGCTTAAAATCACCATTTGTAAGGCATGTTAAGGCCATGCATATCTAGCTGTGCACCCTTAATGTGCCAGCAAATAACTCTAACCCAGGGAATGGGCCAGCAAATAACTCTAAGCTGTTACTGCTGCCTACGGTGCTTGGGTGCTATAGGTGTGACATCTTGAAGTTGGATCTTGCCATAAGATTCCAGGAGTACAAATTCAAACATATGTTGATTCTTTTGAGATACATAATAGCACAGAAAAGCTTAGAAACAACCTCACAAGTTAGGATTCAGAGTATTTTTATTATGGGCCTACTATACATGCAAAATGCCCCACAGTCAGTAACCTTTAAGTATAAAGAAACAGATCAAAAAAGGGAAAAAGACATACAGGATCACAAAAGAAAAACTCAGTGCAACCAGTGACAATAGGCAAACTCTTGGTAGTCTCACATTTTATATAAGAGAAAGGAATATAGATAATTAGGTAGTAAATTAAATAATAAATAAAATATAAAATGTGAATATATACAAGGTAGTTCTAATTGGGAATCAATATTAAAGATTACATCAGACGTTTGGAAATTAATTTACTGTACCATGGATAAATGGTGTATCTCTTCAAGCATTTTTGTACTCATGCAGTTTACAGATCAAGAGCACTTATTTGGTGGCTACAGAAATTAAGCAAGCCCTAGGCAATGAAAAATGAGCATTTGTGGACTATTCATTGTCTTTTCAATGGGTTATTACCTATAAGCATGTGATATCTATCAGGAAACTATCTAACACCATGGCTAGCATCCACCTCTTTTGGAGAGAACTTCAGAGTTGAGAGATTCATGTGCTACCAAATATTAACAGAAGGGCCAACCAATTCTTTCTGTAAGTCATTAGATAAACTCCTTGGTTTGAAAAGCTTGTGTCTGTATCTTAACTCTTCTTGTTTCCAAAATGTTTTTGTTGATCATTTGAGTATCTGAGGTACTTAAGTGGTTGGTTCCCTTTATCGTAGTATCTGAACTACTCACAGATACATATATCTTTATTTTGTGAGATAAAATAGTACAGTTATCTCCATTTTGTAGATAGGAAATTAAAGCACAGAAAGAGTATGATTTGCCCAAAGTCACATTTATCATGGACTGGGGCTTAGCACGGGATTGGAAGCTGGAGATCTTAGCTAGAATCAAAGTCCAAAGAACAAACTAAAGTGGTGGAGAGGAAGTAAGAGGACAAAGACAGGCAATGGTCAAAGCTGAAGCAGGAGTTTTTAAAGCAGGTACCGAGGTAAGAACAGGAGACCAGGCTTGTCCCTCCAGAGCAGGAATTGGAAGCAAAAATTAGTCGGGACTTAGGTCAGGAGGAAACGCATTGTGTGCAGATACTTCCCAGTTGTCTGTTTCACCTTTTCATGACTGTGAAGAAGGGTCATATTCACATGTGTATCAGACCTAGGCTGATTACATTATGCTGGAGATATGGGCCTACAGATATAATAGCTCTCTGGCACATGCCTACAATAACTTGAGAAGTATGTAGATGAGTAGGCTACAAAGGAAAGGCTAGAATATCCAAGAAAGCTGTAAGAACAATTGCCTGGGCCAAATATTGTAGTTTGGATTCAGAAAATTCAGCTAGGGTAGTTTTTTTATAGGAAGTGCAATATGTATCAGGTATAAACAGAAGCTAAACATAGGCAGCTTACTCATGTTTCAACTTCCACTCGTTTGTCTTCCACTTACTGAGAGAAGGAGGTGGACATATGAAACAGTTATTACGGAACAGCTGATGCCAGGTAAATTCTGCCACACTTTTGACTTGATCTCATTTGTTCATCTGTCTATATCCTAAAACATAGTATACCAAACAAGAGAAAATTGCCTTTAAAAAGCACAAGTAAACACAAACATCTGTTTCTTAGTATTATTTTGCAAACTGAGTTCTTAATGTTAGAAGCTTTTAAAGAAATATTTATCTGATTATCTGTAGCTTGGAATCCTTTTGTTCTTTTGTGTGATATTATTATTTCCATTATAGCAGAGCCCAGATATTCCATTTAGATACCAGGTTTCATTGTGAAGTAAAAATACTGTCCCTGAAACAAATATTTTATTCCTTGAGTCAGAGGGCATATAAAAAGTATATTGGAAATGAAAATTTTAATATCAGATCAGCCTATATTTTGGGTGTAAAAAGTCCCTGTTATTGAGATGAGACTCTGGGTAACTGGCAGAGGTGTGACAAAATGTGATTAATACTGATTCAAAACTATGCTGTACTCAAATGAAAAGGCAAGTCGTTACAAGTGGTGTTGGGAGGACATCACAGGGAACAGTTAGATCTTTGATACAGGAAAGAGTCTTAGATATCATCCTGCAGTGCAAGGCACAGCATTTGGTGATCACACTAACTCTCTAGTATTAATTTTTCTGCTCATGTTTCCTCACAGTTACTGGTAACAGACTAGTATTTGTATACAACCCAATAACAATTAAAATACAATGTGTCCATCAAACTTCACAGTGAATATCTGCAGGTATCTTCAAAGAGTATACCAGTGGTGGGCCAGATGAGTGGGCTAGAGCCAGATGAGTGGGTGGGTCAGATGAGTGGGCTGGAGCCAATCTGCAGACTGGATTAAGCCTTATCACCCCCTCCCTCCCTTGCCCTTTGGGATTGATTCCTAGGGGACTGGTACCACCCTTTGCTGCCCCAGCATGCTGAGACTGGTCCCTGGGGGCCCAACAACACCCCCTCCCATCCCATCCTCCCATCATCTGTACATGATCCTGTGGCCACGGCACATTGAGCTGAGGTGGAGCAGCCCTGACTGGCAGGGGCCCCGGTGGTCAGCCTGCCAGCCTAGGGCTGCTCTGACCTGGCTCAATGTGCTGTGGAGGGGCTGGCTGGGGCATAAGAATACTTCAGTGAAGGGCTAGTCAGCTGGTAGCCACTCCACTGAAGCACCCTCATGCCCCAGCCAGCTCCATCAATGTCTACATGTGCATTGTGGCGGTGTAAATAATTCCACCAGAGGATAATATTTGTGTTTGGAAGTCCTATCCTACAACGAAGTTAATTCATTTACTCTGTCCTAATGAAACTGCATGTGTAGATGATATTTTAGTGTGGAGCTAATTAGTTCCTCAGTAAATGTCTCAAGTAGATGTGTGCAGTTTCCTGACTGAGACTAATAACTTGGTGAACAGTGGTGATCCTGAGTAAATAGATGGAGATGGAATAAATCAGCTGAGTAGTCTGTTTGGTGAATCATAGGATGCTTTGTCTAAGCAGGTTGATAAGACTGTCAATTACAGGAGCCATAATTCTATGTGTTTCCTCATCATTCCTTTAATCTCTGACTCAGTGAGCTTTGTATCTTGTTCATGCCAACTCTATTTTATATAGATGTACACTATGGAAAAGACTAACAGAAGTAAATATTTGAAAGAAACTCACATTCCTGGGCACCAAGTATTTCTTTTAATTGCTTCCTTTCTTGAAGTCCATGTGTCATGGATTCATCCCAAAACAAAGTTTCCTTTGGGGTTCAGTGGGCATATCTACATGAAACGCCTCAATGTGCAGTGGACTGTTATACTGCGCATTAGCACATCACAGCAAAAACCATGCTAACCATGCTAGAATTAGTCTACTGAGCATTGTGTCACAAAAAAGTTTGCCTTTGCTACTGTGTATTAGCACAGCTACTGTACCTTTATTTAGTACCTCACATTAGAAGTACTAAATTTAATGTACAGTAGCAAAGCCATGTTAATGAATGTGTAGATGCACCTGCTGTGTGGCATGCATGGATATTCTCCTAAATGAGATTTATTCCTGTGGTCTTTAGTCTCCAGTTTTAGTGAGAGTGATGCTGGGTTCAGTTTTGTCATTTTTTTAGCAATATGTATTACAGTATTTGATATAAATGTAGTTTTGATATATCTTTATTTTGTAGCCAAGGCTGTTTTGTGAGGTAGATATTAATTTAAGTTTCCTTACCTTTTCACACTCAAGAGGTAATCACTGAGAATTAGCATTTGACTTGAGTTGATTACTACTG
>NW_017728947.1:22661656-22677224 GCF_001723895.1 Crocodylus porosus
TAACATACATTTTTCCTAACAAATTAAACTGTTAGGCCACTTAACCAGACATCTGGACTACAGGCTTTACCCAAACCCATTTAGATGGAGAGATTACAATGGTCTTTGGATAAGACCTTATTGCAATAGTTATTTAACCTGTCAATATGCACTCCCTAAGGAGCACCTAGTTGGTTGTGCAGCAAAGCTATATATTGAAGGAAGAATTCTTCCCTGACCCCTGCATGTGATGACTTTACTTTTCTGAGGCATGAGTTTAAATGATCCTTATTGTCTTAATTTGTATTAGTTTAAGCAGAGCTGTGTGAATAACTGATAAAATGTTTTTGGTGTTGGTGAAGCTTACAAATAATTTTAAAAAATGGTGAACTGGAGAGCTGAAAAAAATGTTTTGTGTCAAATACAGAGATATTTTTGTCCCAAAACAAAATGTGTTACAGCTTCTCCACAACACACAGATAATGCAAATGAGCCATAATCTGGTCATCCTGGCAGAAGGGAAGATGACTGCATTTGTGTTCTTGCTGGGTGCTTTAGTGTTACCTTCTTTCAGCCCAGAATATGGGGGAAGATGGGTACAGGAAAGGTCCATGCAGAGCAAAATGCAGCTGTGCCAGTCCTCTATTGATGTAAGCTCTATTAAAGGCACTGTGCTAATGGAACAGCTTGGAACAGCCAATCAGGTACTCTCAGCTGGCTCACTGATGGACCCCCAGCTTTTTGTGAGCATTTGTCTGGTTCATAAGAGAGTTTATCCTTCTGCTAGCAGAACTGCAAAATCTGTGTAGAGGGAGTTACTTCCTCTCCACGTTATTAGTACTGAAGGAAAAAGGATTGGCAAATCATATAATTAGTTTAAGTGACTTTATTACCTTTACATTTATGCAGGCCAATTAAGGTAGCTGTAATTTGTCTCATGAAGGGGATAGAGAAACAAGGGGATCTTTGCTGAAAAGCTCACAATGCTACTGGAGATTTCTGGGAAACCACAATTTGGTTTGTTTCTACTTGATTCTGAATGTGGTTGCAGTTAACTACTAGAGAGAAAAATTATTATGGTTAAACTGCAACCATATTCAAAATCTGAATTATGATATCTTTATCTTTTTATGACATTTTATGACTGAATTCATCTCTATATGCTCTTGTGAATAAATTGTTCTTTATATGTTTCTGGAAATAAAGCCAGAAACAACCACTTTTCCGTGTGAACTTCCTAATAATTTCTTTTTGACTCCTGTATTTTTTATACCAGTACTGTATACTTGAGTGGGGTAAGAAGAACTTAGCCTTGGGTGAAATATTTCCTTTAATGTATTTTAAACTTACTACTGTTTAGTTTAATTGAGTATTTCTCCTGTGGGACAAGGTACTGATAACTTACAGAATGACATTTATAATTTTAAATGTCTTATGTCAGATGTCTTTATCTTATGGCTTTTGAAATCTCGCCTTATATGTGAAACAATAATCATGCATTATCCTTCTCTGAATATTTTTCATCTGCATTGAATTTTTCCTAAGATGAGGTGTCCAAAAGTAGTATGGATATTTTAGTACATCCAGACATCTAACTCTTTTTGTTAACTTTTTTATCCTTTGACACTTCACTGAAATGTCAAGGATGACTATTAATGACCCTGTCATACAAATCACAAATTGCGTGTACTTAAACTTTAAAAAAATCTAAATGTCTTTCCTAAACATCTATCAGAATCTTCATATAATATGGTATGTGTACCTTATTTTGCTAGTATTCCTTGTATTTGTACCTGTGCATTTTATTAAGCATTAGCAATGTGTTAGTAACCTGTAGCACATTTCAGATGTAGTAGTAACTAGCACTGTGTAGTAGTAACTAGCACTGAAATGTGCTAGTAACCTGTAGCACATTTCAGATCACTTTACACTATTATAAATTTGTTTCATATCATTGGTCACAAAATCTGTCAGTTGAATACCCCAGTATAAATTTCTCTGTACGTTAGGGAAGCAGCTTGTCCCACTTCCACATTAATTTTGTTGAAGTCTGGTTGAACTCTGAAAAATAATAAAAATGGCATTTTGAAATTCTAGGTATATTACACTGAGGCAGGCCTGCACCACATTGGACAGTGCTACCAGGTGGTGCCATGAGAACACATTCTACCAATTTGCTTGTTTTGCCCACCCTTTGTGCCAAAAAAAATCATGTACTGTATCTATGGTTATCACTGGGTATACCCAGAACCATTCAGTGAATGGAGAGCAGCTCTTGGTAGCACCCCGGCCACATGCCAAAAGCAACAATGTGACATGTTTTTCATGATGTGTGCATGTTTAGTAAAAGTGAGTGGATGAGCATGTTTTCATAACCTTCCTACAAGATGTAAACATGCCCAGTAACTCCATGTCTAGATTTCTAAGCTTAAAAATAAAGATGTTATAATGGACAGGTCAACAAACTCTCCCAAGGCCGCTGATATGAGCAGTTTTCTTGTAAATCAACATCAGTTACTTTGACAAGTATTATTTAGAATTTTAGCTAAGGCATGATTGTAATTAAGCACCTCTAATACACAACCTACTACTCTATTTATGTGTTACCTGTGCAGAATATTCTGGAGCTCGACTTTGCACTGCATCACCCTGTCTTCTGGTGGTGTAGTTCAAGACACAAATACAAAGTGCACCCAAGACCTCTGACATCTGTACTCTTTTGAATAAGCATCTCCAACAATAAATGGTACTGATGCATGGTGAGGAAGCCCAGAGTTTTCAGGGGTGGCCTATGGAGTGACAGCTACAAATTAATCTGCCTTCATGCACTAGAATCCCCAAGGCAGTTGAATTGTATACCTTGCCTGCCTTTCTTTACGGTTGAATCTTCTTTTGAGTACTGATGAGATATGACTCTAGCTACATATATTTTTGCTCAAAGAAATTGTATGCAAACCTTTTGGATTCTAACAGTTAAGAGTCTTGATTTTGTCACTGTTAACCAGTCAGTATATCAAATTTAATTCTGTTTTCACCTAGTGGGTCAGCTGCTCTCAGAACGAAGCAGAATGCATTTTTATATTATAATGGTTAAAGAAGCTGCTTTAAAATGTAGCTGTTTCTTATATCAGTAAACTACTTCTGCAGGCCTGGCCTCTGTGGTCTTGTCTACCCCATTGCAGTGGTGCATCCAGGGACCAGGGGGCTCGAGCATAACCTGGCCATATCTTGTCCCCTCAAATTCAAGCATTTTCCAAACCAGAAATGCAGGCTGTTCAGGGCTAGGTACCAGGTCCTACTCTCAGGGATCCTGGAGACCCAATATTCGTTAGACGTCCTATTAAGTTTTTTTTTATTTAAGTGGTATAATTTTTTTTTTATTATTTACAGTGGTATGTATCTGGGAGAGCTGTAGGCTTTTACTGTTCGCTCCTCGTATTTATTGATGATTAGATGTGACTTGGTTCAGAACACCATCCATCCAGCCTCCATGCTGCACAGAGTATGCTAGCTCAAAGACACTGTCTTAGTCTTTCTTACATGATAAAGAAGACATTTTTACATAGTGTTTTAGGTCCATTATGGATAACCTGAAGATTATGAATGAGTTTTTCAATGTTCTAAAGGAAGGAAGAATGCTTAGGAAGGAAGAATCAGTAGGACAACTATTTAGTATAGGCAATTTAAAATTTAAAAATCTTCATTATAAGGATTGCCAGAAAGTTGATTTTTATCAGTACCTAAATAATCCCAAAGCATTAATCCCCATATAAACTAAGGCCATACATACCCTTACAAACGTTTTATACATGTGAGTAACAGTACAGCTGTAAATGGTCCAACTGAATTCAATAGGTCTACTGACCTATGGTGTATCACTCACTTATGTGTTCTCAGCTTCAGAGCCTAGAGTCCATTACATTTTCAGTCTAAAGTACTAGACCTTTTTTGGAGTTGTTGTTGACAGGCAAAGGAATCAATATAAACTTTTACAAAATGACCTTAAATAATGGTCACTTGTCACTTTTTCCCCAAATCTGAATTGAGACAGCTCACCTACAACTCACCCTGAGTTTTGTTATCTTTTAAATCATTACAAGAAATACAGAATGGCAAAAAAGAAGACAGGTCAAAGCACTATTATATAACTACATGCACTAACATCTATATGACATACATTAACATTTATAAAAGTTATCAGAGAGATAATTTGTTAATTATTTAAATATATTTAAGTATACCCCCTCAACTAAAAGCTGATGATTTGATTTTTTGTCATCCTTAATCTTTTTTTTTTCTTATTTATAAAATGAAAAACTATACAGAATATTAATAAGGATCTCAGATGCTCATGAAAACTTATAAAATGTTTAACAAAAATAAGTTTCCAGAAATGGGATCTTTTTTAGGACATCCATAATGTAGAGTTATGTAGTAGTTATGGTGTGGTTTTCCTGAGACAACTAGCAGTCACTTCTCCTTTCCCATACATAAATGGCAGCCAGCAATAGCTAGAAACAAAAGACCCCTCTCCCAATCTCTGAATACAGTGACATTCATTCTCAGAGAAGCAGGGGCAGCTTTTTGAAAGCAGACTTCTTCAGTTCAACAATAACACACAATGAGTTATTGACTTGTTTATATATGGAGCTCTTTTCAGTAACTAACTCTGACTCCCCACAGTCTGGACAAATGATTGATTTCGTTGTTAGAAAAAGAGAAAGCTCTTGCACTAAACTCTGTAGTGCAAACTACTTTTTCCCCATTTGTTCCCCTACTGAATAGGACCTTATTAAAATGCACTTTCCAAAAAATACCTGCAGCTGGCCTTTATAAGCATGTTTTGTATATATAAATAAGTAATTTGTCCCACTCCTTTGTATGGTAACAAACCATTGGGGAATCTTGTCAATATATATGAAGGCTGATTGTCATACTGTTTATATTAAACTGTATTATTTATATTGATCTGCATATAAAGCATATTTCAGACTGCTTACTTATACATTTGTTATCTTCTAATGGGTTTATAAATATTAACATTTCAAAATTAATAGGCCTAAAGTTTTTTTTTTTAGGATGAATTGCTGAGACAGTAAATAGTTTGTTGGGGTATAGTCTCCATAGATTATGGATTATTTTATTATATCTGACGGAACTATACAAATTCTGTTAACAAAAATTGTTTATATTTTGAATTAATTTTTCCTCCATCTATCATGTTGGCATAAACCCAATTATATTTAATCCCTTGATAATTACACATCTTCAATTAATTCTTTGTGCACATTTATTGAAATGAGAATTGATCAGTCTAACTTCTACTATCTTTCAAGTTCTCTTTGTTTGTTCATTTCTTTTTTTAAATTAGCTTGGCTTTTTAGGTTCCATGTAATCATTGTACCCTTTTAAAATTTAAACATGAATTTGGTATTGTTTTTACGAAAACATATTTCTACACCTCCTAAAATGATGGCTTATTTAACCAACAACTTCACTATAAAAATAATTTCTGTGTGATTGGAAGGTGTGGGTCACTCCATATGATCCTTATGCTCAGTTAGTTGCAGAACACTAATGGGAGTTTAACACCCAGCCATCCAGTATCCAACAGTTTTTAATGAAATTACTTTTGGGATACATCTTGCAGCTTAACAAAGTAGCTATTATTGCATGTTGGACCTGATTCTCTACCTTTCATTTGAGTAATAATTTTAAACTGGGCAAACTAGGTTTATGCAATTTAATATATTTTAGGGGTTATATTATAATTTTAATACAATACATCATGTTTTCTACAAAGGAGTAACCGACTACTTACCCTGCCATGTGGTAGAGAGTCTTATTTAGTGTATTATGTTTTTCTTACAGCCTTTTCCACAGGCTTAAAGGAAAGATTCATCTAGGTACTTAAGGTTTTTCAGAAAAAAACTAGGAAGTGAGGGAAATATGAACTTAAGGAGTTCTTAGGGTTGGCCTGTGGCTGTCAGATTTGCTTATTTTGATACTATTATTCTTGTTTACTGTTTTCTTTTTCTTTACATTTTATTTTCTCCAACTCTTTGTGGGAGTTTTTTTACCTTTCCTTTCTGTATTTCGTTGTTTTTCTTTCATTGTTTTTCCAAAGCCTTTTTTCAGAACATAGCTCTACATCTTCTTTTCTTTTCTTTTCTATCTTCTAATTTATATTCTCTTTGTTGCTTTCTATTTCATTTTGGTTTTAGCCACTTCATGTTTATGCCTTTCATTTTTTACTTTTATTTTTTTTTTCTTTTATCACTCTTTTCAGTTTGCTTTTGGCTCACTTTTTAGTTTCTATTTTCTGTCTTTCCTCCTTATCTTTCATTTAGCCATTAAAAAAATAACAAGTTACCACACTATTGTTTGTTTATGAATTCAGGTTTGATGAGAGCAAAATAATACACACACATCTGCAGAGCTGAAGTCATATAATCCCTCTCTGCATAGCAGAGAGTGAATAAAAAGAAGAAAAAAATCCTATTTCAGTTACTCAATAATGTTTGGGCCTAGTCTATATTATGAATATTTTGAAAAAACTTTCCACCCATACTAAACATCAATTCAGTTCCACTTTGGTTAGAAGTGCTAGGAACTGTAGTATTAATGGGCCACCAGTAGCAACATATCACTTAATCCTGCTCAGTTCCAATCTGTTTAGCATAGCACATGGTAGTAGCATGTTTCATGTGCACTGAACCTCTCAACTTTGCTAAAATAAAGAAGAATGTAGTTTTTTCACATTCATAGTGTAAACTGGGACTTTAAAAAGAAAGGTCAAATAAATCACTCACCTCTTCCCACCCTATGAAAGCTTCTCCACATAAGCACAATGATCAGGCATGTGTCTAAGCAAAAGGAAGTGGCCTGGGAAAGAGTCACTCTTCAGTGTAATCATGCACCTTAACCCAACAGAAAATAATGCCAATCATGTCATCTTGAACTTCCACAAGGGCTTGCTGCCAGCTATCAGTTCCCTTTGGGAACTATTTAACAAGTCTTGCTGGCAAGTGGGAAGGACTTATCAGCTGTGTGAATTTCCTTATGAATCTTAGAATATTCATATATACAAGGGATTTTCTTTGTCTGTGCATTCAACTGTCAAAGTGCAGTCCCTCTGATGGAATGAACTGTCATAGTTCCATTGACTTGTTATACTAGGAGTATGGAGATCTGGTCCTATGCTTTTCCTTCCAATATGATTATTACTACTTTTTGTCAAAACAGATAAACAAATAAACCCCTCTGAATTGTATTCTGTAGAGCTGTTCATTTTCTGTCCTTTCCATATTTGGCACATTTATAATACTTGACAACTCAGAAGGGTGCTATGAATGGTGACCAAGATTAGTCGTGCAGGAAAATACTGTCTTAACTTTTAGTTGGCACAGCAACTTTTTGAAGTGTCTCTAAACTTTAAAAGACAAATGTTATTAGTGTTTTGGACATATTTATTCTGTTGGACAACTCACTCCTCTTTCTAATCCTATTGGTAGGTACCTACCTGTTGCCTGTTTGAAATTCAGGCACATACCAAAATAATTTTCAAACAGCAGACTCCACAGTGATAGGCATATTACTAGAACAGGGGTGGGCAATTACTTGGGCCACTTAGGGAGTTTTGGTGAGCTGTTTGTTGATGCGGGTGCTGACCTGGCATGACAGGAGGGGTGAGGTGCTAACCCAGTGCAGCAGGTTGTGGAGCAGAGGAGGATTGATTCTATCCAGCCTGGGCCCATTCACCCTGCACCCACTACCAAGGGCACCAGACAGAGTGAGCAGGCAGGGTCTCCATTGAGACTGGCCTTGGACACCCATAGGCAGGGCAGGCTCGATTGCATGGATGGGATGTGGCTGCAGGTGGTCAGGAAGCAATGTGTGGGAGTAGAACAGGTGAGTGGGAGCTAGGGCTGGGGCTGGGATCATGGGGAGGTGACAGTGCAAGGCTGAGGCCTGGGACAGAGCCTCAATCCACTCCCTGCATCGTGGCTTTGCCCTGAGCTTGGGCCCCAGCTCCACACAGTCACTGCCTCACAATCCTGGCACCAGACCTGCCCATCCATGCATCCATCCTGTTTCCAGATGCTGCTTCCCACCCATCTGTGGCCCCATCCCATCTACCCAGCTGAGCCCTCTGTGCTGGTGAGGGTCCCAGGCTGGTCTCCATGGAGACCCTGCCTGCTCACCCGCTCCATCTGGTATCCCAGGGGTGCGGGTGGGGTGGATGGGTCAGGGTGCCCACGTAGCAGGGCCTAGTCTGGCAGGAGTGGTGACACTTGCAGCAGCAACCAGAGGGAGCTACCACTGCTGATGTTGCTGGAAAGCTGAATCTAGGTGCTGTGCTGCCTGAACCCTGCTACTTGCCTGAGGGCAGCGGGACTGGCTGCACATACTTTGACCTGGGATGCCCCCTGTGCCTGGGCTAGACAGGGCCAAGAGACCTGATACAGGCCGGATAACATCCCTTGGAAGGCTGGATCTGGCCTGCAGGCCACATTTTGCTCATCCCTGTACTGGAACCTGAAAAGAATAAAATAATAATTTAATGTAATCTGAGAAAGCGAGACCCAGTATGTGTATCTTTCATTTAAATTATGCCAAAAGGCAGAGATGTGCTTTGCATACATGACAGGAGAATTGTTCCCTAAAAGAAAAAGGGGCATATTATTATTATGTCTGGATACTTTAAGAAGACGTCATTAATGCTGCATAATAATTACTGAAGATGAAAATGCATTTCCTTGACTCAACTTCTGCTTTATTTGCAAACAAGTCTAATTTGACTTTTATTTAAATACAGATCTTTAGTATCTTTAAATATACTGTATGTGTATAAATTTGCATGTAAATTTAGACTGGATATTAGAATAGAGTTTCTAATGATCATATTAATGAAGTTCTGGAATAACCTTCAAGTAGGAATTGACTTTTCAAGTTCCATCCTGAAAGCATTTTACTTTATGTATGGTTACCTGAAACAGTAGACAACTTGGCTCAGTGACTTCAGAGATCCCTTTCTACCCTGTGCTCCAAGGTTCTTATTAATGGTTAAAAGCTTTGTCAAAATTTAGTACTCATATTCTTATTAGGTATCCAAAGACTTGCTCTTTTGTAATTAGAAACACATGAGGGCATCAAGGATGTGGTGTATCATGTGAAAGACATCATTACAGGCATAGTTAAATGTGCCCAATGTGAGTGACAGGCATAAAAGTGGTTTGATGATACGAGGCTTTCTTTATCATTAGCTTGTACATTTCCCAAATAATTACCCAATTGCTCTCTATCCTTCCAATCTCACTGTTGCTACTCTTCCTTTGAAGAGTTCCTTTGAAGGCTGCTGGCTACACCTGTGTCCAGTTCTCTAGTAATGTTGTTGCTAGTCCTGGCCATTTTCAAGGGGCCTAGGCTAAGACGCAGAAGTGTTCCTAAGCAGAAGGCAAAAGCCTGTTTGTGAGTGACCATAGTGCAAACTTATGCAGATGTGACAGCTAACTTGGTTAGCAAAGTAAAGAAAGCCAGCAAACATCTAAATAAAATACAAGGCCTGAATGGAGTTAAGGGAGGTCCATACACTAAATAATCAAGATACACTATATCATAGCTTTATCTTAATATAATAGTAGTAGTCAAATGTATTAAATGTTATTTTGCTATAATAGATATATTTTAAGATGCTTATATAACTTGTTAAAAAAAAAATCAGCTTTCTCAGAGACAACCATAAACTAAAGTAAAAAACCAAAAAGCCAGATGAGCACTGAGCAGCACTCCACAATGGAGAAAGAAAGGAGCTGCCACACAGTCCGCTTCCACCCTGAATTCAGTAGGTCCCTACTAATCTCCTTTATCTTGCAGGTTCTCCCTGCCAGTTGGCAGAGGGGCCTTGCCACTCGCTCCTGATCGGCAGTGTGACAGGAGTATCTTTACTGGAGCCTTTCTATTGGTGGCTTCACCCTCCTGTTATGGCCAACTGCCTGCTTACTCTCCTGCCATGCCTTGATCTTAATTGATTAATTGACTGATGTAATTAGTGGGAGGCTGCCCACTTTATGTGCCCTGGTGCCAGGGGGTGCTATCTGTGGCTCCTTTTCCACCCGTACACTGTAGCCCAATCCTTGCAGATGGTACTGACGTAGTTTTTGACCTGGGCCCTGTTGTGGCTTGGCCCTATCCTTTACCTCCTTGGGGCTGGGCTTCTCGCCGCCCCCCACCCTTGCTCTGGGGCTTCTCACTCCCCGCGGCCCTCTCTCCGGGCTCCTTACTGCCCCCCTTGCTCTGGGACTGGGGCCAATGCACCCCAAATGCTGCTTCCTCTCTGGCACCAAGGTCCCCATGCTACCATGGAGTCCCTATGAGGCCTCCAACCCCTAATAGCCTCACCCGGTTCTCTGGTTAAAACAGTAAACACAAAAACACAAAGCCCCTGGGCTATAACATAAAAACCTGGACTGTCCAGCCAAACAACATTCAGTCCCTACCGGGAAAACACTCCAACCCCAGCAGTGACCAGAGGATGCTCACACAGTCAGAGTTCTCCCCTCCAACTGTACTAGCTGAGCCCCTCCTCCCTCGTTCACCAGAGGGAAACTGCCCTCCTGGCCCCCTGCCTGGGCTTATATGGGCCAGGCCCTGCCCCTTCCTGTCAGCTAGCCCCACCGGTTGCCCTAGCAACCAGCACCTGTGACTCTGGCTGCCCTGGTGACTGGCAGCTGAGTCTTCCCCTTCTTGTCACCAGGGGTCTCACCCGAGCTGTTCTTCTGCTCTCAGGTGCAGGGCACCTGAGTGTTCCGCGACAGGCAGGTAGGCAAAAATCATGGTTTAAAATATAGTGCTGTTTTTGCCTCCTGGCTAGTCAACAGCAAGCAGCAGGGCATCAGGGCCCCTCAGCCAATCAGCAGCAGGTGGGGGGTGCATAGGGGAACCCTCAAGATTAAAGAAGCTCCCACACAGCCCATTCCTGCCATAATTTTGGTAGGTCCCTAGAGATAAGAAAGCCTCCTTTTTTCTGTTCCAGGAGTATAAATCCTAGTTAATTGATACCTTCTGAGTCTACAAGAGATCTGGTTTAGACCAGTTCTAAAAGTTTCAGTGAAACAAAGAAATTTAAATAAAACCAATTAGTGATAATTTATTAGACTATTAGAATCAGCCATCTATAAATATTGGGCATAGACTGGAGGGAAATTTTAGATCTCATCAAATTCAAGAAGATTCGCTGCCAGTCTATGTACCACCCTCCTCCCTTCTCTTGAGTCTCTCGTCAGTAAAAGTGAAAATCTCTGTTGTCCTGTCATGGGTAGCCAGATAAACTTTGGGATAAATGTTTGTTTTTATGTTTTAAAGTGAAAGCAAATAAAAGGTTGGGCTGTAATGTAGACCTGTTTCTCCCGTTTTTATTAGTAGCCTAGCCACAAGGTTACCTGTAATCTGCATAACAGTATGGCCTCCACTAGTAACTTCCCACCAAACCATTATCTTGTGCAGAAAATTGGACTACTATGTAATGGTACATGACAGTCCATTTTACTTTAACATCAGTTAAATTAATCAGTAATCAGTTACCCCAAAGTCTGGGATTCCACTAAGGTTAATGGCTAAGTCTTCCTGACTTCAGTTGTCCTGGATTTTACTCAGTAAGTTCCCACAACCCAGTGATATTAAAAGACAAGGTGCTATACTATCATAATCTGTTTAGAACCTTTTTCCTTTCATACTTTCATGAAGATCTAGAAGGAGGCAAAAAACTCTTTTGGGAAAACTACAGCATCCAAGAGGAAACTTAATGCAGAGGTAGTTTTTTTTTTCTTAGCATTATTATGGCAGTAACATGAGGTCACTGTCATAGCTGGAATTTTTTAAAACTGAGAGATTTGATTTTTAAATAAGATGTATAGTAACGAGTAACTGCAAAATATCAGGTTCCCCAAAGATGCATATTATCATTATTATCATCACCATTATCATTATTGTTCTCTTATCTTCTTTCTTCTTTTTCACTTTTGTTCTTGCGTTATAACAGCCATTGGTGTATGTGCAGAATATAGCAAGCCATAAACAGTCAAACCATGTTTACATACTTGCCGGAAAAAAAATCACAAACATAATTCTTTCAGGTAATCCTTACCTGAAGGAGCACAACGTTTTAAATGAATGAAATGCTTTACTCCATTTCCAGCATTCTTAATGCCTTCACCAGCAACTTTAAGCACCATATTTTCTTGCATGCAACATGTCCTTTTTTTTCCCGAAACCAGCTGCTGGAAATTGGATTGCACATTATTTGTGAGGAAATGCAACAACAGCAGTTTCTGCCCCATAAGCTTCAGCTGGGTAAAAGTGAAAATAATGTCTGCCCTTGATTCGCAGGGAGCAGAACAGTGAGCAGGCTCAGGTCCCTAGCTGCTGCTACTCAGTTACTTACTGCCAGGAAAGATTATTTTTCTTCATTCTACCTTGCAAAAACAAGATGCATATATTATTTTGGGATGTATTATATACAAGAAAATATGGTATAATCAAATCTTCTTGAGGTACCACATCATTTGCACTTTTGTGACCAGGTTGTGATATTCTCTTAGGTGCTGTGCACAGTATAATCTCCTGGGATAGCAATATTAATGAGTAGTTCTGTCCTGGTCTTCTTATCCACAAGGTTGTATCACATGATACAGTCTACAGTGGATGTTGTGTCCCAATAATTTATTTTTTTTATCTTTCAGGATGGCTGGCAGCTTGTATTTATAGTAAGCTTATGGAGTTGATCAACTTTTTGTTAATAGACAATTATGTTGTGTTGTGCCACTTGGTATATTTCAATTAAACATTCCAATCAAATGGAAAAGAAAAGGCACAATGAAACACCTCCTCTCTTTCTTTTTATTATTACTGTATCTTGATTCTAATATATAGTTCATGGACAATAACAATTGAAAAATCACATGATATTTTGATATTTTTATGTTGCTATTTTCTTCATCTTTGTCTAAGCTATGGAGGTAATACCTCCCACTTACTTGAAGTCCATACTTCTGTCAGAGGACCAAGTACATTATTCTGTCAACTCTAACATAACATACTTCATATACAGCTCCAGACATCTTAGTATGACTGATTCATCATCACCCTTGTTGTTGTTGTCATCATCATCATACTATATATGTCATAGAAATTGCTTTGCCAACTTAACTATTATAGAAAAAATAACTTTGGCTGTGTGAAATGTTTAGGTCACTCATTCTAAAGGAGTTTTCATATAGACATATGAAATATTGTGTGTGTGTGTGTGTGTGTGTGTGTGTGAATACTGTCAAGCCATAAATTTATTTCACCTGTCACTACTTTGGACACCAGCACAGTTAAATATTGTAAGTATATATTATATACTACATATTATATATGCCTAAATCAGACCTATCCCAATAATGGTTTATAACATATGTATTTTCAAATAGTCACAAAATAAATGTCTGATATGAATGAACATGTCTATAGAACAATATTATTTAAACCTTAATTTACGGTTTAAGTAACTATGGCTCAGGTCCCTAGCTATGATAACTATGGTATGTAATCAAAAAGCATTTGATGCACATTTCAAGTAATTTGTATATATTTTTCAGCTGGATTTTGCCATTGATGGTCAGAAAGGGAACATCACTGAGAAAGGCATTCTTTCAATGACAACAGAAGAATTGTACTTAGAATACGAAGAAGTGAGTGTATTATATAAGTTATATTTTATTTACCTTGCAGTAAAATATATTATTTGTTATTTAATATGAAGCTGGTTTAAATCTCTGTATTTAAATAGAAAAAAGTTTCCCTAGTAGTCTGTTACTTACTAGTGTGTTAACTTATTTGAAAGCATTTATAGTACTAATCTCCTAATACATATGGTGAGTTCAGCTTTCTTAACCCCCAAATTTACTACTGCTTCCTTCTGTTATTATACCAAGCATCAGTGCCAGATGGCAATTATCCCACTTGGCTATGTATCGAACATGCATTAATACATCTCTTTTCTCCTTCATGTGAACTGGATTGTACTTTCTTTTAAAACTTACAAAGTGATGGCAACACAAATATGACCCTGTTTTAAATTTCACTGCCATTGCATGAGGATTTTGTTTTTAGAGTTAACTCAACCCTTCTTATCAGAAATAATATTTTGGGAACTCTAAAATGGGACAATCCATTCTAGCTGTATTAAACGATTAGGTTTAGGATTAAACCAAACAAGTCCTGCATTAAATCATACTTTTGGCAATATCTGAAATGAATATGTACCTTATACTGCCTTTTTGGAAACTCTGTGTGATATTTGAAGAGATGAGTGCAACCAAATAATTTTATTTAACTATGGATGCTCCTTTAATATCTGAAATTTTCATACCAGGACTGAAACAGATACAAATAAGACCTCAGAAACTCTCAGAAGCCTTTGGTACTTTTCTTATGTTATTTCTGTATGTAAATGACTTTTTTTTGAAAAGTGGAAATATTGTTCATTTCCAAAGATCAAAAACTAATTTAATATCTGAAATGGTAGCCTTTGGAAGACTCACATACATATGGTGATAAAAGCTTACTAGGTGTGTCTACATGTGCAATTATGGCACATGAAAAAACTGTGGAGGTTATTGCTCTGGAGTTTATTGCTCCCAGGTGCTCCTGGGAGCAATAAGCTGCGGAGCAATAAGCTCCACAGTTTATTCATGAATAGCACATTGAGCCGGGGTGGAGCAGCCCTGACTGGCAGTGGGCTCAGGGGGTCAGGCTGCCAGCCTGGGACTGCTCCCTCTGGCTCAAAATGCTGTGGAGGTGCTGGCTGGGACATGAGGGTGCTTCTGTGTGGGGCTAGCCAGCAGGCAGCCTCTGCACTGAAAACCCCTCATGCTCCAGTCAGCCAAGGCAGTATCTACACATGTGGTGCTGTGGAGTTTTTTACCCTGCAGCAGCATAGTACTTGTATTTACTATTCTATAAGTACTGTTCTGCTGAGGAGTAAATAATTTTATTTCAGCCTAATAGCAGCACACATGTACATGGCGAGATGTTTACTATGTAGCTAGTCAACTGAGCAGTAAATGTCTTGTCTAGACGTACCTGCTGTGTTTCAAGATATAGGAACTTCTTGTGTCTTAATCTTTATTTTTCTTTATTTGGCATCAAAAATTATATATTATACATATATACACATACACATGTATACCTATGTATACATACATACGTTCACACATACAAACATACATATACACACACACACACACACACACACACACACACTTCCAACTTACCCCCCACATACTTGAATATATATATATATATGATACTTTACCAGATAATTTTATTTTACTAACAACTGTCTCACTATTCTTTCTTTCCTTGGTTCCTCCTATATTTGTGCCAAATGATACTTTTCTTTTCCTGGGTGATCGCCTTAGTCCTTTCTCTTCTACTTACCATTTTTCTGAGGTAGAGGAAGTTGGTTCCAGACCCTAGCCGCCCTGACCGTGAAGTAGCGCCTCCTGATATCTAACCTAAACTTACCCTCTGCCAGCTTGTGACC
>NW_017728947.1:22678084-22682092 GCF_001723895.1 Crocodylus porosus
GCATGCAGTCCCCTGCTGGCCCCTCCTGGATGTGTGCCAGAATAATTTTCTCAAACAGCTTGCCTAGGATTGAGGTAAGACTAACTGGCCTATAGTTTCCTGGGTCCTCCTTCCTGCCTTTTTTGAAGACGGGTACCACGTTGGCCCTCTTCCAGTCCTCCGGCACCACTCCAGAGCACCACGAATGCTCATAAAGCCATGCCAGGGGTCCTGAAATGACCTCAGCCAATTCCTTTAGAACTCTAGGGTGGAGATCATCTGGACTGGCAGACTTGTATACGTCCAGCCCCTCCAGAAGCTCTCTAACTAAATCTTCACTAGCCCTTGGCCCAGGTGTGCCTCCCCCGCGGCCCGAGGGGGGCCCAGCAGGGAGGTGGCTGTTCTGGTCCCTACTTAGGAAGACAGAGGCAAAGAAATCGTTAAACATGTTAGCTTTGTCATCTGGTGTGATGACCAGATTTCCTGACGTGTCCTGCAAGGGCCCCACATTACCCGGGACCTTCTTTTTGCCCCCTATGTATTTAAAAAAGGACTTCTTTTTGTCCTTAATCTGGGAAGCTAGTCCTAGTTCCATCTTTGCCTTGGCCTTCCTAACTACCCCCCTACATCCCCAAGCAACTGCAGAATAGTCCTCCCTAGCGATGACCCCTTCTTTCCACTGGGTGTACGCCTCCTTTTTAGCAAGGAGCTTACATTAGCTTTAGAGGAGCTAGGTTTTCAACCTAAAAATATTATTTGATATGCAGTGTTATTTGATAGCCAGATGCCTATCCAGTCTTCTGTTAAAGACCCCCAAGGTAGGGGAGAGCACCACCTCTCTTGGAAGCCTATTACAAATGTTGGCGACCCTTACAGTGAAGAAGTTTTGCCTGATATTTAGCCTAAATCTGCTGTCAGTTTGTGACCAATGTTCCCTGTTACCACAAGAGGTGCCCTAGTGACAGATCCTCTTTGTTCCCTGTTCATGAGGGCATCTCTTGGGGTAACAAGGGTCCATGTGAATGAACACTTCTCTCCATAGAAATCCCAGCTGCTCTAACTGAGATCCCCTGAAGGCATAAAGATCCAGCCTCTTGTATGCAATTGGAGGTTTGGGACCTCTGTTTATACATACTCAGTTCTACAGTTTTCCTGGTCTTGGGGAACACTCCTTAAATTTGTCCTTAATATATTTTATAATATAGAATTCCTCCTAGCCATAATGTTGACACATAAAAGTGTCTTCACTGTAGTGAAATAATGTAACATCCACCATAAAGCTTAGTTACTTCCTTTTGCTTTCATTTGAATTTTATTACTACTCTAAAGAAAAATGTTAACAAAGTTCTTTCTTTTCAGGGAAAAAAACTGTAGTTTACAATGTCAAGACATAGTGAGCTAATCATAAGATTCTGCAGGAAATACTGTAATGAAGAACTATTAAATCAAACCATTTCCTCACAACGGCTCATGCTGAGAAGTTGACAGCGTATTCTATAAATGAAATAATAATACAAAATTGGTGCCAGGCAAAAGTGGACAGGATTTCCATGTAGATTTGTAGATGTAAAAAAGCCGTTATTCTTTCAGAATAGAAACTTATCAACCAATATATTTTATTGCAGTAACATTGGTAAAAGAACATGTAAATATCATAAAGCTTAAGGTATTATAAATCTAAATATAGTTATATAAATTATGTTTTGTTTTTTCTGTCAATTAGCTGTACGTAACATCAGTTTATCTTTGTTTTCTTTACTTTTTCATCCAGAGCCTTTTCTCTTAGGATTTAGGGACCTAACTATGATCCTATTCCAACCTCTTTAAGTCCTTAACATTTCATCAATGCGTCTATTTTTGTAACACACTGGGCATGTCTAAATGTGCTCCTGACTGCACACTTGGTACTGTGCAGTCATTTAATACTTGCTAAAGCAGTACTGTGCAGTCCTGGCAGTGCCTGGTTGTTTTTAGATGCTATGTTGAAATAGTGATGAGCTACAGTGATGTGGCTGGTTGCTATGGTTTGTGCCTGCTGTTGCTACATTGCCATAGCACAGGGGTGGGCAATTATTTTGGGCAGAGGGCTGCTTACTGAGTTTGGGAAAGCCATTGAGGACTGCATAACAGGCAGCCGGGGCAGATAAATATTAATTTTTAAACTTTTTAGGGGCTTTGTGGGCCGGATAGAATGGCCTGGTCAGCTGTATCTGGCCTGCTGGCTGCATTTTGCCTACCCCTGCCTTAGCAACATGCTATGTTGTCATAGCTTGCCACTATGGTAACATAGTGTCTCATGTAGGCACACTGACTGGGTACACCTGTCTGTGTACTTTAATATGCATTAGCCTATTTTAATGCACGTTAAAGCATCATGTAAAAAGTTGTGCTTTTACATAATGCACATTAAAATAGGTTAATGTGCATTAAGCATCACTTGAAGAGCACGTGCCTTAGTTAATGTGCATTAAGCCAATCTAATTCATATTTTTGTAGTACCTCACAGTGGAGAGTGCCTGTACACCAGCATGGAGGCTGCTCCATTGTAATTACAGTGTGTCAGAGCAGACTCAATTGAGTCTGCTGAAGCACAGTAATTACTGTACTCCAGCAACCTCCTGTGTCTTGTGTATCAGCATGAATGAGTTTTAGTTCAAGTACCCCGCCACCATTTTTAAGCACAGGACACTGATACATGAGACACTGTGGCACTTTAATTAGAGTAGCTCTCAGAGCATATGTAAAAGTGGCCAGAGGTACTAGATTTTACAAGCACTAACATGTAGATGCACTAGCTATTATCTTAGCCATGTGTAGGTTATAAAAAATAAGGGAGAAAGAGGATCCAGTCATTTACTTCTTTAAAGTACAGGTTGCTGTACTTTACAGATGCCTTACTGAGAATGCAGGAACAAACCATCCTGATGTGCAGGAAGACTAGCAAATATGACTGTCCCATGGGCACAGGCCCAGAAAAGAGGCAAACCCCAGGCAGAAAGAAGAAAAAATAACAACTTACCTGTTGCAGGGACTGGGAAGAGCGGGAAAATGCGTGGTGATGAACTGCCCATGCAATTCATCACTCAAACCTATATTCAGCTGAGGCCAGGTGACATCACAGGGAGATACCACCCAGCGGAAATAAGAAGCACCCCTAAAGGCACAGGAGGGGTGCTGAGGAGTGGAGGAGCTGCGGGAGACTGCGGCATGCTGCTGCAGCAGGAAGCAGTGGCAGCAGAAGCAGCCATGGCAGAAACAGCAGCTGAAGTGACAGCAGCAACAGCAGCAGCAGAAGCAGCAGCCACAGCAACCAGCGCCACGAAGAAAGCCCCGCCAGGAATAGAGGTCTGCTGGGAATCAGGGGGGCCGACTGGAAGACCGAGGAGGGCTGAGATGGTAGGAGCTGCAAGGTGTCCCTGCGGGGAAGACTGACGGGGGACTGACAGGACTACTGAGGAGGGCAGCAGTAACCGTGCTGATAATCACCACAGGAACCCTCAGTAGAGGCAACGGGTGCCGCAGCTCCAGGGTGGAGGAGGACGCTGGAGAGAAGGGGAGAGAAACCCCAGTTGGGGGTGAAAGCCAGGATCTAAGCCCGGGGGCGTGTGAGACTAGGGGTGTTAGGGGTCAGGAGGGCCTGAGACTCCCTCCTATGGGCGTTCCCTGTTTAGTCTTTTTTCCTGTTGTCAAGTTCCCTTGGCAGTCATGGTAGCAGCGTCTTGATTTTGGTTTTATGCCATCTCACCTTAGGGTGAGGGGCTTGCAGTGAAGGTATTACTTATATTCCGCTTTAGGATTGGTCCATTTTCCACCCCTAGCAAGCCTGGGTTAGCATAGCCCTTAGCGCTAGGCCAAGGCAGATGGGACTTGGTCTAATAATGAGGACACAACAGCGAGGGGACTTTGTGAAGGCTAATGGCCTCAGACGTGGGCAGCACAAGGAAGACAGGCCCAAGGGCCAACGGTGACCAGATCTTTCAGGTCCAGAGAGGGTCCAGGGGTCCTCACCAGCAGGAGGAGTGGCAGAGG
>NW_017728947.1:22682103-22694928 GCF_001723895.1 Crocodylus porosus
GGGGTGTTAGGGGTCAGGAGGGCCTGAGACTCCCTCCTATGGGCGTTCCCTGTTTAGTCTTTTTTCCTGTTGTCAAGTTCCCTTGGCAGTCATGGTAGCAGCGTCTTGATTTTGGTTTTATGCCATCTCACCTTAGGGTGAGGGGCTTGCAGTGAAGGTATTACTTATATTCCGCTTTAGGATTGGTCCATTTTCCACCCCTAGCAAGCCTGGGTTAGCATAGCCCTTAGCGCTAGGCCAAGGCAGATGGGACTTGGTCTAATAATGAGGACACAACAGCGAGGGGACTTTGTGAAGGCTAATGGCCTCAGACGTGGGCAGCACAAGGAAGACAGGCCCAAGGGCCAACGGTGACCAGATCTTTCAGGTCCAGAGAGGGTCCAGGGGTCCTCACCAGCAGGAGGAGTGGCAGAGGCCCAGGGAAGACATCAGCAGGGGGTGACTACAAGAAAGGATTAGGAGGCCCATCTCCAATGTTTCATAGTTTCATAGTTTCATAGTAGCTAGAGTCGGAAGGGACCTAGATAGATCATCTAGTCCGACCCCCTGCCTTGGCAGGAAAGAGCAGGGTACGGTTGGCCTTCTTGACTGCCTCCCCACACTGCTGGCCCATGTTCATCGTGGAGTCAATGACGACTCCAAGATCCTTTTCCGTCTCCGTGCTGGCAAGAGGGGAGTTCCCCAACCTGTAAGTGTGGTGCCGGTTCTTCCTCCCCATGTGCAACACCTTGCACTTATCAGTGTTAAACCCCATCCAATGTTGGCGCATGGCTGGGGTGTAGGGGAGGTTGGAGCCCTGTGAATGCCCACCAAGATGTGGGACCGCACTGGAGGCATCCTCCGAGAGGACCCCCTCCACTGAAGTAACACTCAAAGTCATGGCAGGCAAGTTTGGGGGTCACACTGAAGACAACTGAGGTACCCTCCAGGGCCTACATGAAGACTCTTGGAGGGCCAGAGCAGCGGATTGGGCGAAGGTGGTGTGAGAACGTACCATCAAAAGGAGATGGGCACAATGGCAGAAGACCAGCTTGGCTTAGCAGGGAACTCTTCAGTAAACTAAATCACAAAAAGGAAGCTCATAAGAAGTGGAAGCTTGAACAAATAACTAAGGAAGAATGAAGGAGCATTGCTCGGGCTTGTAGGAATAAAGTCAGGAAGGTCAAAATGCAATGGGAGTTGCAGCTAGCAAGGGATGTGAAGGGTAAAAAGAAGGGCTTCTAAAAGTACGCCAGTAGCAAGAGTAGGATCAGGGAAAATGTAAGTCCCTTAGTGAATGAGGAAGCAACCTTGTGACAGAGGATGCAGAAAAGGTTGAAGTGCTCAGTGGCTTTTTTGCCTCAGTCTTCACAGGCAAGGTCAGCTCCCAGACTACTGCACCGGGCATTGGGGAGGAGGGGACAGTTTGGGGAGGAAGGAAGCAGACAACAGGGGCAAAAGAACACATTAGGGCTATTTAGAAAAGCTGGACATAAAGAAGTCTATAGGTATGGCCAGGATGCACCCAAGGGTGATGAGGGAGCTGGCTGATGTGATTGCAGAGCTGTTGGCCATCATTTTTGAAAACTCATGGCAATCTGGAGAGGTCCCAGGTGATTGGAAAAGGGAAAACGTAGTGCCTGTATTTAAAAAAGGGCAAAAGGAGGATCCAGGGAACTACAGACCAGTCAGCCTTATGTCAGTCCCTGGAAAAATCATGGAGCAGATCCTCAAAAAATCCATCTCAAAGCACTTGGAGGACAAGAAGGTGATTAAGAACAGTCAACTTGATTTGCCATGGGCAAGTCATGCCTGACCAACCTGATTGCCTTCTATGATGAGATGACTGGCTCTGTGGATGTGGGAAGACAAGTGGATGTGGTATTCCTTGATTTTAGCAAAACTTTTGATATGGTCTCCCACAACAGTTACACAGGCAAGCTAAGGAAGTACAGGCTGGCTGGCTGAATGAACTGTAAGGTGGATAGAAAACTGGCTGGAGCATTGGACCCAGAGGGTAATAATTAACAGGTCAATGTCTCATTGGCAGCCAGTATCAAGTGGAGTGCCCCAGGGGTTGGGGACCCTCAGCAAGTCTGCAGATGACACCAAGCTGGGGAAGTAATAGATACATTGGAGGGTAGGGCTAGGATTCAGAGTGACTTAGACAAATTGGAAGATTAGGCCAAAAGGAATCTCATGAGATTCAACAAGGACAAGTTCATAGTCCCGCACTTAGGACAGAACAATCCCATTCACCAGTACAGGCTGGGGACTGACTGGCTGGGCAGCAGCTGTGGAGAAAAGGACCTGGGGGTTACAGTAAACAATAAGCTGAATATGAGCCAGCTGTGTGCCCTTGTTACCAAGAAGGCTAATGGCATACTAGGCTTCATTGATAGGTGTGTTGCCAGTAGGTCCAAGTGATTATTCCCCTCTATTCAGCACTGGTGAGGCCACATCTGGACAATTGTGTTCAATTTTGGGCCCCCCACTACAGAAAGGATGTATAAAATGTAAAATTTTCTTGTATAAAATATTCCTGTGGACAAATTGGAGAGAGTCCAGCAGAGGACAACAACTGGTTTGTGGGCTGGGGGACATGACTTCTGAGGAGAGGCTGAGGGAACTGGGCTTATTTAGTCTAGAGAAGAGGATACTGAGAGGGTATTTAATAGAAACTTTCAACTACCTGAAGGGGGGGTCAAAAGAGGATGGAGCTAGACTGCTCTCAGTGGTGGCAGATGACAGAACAAGGAGCAACGTTCTGAAGTTGTAGCAAGGGAATTGTAGGTTAGATATTAGGAGGGTAGTAAAGTACTGGATCAGGTTACCCAGAGAGGTGGTGGAATCTCCATCCTTGGAGGTTTTTAAGAACTGGCTAGACAAAGCTTTGGCTGAGATGATCTAGTTGGGGATGGTCCTGCTTTGAGCAGGGGGTTGGACTAAATGGCTTCCTGAGGTCCTTTCCAACTCTGATTAAGGTAGAGTAAAAAAGGAAAGATTAATTGAGTCTAATTAGCATGCTCCAGCAGCTCATATATCAGTATTCCTGTGCTTCAAAATGGTAGCAGGGGCATTCAATGAGGTTTAGTTAAAGCACCCCACCTCCATTTTGAAACACAAGGAGGCTGATACATGAGGTGCTGTGGGCACTTTAATTAGAGCAGCTCTTGAAGCCACTCTAATTAAAGTGCCCTCCCCCTCTCACTCCCCCCCACAACCCCACAGAGCATATGTAAAAATGGTCTTAGGTGCTAAAGTCGACTGGTGCCTAATGGATAGAATAGGTTCTGGCCCTTTCTTTTAATAGGTTAATTTAACCCAATATGTAGATAGATTCCAGTCCTGGCCTGCTTACCTGATGGAGCCAGTTGTTCCTTCTAGAGTTAAATTAAGATTTTTAGACCTGCCATGATGAGCCTCTAGTATTAAAAGATAATTAAAAAGCCTTGTATGATCAACAAGGCAGGTTTGGAGGTGACACAGGAGGCCTCCAGGGAATCTGAAAGAGTATCACAGTGGTGGATCAAACTAAAATAACAGGGAGCTGGCTTGAAAGATGGAAAATCTAAGGAGAGACAGCTGACGTAACCTTGGGACACTCAGGGTGCTGACAGACATGCAGGTCCCCACTCTAACTCATGATGCTTCACGTAAAGCAGCACCAGGTATTTGCCTGTTGGGTTGGGAGTGGGGTGGAATCAAGCTTGCCTGCCTGTCACTGATGCAGCCCTGCCCACACATCTCTGGTGTTGTCTGCAGGAAGGATGGGGATAGGGAAGCTGCTGGCTAGCAGTTTCCCAGCCTGAGTTGGAGGGGTGGGGGGGCCTTCAATCCCCGCCACTCCAGCTCCCCTCTCCCTCTTCTCCCTCCTCCCTCCCTTCCTGAAGGCAGTATTGGGGGTGGGGTTGGGCTGCATCAGCCTAGCCCCACCCTGGGGAACAGAAGTTCCTTACGATGCTCCAAAATGGAGTGCCTTCATCTGATTCCTCATCAAATGAGGGTTAATTTGTTGCACAATCAACCACTTTTAAAGCGCTCTGCAGCTGTGCACATATGTCACGGCATGGCTGTAGAGTGCTTTCATGGGGTCAATTGTGTGACAAACATAACTTCTATCTGTGCCCTCTGGGTTGTTTGGGTTGGACTGGATAAAGAGGGAGCACTTAATCCTTTGCAGGGTGGCAGAATCTTTTTGCTGGGTGGCCTTTTGCATGATATCTTTCTTTATTAAAGAGAAGGGATCTATTTTGCTGCTTGGATCTTGGGGTGTACACCTTCATGTAAAAAAAGGTAAAGCCCTCTCTCAGCAGCTGAACTAGAATCAAGGCCATGGATAATCAGGGAATGTCAAGAACCAAAAGGCTAAAATCTCAGAGTCAGAAGGAGCTTGGACTCTTTCTATTTTAGAAGTCATGCCTGGGCTGACTTCAGGGGTACTCAGAGAGACCAGACAAAGCTGGAGGTTATGAGCAAGTACTCCTCCTTGGAAGCCTTTGACAAAGACCACATAAGTTACTCTGTTCCACCTTCCTCCATGAAAAAAGAAATGGGTGTAAAATATAATTTAACTACATGTGCTCAACAGCATTTCATCCTATTACCTATAAACAAGAAATTGTGTGGATTCATTGACTTTGTGAGCAGTGTCCTTGAAGTCAATGAGTCATAGGAATAAGAGTTACACAATCAGGTTATGTAAGACAATGATGGACTAAATATCCCTAAATGTGAAACAATTAGAGAGAGGCTTATTCTTGGAATTTCTTTTTTCCGACTACTCAATTTAATACCTAACCATTATGCTAAAGCTAAACTATGTGAAATAATACAAATCTTTCATATCTTTCCTTACTTATTGTTGTTTCCCAACATCCTTTTTAGTCCATCCATGTGGTGCTAATTTTGGAATGTGCTAAACATCTATTGGAATGTTGTGAAGGCCATATTTTGGAATACCTTTAGGCACCTACTGTGATTTCCAAAATATGGCCATCTTCACCTACAGCTTTTAGTGGAAGTTGAAATATTAAGAACTTTGAGGTGGTAGTAATGACTTTTAAAATTAATTTTCAAAAATAATAACAGTTCCTCCATGGTCTCTTATGCTATTTTTGGGCCTGGTTGAGGAATCCCAGATTCTAAACTGGCATAAATTAATACTGACATTGGGGCTTACCTGATTTACACCAGCTGATGATTTGTCCCACTAAACCTGAAGTTGTACTGCTGTTCTTTAAGTTGTTTACCTCCTGCCCTTTGTGCAGATTTCAATTGACAGGTTCCATGCAAAGTGCCTTAGAGCACTTACTTGTAACCTGGATGGACTCTGAACTACATAACATTCAATCTGACAGCTGATTTATTGCCAAGTAGAAGAAAATGGAAGAAATATCAGTAATACTTTGATATACAATTATAATAAAAAGAAATCTTACTCTTCTTTGTGCCAGCCTTACAAATCCAATAAATATTCCTGTATAAAACAGGATTCCAAGCCCTAAGAAAACCCTGCATTTTGTATAAGCATGCACAGCCTTTATATACGTGTATACCTATGTAATAAAAGCAATATGTACATAGTATGAACACAGTGCATCAACTTGAAAATTTACCAAACCTGACTCAAAACCCACCTTTACCTTGAATACAGATTATGGAAGAAAGAAAGATATTTTACTACAGCAAGTATTTTACTACACTAAGTATAATTTTTCAAGCCTGCAGTATATAGTACCCAAAATGCTGAACTGGTATGAACCATCACAGCTTCACTCAAGTCAGTATAGTTATAGTGACCTAAACTAGGTGAGGATCCTACTTTGTATTTTTAATGAGAGAAATAGCTGGTATCCCATCTTCCATATCCTTTTTTTCTGGCAGCAATCTGCTCATTTACCATAGACCTACCGAGATCCTGTACAAGTGTCACTTCTATGCTGAGTTTTACTGGAGAATGAGGGGTAAAATGTGTAGGCTTTCTGCAGTACAATGAGAGTGTGCATTTTTTCAACTTATGCGTACGTAAGCCTTCTTTTGTGAATAGAACTCATAGGGTCAGATAATGTTTAAAGGGAAAGGCTTTATGTCTCTCAGGCCACATGTTTCCACATGGATGCTTCTACACACACAGATTGAATTATGAACAGACCTATTAATGCTGGGATCACAAAAGGTCAAGTTTTGTCTTCTTTTACCTCTATTCAGAATTGCTTTTGAAAGGGGGGAAAAAGGGATTTGAAGAAAAAAGAACCATGATGAAGAATTTTACAGGTCTTTTTTCCCCCTTTAGCAACATCTGGGTGTTGAAAAAAAATTCTTATTAGGGAAAAGAGTTCAGGGGTATTGTGTTACTAGATTTTAATATATCTCACTTGGGTCACTTGTAGGGTTACCTTTTGGAATAGCCTGTTACCTAAAGAACAAAAGCACACAAAAGGAACTTTTGCAAAATGTGCTTGTTACTAAAATATATGTTACTTTTATTTGAGGAAACATCCTAAAATCCTAAAAAGAATAATGTTTATCTATTTTTTATATATCAGTATTTATCCAACTCCTGGAGTATTTACTCAGGCAAAAATCCCATTGAAATTAAGAAGTTAAATTAATTACTTAGAATTACTTAAGTTACTTAAAATTTGTTAATGACAAATATAATGTACTGCGTAGTGGAAGGAATCACCTGAGATGTTCATATATAAGATGGTTTTAAATTCAAATATTACCATAGGGAAAAGATTTAAAGTTCAGCATATACTGTCTTCACTTTGCATCAACCCTCAAAAAAGAAAGTAAACTTTAGACTATATAAAGATAGGATAAAAATATTACTGAAAATGTGAAGCCATGATATACATGCCTTCATTTGGAATACTGTGTTTAGTTCTGCTTATCTATGTAAAAGAAATCATAGAAATAATGAATGGCTTAGAGACGAAGTTTAGGTGCTTGTGAAAAATTGTAGTTGAAGAGATTGAAAATATTAGGAATGTGTAGTTTAATTGGAGAAGAATAAGTTGGACCACAATAAAATTATACAAAATAGTGTACAGTATAGAAAAAGCAGACCAAGAATTGATATTTACCATTTCCAAAATATAAGAACTCAAGCCATTTGATGAAACTGAAAGGCAAAATTACAACCAAGAGAAATAATTTTTTGTACAACATATAACTACTGTAATTTGCAAAGTTCACTGACGCAAGATAGCAATGATACCAGTATCTTAGTAAGTTTCAAAAAAGAATTTAATACTTAATGATGATGTCTGCAGTAATATCATATTCAGTTAAAAATAACATGCTTCATGTCAAATAAGCCACTGCTTTGATTAAAAAGATGAATCAAAAGATTGTATTAACTCTTTTGATTAAAAGGAAACTTCCCCTTCCCTGGTTGTTTTTTAAGGGGGGCTTCTTGCCCATTCTTATGAAGCTAGGGTACTTACAATTGTCAGAGATAAAAAAAACAACCCTCAACTGGACAGATATCTGTTTCAATATAGTAATACCTACATTCTTTTTAAATATACCTTGTAATATTATAATAAGGAGGTATATTCTCCATATGACTTTAATCAATAATATGCTTCCATTCTCAACTCAGATTGTGGCTAAAGCTACATGTATACTTCAGGATTTCAGTGGCAACCCAGCCACAGGAACTTCATATTTCAAAACTCCTAAAAAAGTTTGTGTATTGTTATATCTCCCAGTTGTATGGCAATAATTTTACATATATACATATATGTATGTGTATATAAGAGAACATGTAACCAGCTAACATGATTTTATTTGCCATGCCAACTTTCTCCTGGTTAGCTCTTCCAGGTAATCAAAGCTAGTCATAGTTATAGTAGAATTCACATTAAGTTGACTAAGAAGAATACAGTTATATCTGTAAGTGTGTACACAAATGTACACAAATTCCTCTTTGGAGCATGCATTTGAAATAAAAGTAAAAGTAAAATGGGCAATTTATGGCCAAAAGTAGAATAAATCATGTACAATTTTATCTAGAAAAATAGCTACTTAATTTGAATGGTAGTTTAATGGATAAATCATGCAATTATTACAGTTATTAGTCATAGTTATTTTGTGACTTATTAGGCCTCATATCAGACCCAGCAGTCCTGAAATGTGAAGTTCCTAGTACCAAAGGAGGGGCACATTTCTGAGTTCTGATAATGAAAACATGCTTCTTCAAGTAACCATCTGGTTTTAACACATGATGATGGTGCTCAAGGGGAAAGATGGTTTTAAAAATTGAAATTCTTGATCCTGCAACCTGCTAGTTGCATATTATAGTGTCAGCTGTTGCTAACAATTCATAGGACACAAACTGAACTTTAAATTCAAACTCTAGCACCCTTTTTGAGTGCACCAAAAGCCATTTTTCCTTAAGTAAGCTAGCCATTATTTTAGTTTTTAAAATTTTATGAAGTGTTTAGCCTGGTTCATAGGTGAAGGATGGGAATGATTCTTATTTTATCTAAACTTTTTTTCCTGTTTTCTAATTAAATCAACCTTTTATGGTTTCCTAGTAATAAGACAGTAAGTATTTCCCGTAAAGGACATATAGATATCTTGAAACTAAATTTTAGGGAAGCTTCAAGGACATGTAAATGTAGACAAGCAGAATGTATTTTCAGTGTAACCATTCTTTGTGAATTACAGAATTATGTTTCTTCCTTATACTTCACTAGTAATGCTACAGTCTGTGAGTGGAAAAGAAAAAAAAAGAGATTTGAATTAATAGCACATTTTCATTTATTAGGAATTATCTTGTACACCCAGAGTATAACATAATGAATAACCTGAAAAGTAATATAATTTTATTGTTAATTTTATTGTATCATTTTTGCAAAAGCTGTAAATAAAGTACTACTACTACTAACCTGAAAAGTACAAAGAAAAATATATGCGACATTTTGCTTATACTTGCCATGTCTTCCCTCAGGTTTAAAATGAAAATTCTAATATGTGTGACATCAACAATTGTCCTTTGCTCACAGTTCTTATAATTTAACCCTTCAGGTGAACAAGCTGACTGATGAATTACAGGCAGCCATCCAGAGCTACAAAGGTCATCTCTCTAAACTTGCCCCACAATTACAAGCTGAGCAGGAACAGTATACCTCTTACATCTATCAACACATTAAAAGACTTCCAGCAAATACAGGTCTCCCACAAGGTCTGCAGCTAAAGGTTGGTGTAGGTTGAATAGCTTTCAGAATCACTTTTCTGAATGTTTGTTTGGTTGGCTATGTACTTGAGCATATGCTCTGAACAGCTGGGAGTGCTGCTAGCTGAGTGATTCCTAAGTGACTGCTGCCTGTGTCTGACAAAGGCCCTAACAAGGAGGCATAGCTAGTCCAGACCAGGAGGTATAAAAACAGACTCTCTGGGTGTGTCTATGCGTTCATTAATACACTTTTCCTAATGCACATTAAATTTAGTACCTCTAGGTGCCTATACACAAGTAGGGAGGCTGCTCTGATGCACTGTAATTCCAGTGCATGGGATCAGATTCAATTAATTGAATCTGCTGGAGCATGGCAATTATTCAGCAGCTTTCTGCATCTTGTGTATCAGTGTCCCTGTGCTTCCAAATGGCAACAGGGGTGCTTTATCTAAAGCTTGTCAAACGAGCTTTAGATAAAGTGCCCCTTCCTCCATTTTGAAGCCCAGGGATGCTGATACATGAGATGCTCTGGGTGCTTTAATTAAAGCAGCTCTTGGATCCACTCTAATTAAAGTGCTCCCCCTCCTTCCCACACACACTCCTGGAGTGTATGTATAAATGCCTTCTAATGTGAGGTACGAAATAAATGCACATGAGGCTGCCCTAATGCTCAATAGCAAAAGTGCACTCCTTTTATTGATCTTAATATGTAGTAGCTTATTTTTACTGTGCGTTAGTGTATTAGCATGGGTTTTTATGTGATACTTTAATGAGCAGTAAAATAGGTTACTGTGCACTAAAGCGCACATGTAGACATACTCCCTGACTGACTAGGAAGTGAGTGAACAGGGATAGCAAACAGGGCAGTTTGCAAATCAGTTTGCCACACCTCTCTTTGAAAGGGCACTTTCAAGATAAGCTCTTTAAGAGTAACTAACCTAGATAATTTACATAAGTTGTAAAAGCTTAGCAGTTAGGTCAATATTTAAGTCCCTTGTTTAACTAGAGACCAGAGGGAGTGGAGAGTTCGCTAGGGAGTTTGCCTTGAAATTCGCTTTCACCTTCCTTCATTGTAAGCTTGATGAGAGGAAGCAGGTTAGCATGAAGAGAGGGGTAGGAAGAGATAAGTGGCAGATTTAAGAGAGCCAGAGAGATGGCTGGAGGATCTTGCAATCCCAGAGCCACTGCCACTGCCAGCTCTCTCCATGATTGAACCTATGAGGTGTCTGTTTAGGCCAGACCACTCAACATCGAGGCTCTCACCCAGGTCCTGGTTGGTGCTTGGAGACTGCACCTTGCAGGTTCCTTCCAGTGACAGCTAGGTGGAAGGGCGCCTGCAATATGAGCTGTGCCATCTGGTGATTTCCCTCAGGTAGAAGGCAAGAGAGCTACAGAAGGAGGTGGCAAGACTCTGAAGCATCCTCAGCCATGAGGAGTTTTTTAATTCAATGCTGGAAGAGATCTCTAGGATTGCAGATAAAGGACTGCCAGAGGCGGTGCTGGAGAAGGAAGAGAACATTGACTCCCAGGAAGGTAGAAGTTGGAAGCTTATAACCCAGGGCTGGTCCAACCATTACGGTGACTAGGTGGTCTCCTAGAGTGCCAAAATATGGGGGCGGGGGGAAATTATATGCAGAACAAAATAACAGGAACATCGTTCTAAATAACAGCCCTGGCCAGCTATGGCTCCAGCTTGGTCTAAGACCTTTGGTTTGTTAAGGGGAGAAAGACCTCTGAAAAGATCTCAAAGGAAAAATCTCTAGAATCATGACTCCTACCTTTTGAACTATCAAGTGGACTTATGACAAGAGCATACCACTGGCAATGTCATCCTAAAAGATGAACCCCTACTCCTATATCATCTTACAGCTCATGACGTTGATTTGTTACACCTTCCTTCTCCCTTCCAACCACCCTTTTTAAAATCTAAAGCACTCTAGATTTCATCAGTTGTGTTTAAGATTTTGTCAAGAGTTAAGATGACCAAAATACTCTGACTCCGGGTACAGATATGTATTGTGTCCATAATTCAGGAAACAGGCTTCCAGGTAGGAATTTCTTGGTAGGTTTTTGTAGATCTCATTAAATTTAAATGATGTAGAACTGAGGTACAAATGTAGTTATTATTGTAGGTACACCTGAGTGCTCATGTTTCATATTCTCAATTTTATAATGTCTAGAAATGGTTGGAGTAAGATTGCTGAATCATTACATTTAATTCTTGTAAGAATGCATGTGATTTTTTAAAGTAAGTTGAGCTAAGGGTAAGCCTTTGTGGACATGTAATGGTTGGATAGTCATGTGAGAGATACATAGGCATTTAGAATATGTGTGTTAATGCAGAATGAGTGTTAATTAATTGCTAGCAAGTTCAAGAGATATTCTTTAATTAGCTGGTTATATAACACCTGTATCATTGTTGTGTAAGGAAACAGTTGTATGACGAGAGGGGTAGGAAAAGATAAGTGGCAGATTTAAGAGAGCCAGAGAGATGTATGACTGTGTATACAGAACATGTAAGGTTGTTGGACCCAGAAATCTCATGGGATATGTGAGATAAGTAAACATAATTACTCAATGGACAATGACAATTTACTTTACAGAAGACCATGCTAAAGAAGTGTTAATTTGCTGGGAGAACCTGGCTACCTACTAGATAAAAGGTGTCAATTAGTAGAGTACTGTACACAGGATATAATACTTTACAAATCTCCTTGATAAACAGGAAAACATCTGCTTAACCAAAGTCTTGACCAACATTAGATAACCAGTTACCATATTTACACCCTTAGTCATACATCCTAACAAATACTTTCCTGATTGAAGGGGTGGTTCACCCATTAAGTCACTTTAAGCAGTACCTAGCCATATTTCTTCCATGATAATTTAATCAATTGTCCACATTATTAATGTCATCACAGTCAGAATTTTCTTTGAAAGTGTACTTAGATTGATTGTTCTTTATATTAATAATTTATTTGAAACAGTTTAAAACTGTTTCAGGGGAATGGTACCATGGCAGATAGGAAAAAACCATCTGGAGCTCAGTATTGTAAATGAAAAGCTGAATAGGCAAAAGAACAAGAAAAGCAAGAGGGTTCCTTCCTGAAATATCTTCAATTTCACCCACATCAAGATGCAAGCAGTTCATAATATCAAGATGAAGGCAGCTCACTTCAAGATGAAGACAGATTATTTCAAGATGAAGGCAGCTCACAACATCAAATTGACATTGAAATATAGAAAATGTATTCACCTACAGACACATGTTCAACATGCCATTGGGAAGTTCTTTGTTGCCATGTGCCTTCTCTAACTGTGAAACTGTTGAATGAAACAAGATGGGAGAGTCGAATCGATGCCTTGAAGCCTCTTTCATAGTTTCATAGTTTCTAGGGTCAGAAGGGACCTGAGCAGATAATCAAGCCTGACCCCCTCCCATGGCAGGAAAGAGTACTGGGGTCAAACTATCCCAGCAAGGTGTACATCTAGCCTCCTCTTAAAGACCCCCAGGGTAGGAGCCAGCACCACTTCTCTTGGAAGCTGGTTCCAGATCCTAACCACCATGACCATGAAGTAGCGCCTCTTGATATCTAGCCTAAATCTACCCTCTGCCAGCTTGTGACTGTTATTTCTAGTCACTCCTGGTGGTGCCA
>NW_017728947.1:22694939-22699282 GCF_001723895.1 Crocodylus porosus
TTGTATCATTTTTGCAAAAGCTGTAAATAAAGTACTACTACTACTAACCTGAAAAGTACAAAGAAAAATATATGCGACATTTTGCTTATACTTGCCATGTCTTCCCTCAGGTTTAAAATGAAAATTCTAATATGTGTGACATCAACAATTGTCCTTTGCTCACAGTTCTTATAATTTAACCCTTCAGGTGAACAAGCTGACTGATGAATTACAGGCAGCCATCCAGAGCTACAAAGGTCATCTCTCTAAACTTGCCCCACAATTACAAGCTGAGCAGGAACAGTATACCTCTTACATCTATCAACACATTAAAAGACTTCCAGCAAATACAGGTCTCCCACAAGGTCTGCAGCTAAAGGTTGGTGTAGGTTGAATAGCTTTCAGAATCACTTTTCTGAATGTTTGTTTGGTTGGCTATGTACTTGAGCATATGCTCTGAACAGCTGGGAGTGCTGCTAGCTGAGTGATTCCTAAGTGACTGCTGCCTGTGTCTGACAAAGGCCCTAACAAGGAGGCATAGCTAGTCCAGACCAGGAGGTATAAAAACAGACTCTCTGGGTGTGTCTATGCGTTCATTAATACACTTTTCCTAATGCACATTAAATTTAGTACCTCTAGGTGCCTATACACAAGTAGGGAGGCTGCTCTGATGCACTGTAATTCCAGTGCATGGGATCAGATTCAATTAATTGAATCTGCTGGAGCATGGCAATTATTCAGCAGCTTTCTGCATCTTGTGTATCAGTGTCCCTGTGCTTCCAAATGGCAACAGGGGTGCTTTATCTAAAGCTTGTCAAACGAGCTTTAGATAAAGTGCCCCTTCCTCCATTTTGAAGCCCAGGGATGCTGATACATGAGATGCTCTGGGTGCTTTAATTAAAGCAGCTCTTGGATCCACTCTAATTAAAGTGCTCCCCCTCCTTCCCACACACACTCCTGGAGTGTATGTATAAATGCCTTCTAATGTGAGGTACGAAATAAATGCACATGAGGCTGCCCTAATGCTCAATAGCAAAAGTGCACTCCTTTTATTGATCTTAATATGTAGTAGCTTATTTTTACTGTGCGTTAGTGTATTAGCATGGGTTTTTATGTGATACTTTAATGAGCAGTAAAATAGGTTACTGTGCACTAAAGCGCACATGTAGACATACTCCCTGACTGACTAGGAAGTGAGTGAACAGGGATAGCAAACAGGGCAGTTTGCAAATCAGTTTGCCACACCTCTCTTTGAAAGGGCACTTTCAAGATAAGCTCTTTAAGAGTAACTAACCTAGATAATTTACATAAGTTGTAAAAGCTTAGCAGTTAGGTCAATATTTAAGTCCCTTGTTTAACTAGAGACCAGAGGGAGTGGAGAGTTCGCTAGGGAGTTTGCCTTGAAATTCGCTTTCACCTTCCTTCATTGTAAGCTTGATGAGAGGAAGCAGGTTAGCATGAAGAGAGGGGTAGGAAGAGATAAGTGGCAGATTTAAGAGAGCCAGAGAGATGGCTGGAGGATCTTGCAATCCCAGAGCCACTGCCACTGCCAGCTCTCTCCATGATTGAACCTATGAGGTGTCTGTTTAGGCCAGACCACTCAACATCGAGGCTCTCACCCAGGTCCTGGTTGGTGCTTGGAGACTGCACCTTGCAGGTTCCTTCCAGTGACAGCTAGGTGGAAGGGCGCCTGCAATATGAGCTGTGCCATCTGGTGATTTCCCTCAGGTAGAAGGCAAGAGAGCTACAGAAGGAGGTGGCAAGACTCTGAAGCATCCTCAGCCATGAGGAGTTTTTTAATTCAATGCTGGAAGAGATCTCTAGGATTGCAGATAAAGGACTGCCAGAGGCGGTGCTGGAGAAGGAAGAGAACATTGACTCCCAGGAAGGTAGAAGTTGGAAGCTTATAACCCAGGGCTGGTCCAACCATTACGGTGACTAGGTGGTCTCCTAGAGTGCCAAAATATGGGGGCGGGGGGAAATTATATGCAGAACAAAATAACAGGAACATCGTTCTAAATAACAGCCCTGGCCAGCTATGGCTCCAGCTTGGTCTAAGACCTTTGGTTTGTTAAGGGGAGAAAGACCTCTGAAAAGATCTCAAAGGAAAAATCTCTAGAATCATGACTCCTACCTTTTGAACTATCAAGTGGACTTATGACAAGAGCATACCACTGGCAATGTCATCCTAAAAGATGAACCCCTACTCCTATATCATCTTACAGCTCATGACGTTGATTTGTTACACCTTCCTTCTCCCTTCCAACCACCCTTTTTAAAATCTAAAGCACTCTAGATTTCATCAGTTGTGTTTAAGATTTTGTCAAGAGTTAAGATGACCAAAATACTCTGACTCCGGGTACAGATATGTATTGTGTCCATAATTCAGGAAACAGGCTTCCAGGTAGGAATTTCTTGGTAGGTTTTTGTAGATCTCATTAAATTTAAATGATGTAGAACTGAGGTACAAATGTAGTTATTATTGTAGGTACACCTGAGTGCTCATGTTTCATATTCTCAATTTTATAATGTCTAGAAATGGTTGGAGTAAGATTGCTGAATCATTACATTTAATTCTTGTAAGAATGCATGTGATTTTTTAAAGTAAGTTGAGCTAAGGGTAAGCCTTTGTGGACATGTAATGGTTGGATAGTCATGTGAGAGATACATAGGCATTTAGAATATGTGTGTTAATGCAGAATGAGTGTTAATTAATTGCTAGCAAGTTCAAGAGATATTCTTTAATTAGCTGGTTATATAACACCTGTATCATTGTTGTGTAAGGAAACAGTTGTATGACGAGAGGGGTAGGAAAAGATAAGTGGCAGATTTAAGAGAGCCAGAGAGATGTATGACTGTGTATACAGAACATGTAAGGTTGTTGGACCCAGAAATCTCATGGGATATGTGAGATAAGTAAACATAATTACTCAATGGACAATGACAATTTACTTTACAGAAGACCATGCTAAAGAAGTGTTAATTTGCTGGGAGAACCTGGCTACCTACTAGATAAAAGGTGTCAATTAGTAGAGTACTGTACACAGGATATAATACTTTACAAATCTCCTTGATAAACAGGAAAACATCTGCTTAACCAAAGTCTTGACCAACATTAGATAACCAGTTACCATATTTACACCCTTAGTCATACATCCTAACAAATACTTTCCTGATTGAAGGGGTGGTTCACCCATTAAGTCACTTTAAGCAGTACCTAGCCATATTTCTTCCATGATAATTTAATCAATTGTCCACATTATTAATGTCATCACAGTCAGAATTTTCTTTGAAAGTGTACTTAGATTGATTGTTCTTTATATTAATAATTTATTTGAAACAGTTTAAAACTGTTTCAGGGGAATGGTACCATGGCAGATAGGAAAAAACCATCTGGAGCTCAGTATTGTAAATGAAAAGCTGAATAGGCAAAAGAACAAGAAAAGCAAGAGGGTTCCTTCCTGAAATATCTTCAATTTCACCCACATCAAGATGCAAGCAGTTCATAATATCAAGATGAAGGCAGCTCACTTCAAGATGAAGACAGATTATTTCAAGATGAAGGCAGCTCACAACATCAAATTGACATTGAAATATAGAAAATGTATTCACCTACAGACACATGTTCAACATGCCATTGGGAAGTTCTTTGTTGCCATGTGCCTTCTCTAACTGTGAAACTGTTGAATGAAACAAGATGGGAGAGTCGAATCGATGCCTTGAAGCCTCTTTCATAGTTTCATAGTTTCTAGGGTCAGAAGGGACCTGAGCAGATAATCAAGCCTGACCCCCTCCCATGGCAGGAAAGAGTACTGGGGTCAAACTATCCCAGCAAGGTGTACATCTAGCCTCCTCTTAAAGACCCCCAGGGTAGGAGCCAGCACCACTTCTCTTGGAAGCTGGTTCCAGATCCTAACCACCATGACCATGAAGTAGCGCCTCTTGATATCTAGCCTAAATCTACCCTCTGCCAGCTTGTGACTGTTATTTCTAGTCACTCCTGGTGGTGCCATGGGGGAACAGGGACTCCCCCAGTGCCTGCTTGTCCCCTCTGACTAGTTTGTAACAGGCCACTAGATCCCCCCTCAGCCTTCTCTTGTGGGGGCTGAATAGGTTCAGGTCCCATAGCCTGTCCTCATAGGGCCTGCCCTGCTGCCCCCGATCATGTGAGTGGCCCTCCTGTGGACCCTCTCCATGTTGTCCACATCCCTCTTGAAGTGTGGCACCCAGAACTGGATGCAGTACTCCAGCTGCGGCCTGACCAGTGCCGCATAGAGGGGGAGGGTCACCTCCTTGGACCTGCTTGAGATGCATCTGTGGATGCATGACAAGGTGCGGTTGGCCTTCCTGACTGCATCCCCACA
>NW_017728947.1:22699706-22789689 GCF_001723895.1 Crocodylus porosus
CCCTGCTACCCCTGCATCTAAGGATTTGGTGACCTGGCCGTAGAAGGCCACCAGGTTGGTCTGACAGGACCTGCCACTAATGAACCCGTGTTGGTTGCCCCTAAGCATAATCTCCCCTGCTGGCCCCTCGTGGACATGTAGCAGAATAACTCAAAAAGCTTGCCCGGGATTGAGGTAAGACTAACTGGCCTATAGTTTCCCAGGTCCCCCTTCCTCCCGTTTTTGAAGATGGGAACTACATTGGCCCTCTTCCAGTCCTCTGGCACCACACCAGAGCACCACCAGTGCTCGTAAAGCCATGCCAGGGGTCCCACAATGACCTCCGCCAATTCCCTCGAGGGTAGAGATCGTCTGGACCAGTTGATTTAAATACATCCAGTCCCTGCAGAAGTTCCCTAAATAATTCCTCACTAACCCTTGGCCTAGGTGCGCCTCCCCTGGGATCTAAGGGGGGCCCAGAGGGGGGGTGGCTGTTCCAGACCCTGCTCACGAAAATGGAGGCAAAGAAATCATTAAATATGTTAGCTTTGTCATCTGGCATGACGACTAAGTTGCCCATCTTGTCCTGCAGGGGCCCCACATTACCCGGAACCTTCTTTTTGCCCCCTATGTTTTTAAAAAATGGACTTCTTGTTGTCCTTGATCTGAGAAGCCAGTCCCAGTTCCATCTCCGTCTTGGCCTCCCTGACTGCCCCCCCTGCATCCCTGAGCAACTGCAGTATAATCCTCCCTGGTGATGTCCCCTCCCTTCCATTGGGTGTGCGCCTCCCTTTTAGCTAGGAGACATTCCCAGATGCTTTTAGTGAGCCATGTGGGCTTTTGTGCTCTTCTGTCCCCTTTGATCCATGTTGGGATTACCTCCCTTTGTGCTTGGAGGATTGTTTCCTTAAGGAGCTTGGCAATATCTATGATACACGAATTGAAATTTCTGATGATATTTCCCTCACAGGATCATCTGACAATACAACACACATTGATGCAGAAGCTCTTGCAAATGGCCTTTCCAAGTTCAAATTTGTGATTTCACTCATTTTGTGGTATAACATCCTTTTTGAGATCAACCTTTCTAATAAGCAATTTTGGGCTAAGTATTTTGACATACATTAATGAAAAGTGTGAAACAATCAATAAAAATAAATTGTTTTTATTGTTTTATTGTTCATTTTGAATATCAAATAAGTACATGTAATAGTTCATTTTAGACTTTTAATTTTCCTCTATATTGGAAGTGACGGTTGCCAGTTACCCATAGACCATCCCTGTTGTGACCTCTGGCAGCAAGATAAAGTCTTCATCACCATCTGCAGCAGTTTGCCTGGAGAACACATAGGGAGCCCTATCAACAAAGGAGAAGGAGAACATTCTGTCAGCAGAAGAGGCTAGGCCAGGCCAGGCTGTCCCAAATTTGGGAGGATAAAGACCACTGCCACCAAAAGGAAGTGATGGATAGAGGTGGTTGGAGACTTCCTTCTGCAGGGGTTAGAGGCATCCATCTGTTGGCCTGACTTGTTGTCTCAGGAGGTCTGCTGCTTGCCCAGAGCCCAGATTCATGGAAGGATTATCAAGACTCATCTGGCCCCCTGACTGCTACCCTGTGCTGCTTATCCATGTGGGCACTGATAATAACAGCCAGGGGGGATGCTGAGCAGTTCAAAAGTGACTACGAGGTTCTGAATGTGGGGGTGAAACAGACAGGGGCTCAGATGGTGTGCCCCTCAATCCTTCTGGTCGAAGGGAAGGGCCTAGGCAAGAGCAGATGTATCCTGAAGATTAATGCATGGCTGTGCTGATGGTGCTACCATTGGGGCTTTGGCTTCTTTGACCATGATATATTGTTCTAAGAAGAAGGATTGCTAGGAAGAGATGGAATCCACCTGACAAAAAGAGAGAAGAGCATCGTCACAGACAAACTCGTAAACCTACTGAGGAGGACTTTAAATTTGGATTGCTGGGGGATGAAGACCAAAGCCCTAAGGGACATAGGGAAGCAGGTGACCTGGAGGAAGCACAAGCAGGATGGGGCAGTAGGGGAGGTTTTCACATTCTTCTCCAATATGACACTAGAAATAGGCCTGTTGAGAGTCTTTTGGTTACGGTGAAAGGGGAGAGCAACAAGGATGATATCATGGTGGGTGTCTGCAACAAACCACCAGACCAGGAGGATGAGGTGGATGAGAATTTCTTTAAACAGCCAGAGGATGTTTTCAGATCACAGGCCCTGGTTCTCATGGGAGACTTGACACCCTGACACCTGTTGGAAGAGCAATACAGCAGTGTGCAGGCAATTCAGGAAGTTTTTGAAGAGCGTTGGGGATAACTTCCTGATGCAAATGTTGGTGAGGCCAACTAGGGGCTGTACTCTTCCTGACCTGCTGCTCACAAACAGGGAAAAATTGGTGGGGAATGTACAAGTGAATCACAACTTGAGCAGGAGCAACAATGAGATGACTGAGTGTAGGATTCTGAGGCAAGGAAAGAAGGAGATCTGCAGACCTTGGACTTCTGAAAAGCAGACTTTGACTCACTCAGGGAACTGAAGGGCAGGATCCCCTGGGAAACCAGTGGGGGAGGGGTGAGGGGGAGAAGTCCAGATGAGCTGGCTATACCTTAAACAAACCTTACTGAGAGTGTGGGAACAAACTATCCCAATGTGCAGGAAGACTAGCAAGCACAGTAGAAGACCAGTTTGACTTAGGAGGGTACTGTAGGACTTAGGACTTCAGTGAGCTAAAACATAAAAAGGAAGTTTACAAGAAGTGGAAACTTGGACAAACAACTAGGGATGAGTATAAGAGTATTGCTCTTGAACGAAGGGATGAAATCAGGAAAGCCAAAGTGCAATTGGAGTTGCAGCTAGCAAGGGATATGAGGGATAGTAAGAATGTTTTCTACAAGTATGTCAACAACAAGATGAAGGTCATGGAAAGTGTGGGTCCTTTACTGAAAGGGGAAAGCAACTTAGTGACAGAGGGTGCAGAAAAGGCTGAAGTACTCAATGCCTTTTTTTACCTTAGCCTTCACAGGCAAGGTCAGCTACCAGACTATTGCACCGGACAGCGCAGTTTGGGGTGGAGGTGAGCAGCTGACAGTGATGAAAGAATAGGTTAGGGGTTATTCATAAAAGCTGGACATGTACAAGTCCACAAGGCTGGATGCTATGCACCCTAGAGTGCTGAGGGAATTGGCCAATGGGATTGTAGAACCACTGGCCACTCTCTTTAAAAACTCATGTTGATTGGGAGAGGTCCTGGACTATTGGAAGAGGTCAAATACAGTACCCATCTTTAAGAAAAGGAAGAAGGTGGATCCAGGGAACTACAGACTGGTCAGCCTTACCTCAGTCCCTGGAAAAATCATGGAGCAGGTCCTCAAGGAATCCATCTCTAAGGAGAAGAAGGTGATTAGGAACAGTCAGCAAGGATTCACCAAAGGCAAGACCAACCTGATTGCCTTCTGTGACGAGATAACTGGCTTGATGGATGCAGGGAGAGCAGTGGATGTGATATACCTTGACTTTAGCAATGCTTTTGATATGGTCTCCCACAACATTCTCGCAAGCAAGCTAAAGATGTAGAGGTTGGATGAATGGACTATAAGGTGAATAGAAAACTGCCTAACTATTTGGCAGTCAGTATCAAGTGGAGCTAGGGCTCAGAATGACCTAGACATATTGGAAGATTGGAATGAAAGAAATCTCATGAGGTTCAATAAGGACAAGTGGAAAGTCCTGCACTTTGGATGCAACAGTCCCAGGTAGTGCTACAGGCAGGGGACTGAGTGGCTAAGCAGCAGCTTTCCAGAAAAGGACTTGGGGGTTACACTGCACAATAAGAGAAATATGAGCCAACAGTGTGCCTTGGTTGCAAAGAAGGCTAACAGTGTACTGCATTAGCAGTGGTGTTGACAGCAAATTAATGGAAGTGACTCTTCCCCTCTCTTTGACACTGGTGAGGCCACATCTGGAGTATTGTGTCCAGATTTGGAACTCCACCACAGAAAGGATGTGGACAAATGGATTCTGTCCAGCAGAGGGCAATGAAAATGGCTGGGGGGCTAGGGAACATGATTTATGAGAAGAGGTTTAGGGAACTGGGCTTATTTAATCTGCAGAAGAGAAGACTAAGGGGAGGGGTAATGATCTCAAGTTGCAGCAGGGGAAGTTAAGTTTAGGTTAGCTATCAGGAAAAACTCTCTCCCAAGGAGGGTAATAAAACACTGGAATGGGCTACCCAGAGAAGTTGTGGAATCTCCATCCTTGGAGGTTTTTAAGACCTGACTAGACAAAGCCATGGAAAGTATGATCTAGTTGGGGATGGTCCTGCTTTGAGCTGGGGGTTGGAGCAAATCACCTCCTGAGGTCTCTTCCAAACTTAATTTTCTATGCAATTTTTTGCATTGCCAATAGTACTCAAAATGAAAACTGTAGTTCTTCCTTATGTATACTGTGGTTTCTTTGGCTTCTAATACCCAGTAAGGCATATGAATATTCTGTAAGGCATATTCCTTATTAAACCAGTAAAGAAAAGTTTTAAAAAAGATTTTAGAATGGAATTGCCAATTTTATTTTACCAACCACAAATAAAGGTCAGGAATCGGTGCATAAATATGTTTAATTAAAAAAAAATGTTAGGATCCGTAAAATTAGATGGCTCTTTTAAGTTATCTAGCAATTCAGTAGACAGTTTATTAGAGATACCAGTCAATGGTTGCATAAAGACATCAGGTATCTGAGACACATCAGAAAAAAATACTTGGTTGATGCTAAAAATGGTCTGAAACCATAGTTATACCTTATTTCTTCAAGTTGGCTATTAAGATTCTCTGTAGTTGATAAGGATGGTGGCAGAAGTCTAGTGGGAAGAAGTGAAATTAAGAGTGGCATTATATTCTTTTCTAAATACCTATAGGAACAGATTTCATCATCCACATGGTCCCTTCCAGCCCTACTTTTCTATGAGTCTAAGTCTTCTAATGAACCTAAACACTATTATACCCATCAAAGGGCTGTCTAATGGAGGAGTACTCTTAACAAGGTACATGTTCCAGGTGAGTGAGAAGCCTTATCAGTAAAACCCTTGATATAGTCAGACAGAGCTAGTATTGAAAAAATTTCTTCCAAATCCAGTACAGTTATAATATACTCTTTCATATAGTCCCTGCTGAATTATGCTTCAATAAGGAATGCCGTATGGACTCTGAAAAGTTGGTGACTCTTCACAGGCCATCCCTACTGGTGTTGCAAATAACTGACAATTCATTTTATAGAAAAGTTAGCTAACAGCTTGTTATTTTCTTTCATATCTGGTTAGGAAAATCCTGAAGAAAAATCTTAAGCAGCTACTACATTTTTATGTGCTCAGATATAATAAATAGATTGTTTATTTCTGATCCCTTTTACAGATAGGATGACAGTTCCTATACAGTATATTCTGAACTAGATGGTGAGGTAGATGTGGCAACACAGTTATTTCACTCCACTTGATGCAGACCAGTGTTTACTGCTTCAGAATTCCCCTGGCCTAGAAGTAAGACACATGTTTTACCATTTTACCCTTTTTATAATAGTCTGTGGAGATTGGTGATATATATAGTATATAGAATAGTTTCTGGCCTTTATGTTGAACTATTGTACTATCAGTTTGTATTCTAAAAAGAGCTTACATCTTCATCTGTTCTTTGACACAAGAAATAGAAGGCCAAAGAAGCTCACGCTGTTCAGGTATCATTTGGCTCATGTCAGCTGTCTCCAGCATAGACGCTTATAGACATACATGGCTCCCCTAACCAGATCTATCTGTGAGAATAATCATAATAATACATAGATATAGGAAAAAATGTCTGTATGATGAATGGAGACTATGGAGAAAGCTGAAGTTCTCCGTAAAATTTCACTGAGGTTGAACTGATTGAAACAGGAAAGAAAAAAGCAACAACAACGACTCCTAATCAAGAATATCATTCAGAATCAGGTACTAGGTGAAAGACTTCCTAATAATTTTGTCAGCCTAAACACATTGGCCGCATCCACATGACCATGAACATTTGTTTCTCTGGGGACAGGAAGTAGTGGCACACCTAGTGCCGCTGCTGTTTTTCCACGGGGAACACCTGTGCCACATGCCCTTTGGTGCGAGTCAGGTTACGCTGGGTGGGGAAGGGGAGGCTTGGGCCAGCACTGGGATGACCCCAGCAGCTTTACCTGGGATCCAGGAGCCCTCCTGGGGTGCAGCAGTGGCTATCCAGCCACTGGGAGCCTGGCCAGCAGCTGGAGTGTGGCTCTGGCCAGCCAGGCTCTGGTTTTGGGCAGTGCACGCTGCTGCCATGTGTGCTGCTCCACTTTTTTTTTGCATGTTTTTTTTTTTACCCCAAGGTCTCCCAGGGTCAACAAACCCCTGCACGCTGCTACCTTGCTGCACAGAGAACAGCTGAACATGTGGTATGTGGTGCCACAGGCATGTCTGTGGCGCCACCTACCGCACAGCTGTGTTTGCCTGGATGTGGCCATTTGGGCTTTAAAAAACTATTATGTAGCAATGAAGAAATCCAAAATGGTGTTCTCAGAACCAGTTTGAAAATAACTGGCTCTCCAGTCCAGAAATTGCAGATACATATATGCATACAAAGAAACATCCCAATCATAGGATTTTGCTCATATTTGTGATATAAGAAGAACACTGACAATTCAATGTATGTTATTGGGGAGACTGAACTTGCTAGTGCCTGCCTTCTGAAAATGGTTAGCATGCTAGCTACAGAACTATATGGGTTGGGAGTTGATTTTTTTGGGATAATTAGCTGACAAAGGAGAGAAAAGGCATGTCAGGCTCAGTTCATCGTCTTATTTTAGTCCTCAGAGACCATCAGAGTGGCTTACCAGTTGACACTGTAACATACAGACATGTATAAGCTAATCACTCCTAAAAACACCTGTTTTGTCTCAACTAATAGATAATAGTCCTGTGACATCGAATCAAATGTTATATCAGTATTATTTTTCTATAATCAGTATATGATAGGCGCTGTGTATTCTGCTGAAAGTTAAACCAAAATTTTGGACCTTGGATTCTATAACACACTATTCTGGAATTTGTGAGGATAAATTAGGCCTTGTCTACCCACCAAAGTTTACCTGATTTAACCAAATTAGTTAGAATGGATTTAATCTGGTTTAATTCAATCAGTATATCTTGTGCAGACAGTTATATCAATTTAGCTAACATCAATTCTTCACATAAAGTGAAGGGATATGCTTGCAGATTTTTTTTGTCTTCGGATGAGACATGAATGATTCTAATTTTTATAATATCAGCTAGGCTTCATATGTTCAAAATGAATTAATGATACCCTATTTGTTTAAAAAATCCCATAAACATATAGTCTTTAAAAACATGGCAGTGTTGGAGCATCTGTGAGGTGTTGCATAAATGAAGTCCAGTATACATGAAGATAGTCACTGAAATTACCTCATAAGTTTTAAAAATAAACTGTTACACTGAATTTTTAGCAAGTAGGCAATTATTTGTCGTTTCCATAATTCTGAGAAGTACTGAATGCATTTTTGTAATTTTGAGTGTATCCATAGTTTAATGTTTACATACCAGATCTTTTATTTGCTTCCTCCTTTTTAATGTATTTTATGAATAAAAATGTGTCATGTCTGTGTCTCACTGTAAGCCACCTTGAGCCTTTGTTTAGAAGGGCAGCATATAAATCTAATAGATAAATAAGTATCAAATAATAATGATTTGATAATCTATATTATAGCCTTGGATCCTGTTTAAAATGTAAATTCCTAAACATTGCATTTTGTAGGTTTTTCCCTCTATTCTCTGACATCCTTAGAAACCTTGAGAATTCATCACTGGCAAGCTAGAAATGAAAGTTTTAGAGAAAATACAGTTCAACCAGTATTCTAATATAATTATAACAAGTGAACCTTAATTCTGTTGACACAAAAACATATCTGGGATTTGTTTGTACTACTCTTTCGTTTTCCTACACTGGTCTAGCTACACCTCACTTGTGATGCACATGTACAAAAAAGCAGCTTGCAGTGCAAGTTACTGTCATTTCAGACACAGTGCCTTAAACCATTAGGGGCTGAGATTCCTGAAATTTCCCCCCTTGTATAATCTAATATATAGTACTTCTAATTGTAGACATATGCTTTAACCTTATCTTAAACATTTAAATATTTCTGTATTAATTTAAATAAATGTGCTAAAAAGTTATAATTTATCACTGCTTCTTTCATAGGCTAAAGCAAGACCCCAAAACAATTAATATAATTTTATGCACTATAAGCAGGTACTCCATCTTCACGTATATGAATAAAAATGATATACGCTTAACATGAATATATATTTTCAGACTTTTTTTAATCAGTAGCAGAGTTTTCTCTCTATTCCCCTTCACATTCTTTGTACATTTTTTGATTTGCTACTTTTTCATTATCAATTTGTGAATACATGAAATAAATGGGTATATATTACCAATCTCCACCAACTATTATAAAAAGGGTAAAATGGTAAAACATGTGTCTTACTCCTAGGTCAGGGGAATTCTGAAGCAGTAAACACTGGTCTGCATCAAGTGGAGTGAAATAACTGTGTTTCCACATCTACCTCACCATCTAGTTCAGAATACACTATATTGGAACTGTCATCCTATCTGTAAATCAGCAAGAAGGAATTCCTCATAAATTAAAAACAACTACTGTGCTAGGAAAAATATTTATCAAACTGAACTTAAGGGGTGCACTCTGGAGCTTTTAATATCATGCTCTAGTTGCTTACAGAATAGTATATAGCTTTTAGAGCTTATTAATTCTTTAAAAACATATCTGATTTAGCAAAATGCAAGGGTATATATACCACTGATATACTGCACATGTGGTACATTTACAATATCATTTTATATTGGCTCTTTTTGGTCTATTTTACTTGTATTATTTGGACCAAACATGCCACATAGTAAATATTCTTCAAAAAGGTTAAAGGTCTACCCAAGCCTAGATGGCCCCTAGAGCTAACATTACTAAAAGACACCAGTCTCTGTTGCCAAGAGCATGCTTAGAAATGATTTGGCTAGCACATCTACAGGTTTATTAATGCACTTTCCCTAATCCACATTAAATCTAGTACCTCCGTTGTGAAATACAGGAAAATGCACATTAACTAAAGAGCAGTTTTTAAGTGACACTAAATATGCATTAGCCTATTTTAATGTGCATTAACTAAATAGCACATTTTTAGTGATACTTTAGTGTGCATTAAAATAGGCTAATATGCATTGAAGCATGTGTGTAGTTGCCCCAGGCTGCCTTTGACTTCCCAGCCTGCTTACCCACATACACATTTACACTTGCATAGGGTATAGAGAGAATATTGGTATTATTGCTGAGTGAAGCTTGAACTCATGCGTCTGGATCTATAGTGAGACACTTAACTGCTCTGGTTCTATGTCCCAATAAACATTTTAATAATATTATTATTAAAATATTATCATAAATTATGTCTTTACACTGAGAAGTGTGTCGGTAGATATATTTGTTAAGGTTCACATCTCAGAACTGCAGACTATTTTAAACAACCATAATCTCCTATCCAATTCCTTCATGAGCTGTTCTAGCTATGGCATGCTTGGAGATTAGTATTATTTGGCATTTTTTACTTATCCATTCAAGCAAATGTCATTATTATTACTTTAGTATTATACTTTATTTAGATTGTTTTCATAATGTAATGTATTAAGTAGAGTATATACATTGTATTCCATAAAAACATCAACAGTGCACAGACAGCTTTTTTATTCATTAATCACATCCAACTTTTGGTATTGACTTAAGTGGAAGCAAGAACTGAATACACATAGCATTTTCTTAAAGCAGCATTTCTACATTATTGTACAATGAACTGTAGGTTTATGAATATTAATTCTGAAATATCTATTCCTGTAAGCTCTTACAAAATGTTGCCATCAATTTTAATGCATATTTTTCTTATATACTGGGCTGGGGTCTTGTGGGTGCTAATGTGTATGGTTGATACCACAGAGATTGCAAGTTCGGGTGCGTCCAGATGAGTGCAGACATGTGGTATGTGGTGCCACAGACCTGTCTGTGGCTCTATACACTGCTCACGCAGGCATTCCCTGCTCTGCTACTTTGCAGCGTGGTGTGGTTTTTTGACCCTGGGAGATCCTGGGGTTAAAAAAAGCTCATGCCAAAAAAAACAGGGTGGTGCACATGGCAGCAGCACTTGCCAGCCAAAACTGGAGCTTGGCCAACTGGAGCCATACTCCAGCTGCAGCCAGCCTTCCTGTTGCAGGAGCACTACAGCTGCAGCTCCCAAAGGCCCCAAGAACTCCAGGTAAGGCTGCTGGGACCAGCACAGTGCTGGACCCAGCCTCTCCTCCCCCACACTTGCTGTGTGCCAGAGCACATGTGGCACAGGCATTCCCCAGGGACAAGTAATGGTGGCATGAGGTGTGCTGCTGCTACTTAATTCCATAGAAACACATGTGTCCCCTGATCTGGATGTGCCCTTCAAGGCTACAGCAGAAGTGCTCACAGCACAGCCTGTCAGCTTCTAGAAAAATCTGCATATTCTGCTAAATACCTTGTAAAGAACACATGGAAAAGGAAAGGACTCCTCTGACCAAACTTTTTGCCTCTTGTCTATTTTGCAATTAAGAGTCTGATCACCATAGGTGGAGGTAGAAAATACGATTTGGGGGGACTGAGCACTGACAGTGGGGTGCAAAGCCTAGCCTGTAGCAGCAGCCAGCTCTGCCCTACAGACATCCCAGGGAGGCACGTGCCCCCCTGTGCCTGCCCTGGGGGTGCACATAATGGCAGGAGCCCTCTGTGCCCCTGGATGACCTACCCACACTCCAAGCCTCCCACGACCTGACCTGAGGCCCTGTTCACCCCCGCCCCACCTGCAGTAGCCTCCATCTGCCACCCCCATGCCCTTCCTTCCCCCACAGTCCTTCCTGTCCACATATTTACCTGCTGGGTGCTGCTCCACACACCGGTGGGCTGGATTGAGTTCCTGGCCACCTGCAGGCTCTGGTTGCTTGTCTCTGTCTGTGCACACCTATCCCCCTGCCCTGCTGCAGCCACCCAGAGCGTGTATCCGGGCTGCATCTGGGGGGGTAAAGCCCTGTTAGTCCTGGCCTTCTGCCGCATATGCTGATCACACAGTTCAATAGAGTTCTCATCTAAGGATCATCCATTTGAGTTTGCATGGTCAAGCCGTGTAAAAAGAGGGAATGTTGTTACATTTGGATCTGAGTTGAAAGTGACATGTTTCTTTTAGTCTATGCAATGTAACTCTCACCTTTGATGTTCAATTACAACCATTTAATCATAAAATGGATGAATTCCTGTTGCTAAAACAAGGTTAATTTGAGGGTAGAAAGTTTGTTTCTTTCTGTGATTGATTTCAGTAACCAGTAAATACTTGCCTACCTTCCCATTTCCCATAGAATGACACATCTTGCTGTACGTCTTAAATTGCCATTGAATCAAGCATTGTATATGTGCAGTCTGAATCTTAATTAAATCACATATGGTCAAAATCATATACTTTTAAATAAGGAGTATATTGCTTGATTTTAGAAAAATATTCTTACCTAGACCAATGACAGGTACAATACAAATGCATTCCTAAGTTTTAGTCAGCATAGCTTTCTTTAATCTTTCTGTGTTTTCAGTCACAGGTTCAATTGTTCCAAAATGCTAATGCTCATTTCTACAGATTGCCAAGATTATATGTCATAAACATGAAGGGAATGTATATGCTGGTTTGCAGAATGCAGACTATGTAGTTCTGAATTGTATATATAGCATATTGCCTGGATTCAGGAAGCATTTAAGGAATAGGTGCAGCTACCATAGATTTTTTCTCAGTTTTAATGAGATGCAACATTTCAAAAAGGCACCTAAGCACATGCTGAAATACTTCCCTACTCAACACAGCATTTGTGTGAGCATAAGTTTAAAAACATGTTTGGATTCATTGATTCCAATGTGCTTAATGAGATTCAAAATTTTCAAAAGTGACCTAAGTGATCTTAAGTTCCATTTCCAAAAGAATTTAAACAGCCCAACTTTTTTCTCTCTGAAATCAGTGTGACATGATCAATTTAGGCCTTCATCCATACATAAAGAGTATGCAGTTGACCACATCATGTTTTGATCACAATAAGATTTTACAACCTTTCTCATAATAGGATGATTTTATCACTAGTAAAAGTAACGTTTGCCAAAGAAAAACTCTTTCTAACTATTTCACTAATGTTTTACATTGCTTGTCTTTCTCCTTTTTCTCCTTTCTCCAGAGTTGGTTGCGTTTAATTGGTAAAGTTGTGTGTATGTGCAAAGTGAAGTGTTTGCTTTTGATTAGCTTTAAGAGTCGAGTTCTCCACAGTGATTTCAGTGAAACTACTTACAGTATGAAGCACAACTGAGCTTGAACAATGCAGAATCTGGTCCTTCAGTAATTTAAAATATGTTTATCTATTTTTTACTTTTCTTTTCACATATGTTACCTCAATGAAAATAAACATATAAATATATGTATATATCATAGCAACATATTCAAAATACCAAACAATGACTTCTGTGTCCTCATTTTTGTTTGCTTGCTACCTTTTAAATCTATTGCACATTTCTCTTTGTAAATTGTTCCACAGCCTTGAATTTCGCTTTTGCTCCATAGCTCTTACAGAGATGAACTTCCTGGGTGGTCTACAGAGCTATTTTGAGCAATGTTGTGTTGGGTATGGAAACCTGCTGTTACATCACAGCTAGATTTCTTAACCATGCTTAAGACATTAAAAGCTGAATAATGGTCTTGAAGTGTCATAGGCTTTAAGTGGCAGTTTCCTAGTCTTGGGAGTTTCCATGTTGGCTCATGACGTCTGGATGAATTGTTTAATTTGAGTTTGCTGAACTTAACCTTAACTCCTTAAATTTCAATTTAAATCTGTGTCTGACTACTTGATTGCAGGATTTTTTCATAGCTTTCTTTGACCACTGCTACATAGTCAACTCACTAGGCTGGTCTGCGGTGTCCTTTGGTATTCTGCTTACCTAAACCAGAAGAACTGTGTCTCTGACTGCACATCACTTAGAGTTGCTGATTAACACTGCTGAGTGGCTGTGCTGATTAACCTATTACCATGCTAGTTAGCATGCCCACAGAACCACATGAATGTAAGCACCCTTCTTCTGGTTTATGAGGCAGTCTGCCCAGATGCCACAGTGTGCTTAAGGAGACTGCAGCTGAAGACACAGAGTGCACCACTGAGTGTACTTTTGTGATTTGTACATAGGGCTCTTCCATTAAGCGCCCCTATTCAGCACTTAAGCATGTGTTTCATTCTAATCCATTTAAGCACATTAGAATCAATGGATCCAACTATGTGTTTAAACTTATGCTCACTCAAATGCTATGTTGAGTAGGGAAGTATTTCAGCATGTGCTTAAGTGCCTTTTTGAAATGAGGTCTTAGGGAAGGACACTAGAAGTTGAAAGCCTGGTTTCTTTTGCATATGTAAATAACAACTGATATATAAAAACAATTAAAATATGCTATATAAACATTAACCTAACAAATTTAAGATCCGATTTGATCTAAAAAGTGACCAGCTAGAGAGAGGCTTTGTTTTATCTACTACAATGCTTTCCCACTTCCGTAAGATGAAAAGGAAAATATAAAGAACTGGGAAAGAAAGATAAAGAGCAATGAGAATGGAGAAATGACTTCTCCCTTTGTTGTAAAAGAAATCCTCCTATGACCTAATAATCATCATCATCATCATCATCATCCCTGTTATATAGGTAACAGGGTTATGCACATGGATCAATGTGCTAGTTAAGAAGAGCTATATTTGGTTCAAGAGTGCTTTGTTTAGATTTCCAACATGCCATTCTGCAGGCAGAATTTTAAAGGAGATTCTAGCATTTGTTATACAAAGGGACAGTAAACCACAGGTTTAGCTTTTTTACTTTCATTCCCTCCATCTTTGAGTTATATCTCTCTACGCTTCTCTGCACCTGGGTGGGAAATTGTTTTGGCTGTAATATAGGAAATAGGTAGTGCTCAGTGCCTCTTAGTGTAACACCTACTGTGAGATTTAACAGAACTTTTAACAGTTTGTTTAGTGGTGGTGGAGGGAACTAATGTAGGTCCTGTGTGTTGTCCAATGGTATCACTGATTTGTGTCAGGTTGGCAGCTGGCACTAACATCATGCTGTTCTTTAGAGATGCTTTGTTCCACTATGCTGTAGCACCTCCAGGCACTATAGCAGCATCACAGAAAGCAATATTAATACATACTACTTATATTCTTCAACCTTGAAAAAGCCAGTGAAAATGGGCTTGGAGTTTCTCAAAAAGAAGGATTCTAAGAAAGGCATGCTCTTAAATTTTCTTTATTTTGCTATTATAGTTTCTTTAATCATTGATTCCCTTTATCTCACTGCTTTTGCTTATATGTCTGAGTTTTGTTACTAATATGGGATGCTATATAGTAATACTGCATTTTCCTCATAACTCAGAAGGAAGGACAAGGGATAATGCTTAATTAAGCTGCAGCTTTATTGACAAATATGGGAACTACTCAGCTATAAATTGTAAGTATGTGTCATACTCCTTCTTAATCAGTACCTTCCATTCAGGAGTTAACATTAACCATTCCTACATCCAACCTGATCCCCATTGCTGGGACTCTAACTGCCCACCGCTCTTCGGAGGGTTAAGGGGCTGAGGCAAAAGGGTGGCCATTTTTGCACTATATATCAAAAAACCCTGTTACAAATTCCTCAGCTATTTAAAGGGATGTTTTCCCTAAGGTTGATCACCAGCTTTATTGGGAAACCAGATCCCTTCTATAATGATTTTTTTCACTGGGCACCTGCTAAGTTGTGGTAGGTGGAATCTGAACTTCTGACTTACCCAACTAGGCACCTGAGTTGCTATGGGGGAGGCAGATAAATCACTTCACTCCAGCTAATCAAGTAGTAAGGGAAAAATTATTCATAGCTCCAAAATGCAACTACAGCTTATATCTGTAATAATCCAACAAAGTCCAGCCCTGCTCTGATCCATGGCTGAGCTAGTAAGTGTTACTGACACATTGTGAATGAGGATTTTCTCTAGGACAGTAGTTGGCAGTGTTTCCTGGTGGTGGGCCAGAATGATCCTGTTCAGGTTGGAGGAGGATGGGCTCTAGGATCAGCAGCTGCCACTGCTTCTCCCTGCCACCAGTTCCAGCACAGGATGGGAAATCTTTCTCAGCCACAGTGCAACACAGACAAAGCTCCCTGCTGCTGAATGCCACTGAGACCTAGTTCCGTGAAGCCCAGATCCGGCTTACAGGCTGTAGGTTGCCAACCCATACTCTAGTGCAGTGCATCTGTGTGTATGTACATGTATGTACATATACACTAAAAATACGTGCATCCTTTGCTTTTTCCAGATAGGTAAGGTGTAGATGACTTCCCTACACATTCTGGCCAATCTCTTACCCAGATTCATGTCCCATAGACCTGCTCTTCCTCTTCCTAGGAAAGGGAAGGGGACTGGGAGATCAGACAAAGTCTCTGCTTTTTAGGTTGTGGGGGACGCATTGGGTTGGGGATTTTATGGCTATTGTGAGTTATAACAGAAATATAGTTGACGAATTGCAGTGACTGTGTTCTATCTATCATTTCTAATGCGATGGAAAATAAAATCACTCCCACTGTTCTCATAGAAAGCAGACATCTGAAATGTTATATTTACCCTTTTGTCACTTTTGTAAAGAATGAGAGAGGGAGAGAAAAAAAAGTCCACCAATACAATACACAGAAGTAATCAACATAAAATCAACAAAAAGAAAAGCAAATATTCGTTTATATTTTCAGTTTCACAGATTCTTTTTTAGTTTGCTTTCTACTCAGTCCTAGACAGATAAATACAGAGATTTTCTGAAATACAAATTTATCAAATAACACAATCCTCTGGAATTAGACTATGAAATAATTTCTCTATAAACAGAGTCAGAATGTATTAATAAATTAATTATTCATACTAATGATAATTACCTTTTAAACATAAATAATAATAGTAATGTTATTATAAATGCCAATTCATATTCATAAAGATGTTAATGCATCCCATCCATAGGATCAGAGTAGGACCAGTCTTTGTCAGGGATCTAGTCTTATTTAGGGGAGTAGGTGTTTTCTCTTTTCCATAGCAACTCAAAGATAATTTATATATTATATCTATAATGCCAGTAAAATTGTCTGCACTATTTCTACAATTCTCTTTAGTCATCTGTAGGTTAGAGGCAAAGTTAAGTGATTGTGATGTCATAAACTATCAAGGAGCAAAGAAAGGGGCTTTAGAAGAAGAAGGACTGCCTTAAATTATTCATACAGCTTCCTTCTTCTCCTGTTTCTTTTCTTGTTACATGAATGGAGTATCCTTTGCAAATCTCCAGCAGGGACAAGTGGTGAGGCATTTCACTTGAATAGATCCATCCTTTAAGAATTGTTTCCTGTTTATCTTTTTAAACATAAATTCCACTGGCTCCTTTTCAGAGAATTCCACTCTACTTTAATGTTATATTATGCACTTTAGCTGCCCTTCTCTAGTGAAAGAAACTTCTAAACAATATTCACATAAAAGTTTTCCATTATTTTTTTATTTTTTTCAAAATTAGTTACCCAATAATTTCTACAATTAATTTATGGTCTGTAAATTGTACAAAATACATAAGCAGGTTAATCTACAGGTGAAATAGTGTGTTTTTGTTTCCTTATTTGATGAGTGCAAATAATTTGAAATATCATTTGTTACATAAACTCTGAATTATAACTTCCATGTTTTCTAATATTCATTCAACGATTTTTTTCATAAATATGTTGCCAAGAAATCGTAGTGATGTTGTAGCCATGATGGTCCAGAAATTATGCAAGACCCAAGGATTTCTTAGGGTGATTGGATCAACTAAGAAGTGGGGCTAAAGTTAGGCAAGCTTTTGAATGCCAGACATTCTTCCTCAGGTCTGACACAAGGAGCCAGGCACAGCATAGTAAAAAAATAGCAGTGGGAGAGGGCAAGAGCAATTCCCAGGGGTAGCAGACACAGAATTAGCAGAAGAAAAGAAGATGATTTTTGGTGATCAAGGCCTAGCAAAAGGGAGGAGGGTCATTTTCACCTTTCATGTGTGGAAAGAACTCAAGAGTCATGTAGATGACTCATACAATGTGCTATAAAACCCATGAATTCTGGTGTAGGGTCTTCCCTGGGTTCTTTATAGTATTTGGTGTCAGCAAGTTGTCTGTTGGCCTCGCTGATGTAGTCTTGACAGATGAGGATGACTGTAGCTCCATCTTTGTCCACTGGTTTGATTACTATTTCATTATTGGATCTTAGAGACTTTATGGCTTTTCTCAGAGGGAGAGAAAGGTTGTTGTGGTCCTGGCTTTTACTGAGAATTTTGCCATTAGCTTTCTTCTTGAAACAGTCTATGTAGTAGTCCAATGTATGGTTATGTCCACTGGGAGGTGTCCAGTTTGATGTTTGTTATTGCTTGTTTTTTCAGTTTTGGCAGGAAGGCTGTTAGAGGTGGTTGTATCCTGGTTGACAATAAATCTCATTTATTTAAAGATTTATAGAAAATAAATATTAGAGAGAGGCAAATAAGTGATTTTTTAAATACTTGCAGTATTTTTGCAGTGTTCACTTAGCTATAGAACATTTTTTGTTTGACACCATTTTTACTTTGTTATGTTTAAATAAATTGTGATTTTTTTTTTCACCCAGACTCAGTTCTTTGTACAGTGCAGATTAGCCCTAAAATGCTAGCTAGCACTTAAGAACATAGGAAATGGAAACAAGATGTCAAAAGGATCTTCTGACCAAAAGTTAAAATGCCCGCCTATGATTTCATCTGTTTCAGCATTACCAGAGACACCGAGAATTGGCTGTGCTTGCAAAAGCATCCTTTTAGGAGACAAACCCAAATGTTTTAGATTTCAGTATTCAGAGGAAACTTTCAGTAGTGTAACAATGAGTGCGTGAGTGGGGCATGAGCCCCATGCTCTGCTGAAGGGGTAGGGGCCACTGGAATGGAGCTGAGAAGGCTCCTCACTCCCCCATCCCCTGTGCAGCTCCCCCTTGCACCTCACACCTTTCATGCAGCAGCTCTGGCTCATGCAGCAGAAGGGCAGAGACGCAGCAGTAGTGACTGCTGTGGGAGTGGAGCTGGTGCTTCACTGTTGCTAATGATGTCACCTCTTTTATTTGCCATGGAAAACCAATTTTTTTTTAGCTGCTCAATGCACATGTTGGCAGCAAAAAAAGGAGGTGACATCTCCGCCAGCAGGTACAGCATGTGCACTGCTGCCCAGGGTTCAGGGCTGGCATGTTAAAACATCTGGAAGTTGAACTACATACTATCTATATATTGTTTCTAAGTTTTTAGTGAACTACTCTGGGATTTTTTTTAAATGTAAAATGTAGTTGTTGTGGATCTTAATGTTTGAAAGACAAAAAGTAACATTTAAAAAAGTACCTGTTGAATTTGGATGTTTAGTCCCATTGTTTTCAGTAGCACTTGGTCAGGTGCTTCTGAGAATTTTACTCAAAGCCATTAACCAGCCTTCCAACAGGTAAACAGGAAGCTGCTTCTTCATCATTAATATTATTCTCTAATCTTATTGACCTATATATTAATACAGTATGTCAGCACCAAATACAATTTTCAGACAATCATGACATCACCTTTTTCAATCTATGCTGACAGATGTTGATGTTGTCCAATCCTTACCAGCTTTCATTTAAAACAAAGGGGAAGCAGCAAAGAAATTCTAGACTTTTTTGGTAGTGTAACCCAGAATATCAAAGATGCTAATAATATCTCCTAGTTCTAGGTTGCTTAATTGAGCACAATTAACTTGATTTATTGATTTATTTTTCAGGTATATGAAAATGGCAAGGACACAGGGGAGATCCTTGTTTATGTCAACAAACAAGAAATAGAAAATTGCAGGAATCAACCTAGTGCTCTGATGGAGAGAGTAAGTTAACAGCTACTTTTTAGGTTCACATACTAGCAATCAAAATTTGGAATTTAAAGGTTTAGGTCTTCATTCAGAACGGTTGATCTTCACAGTTTTGGCTTTTGAGCATTGAGAATGCTATAGAGCCTATGTATTTTCTCATTTTACCTCAGACTTTAGCAACATCTCTAACTGTATTGTGCAGCAAGAGTTTACACCTCCCCCGTGCTCATATATAGACATTCGCCTACACTAATGATATACTGCTAACTGCACTCAGCATTCTGAGATACAATCCTGACAGTGACACACGCAGAGGACTCTCAGAAGAAGATTGACAACAGCATCCATGCAGCTGATCACAGTTAAAGGGAAACGTATGGATTTCTTAATGATCCCTGCTTTTGCTGGCTTTTCTAGCCTTTAGATCATTAATGGTCATAACATGCTCTGTTGATCTTTTTTTTATTTGCAGCCTGACTTTCAGTGGGAAACCAGCTGATCTATCTCTTGCAGTTATGCCTTTGCTTTTCTTTATGTAACCAAAGTATTTCTAGGAAAATCAACATATGCATCACTGCCATCTTTTTGTCTTTGTCTCATCTAAAACATCATTTAACACTTTAATGTTCAGCACTTAACATTTTATGTCCAAGCTGACGACTTTTACTTTGAACTCCATTTCATTCTTTTTTCTAGTATAGTCTTTTGTTCTTGAAGTTACCCTTACACAGAGTGTCTCTGATTTGTAAGGAACAATAATTTTAGAACCCTACCAAGTCTTATTAGATTTTTTAGATGGAATTATAGAACTGGAAGGAACCTGTAAGATCATCAAGTCCAGTCCCCCGCCATGGGCAGGAAGTTATTGGGCTCAGATAAGCTCAACAGGGTGCTTGTTCAGCCTCATCTTGAACACCCCCAAGGAGGGTGACTACACCACCTCCTCTGGGAGTGTGTTCCAGATTCTGGTGACCCTTACAGAGAATAAGTTTTTCCAACCTAAATTTACCTTCTATTAGTTCATGCCCATTTGGTCCTCATCCTCCCTTGAAGTGCCCTCTTGAGTAGTTGTTCTGTTAGTTCTTGATGCTGTCCCCGCAGTGTTCTTGTAGGCAGCTATCAACTCACCTCTCAGCCTTCTCTTCCTCAGGCTGAACAGGCCCACTTCCTGTTGGACCTGAACTTAATTAATGCCTAATTGCATGCTTAATCAGCGGCTGTCTCCCATGTCCAGTCTGCAATGGGGGGTGGGTTTTGACCCTTGGCTGGCTAACATATTAACCAGGGCATATCTAGTCACAACCCAGTCAATCCAGCAGTTAATTACACTATGACTAATAAGGACACTCACACAAATGTATAAGGTCTAATGAATTAAATGGTTTATTAAGTAGTTAACAGGTAAGTAATAAATCACAAGCACAATCCCTTATTTAACTAACAGCTCTTAACCACCACTAACAATCCTATTTAAACCTATTAAAACCTACACTTATGATAATAGCCTTATCTAATTACCCTTATAAAATAGTACGATTCTCTCTTCCCACATCCCTAAAGGACCCAGATAGGTTTACGTTAGACCTGGACAAGGGTGGGCTGCAAAACTTTATTAAAGGAGAGGGGAGACCTTATTAAACTCATAGTGTCATCTTCTCTGGTTATACAAGCGTAATCTATACCTGAGATTGTTCTCCTGGCTTTACCACCAAGTGGCTCAGAGCCAAGAGGGGAGAAGGAGGGGATGGGTGATACTCACTAAGGAGACTAGAGGACCACTAAGTGACAAACACACCTGGATGAAAAAGAAAACCCTGGGAACCAACCTTATCTATTCTCATCAGGAGACAGAGGATCCTCAATGGTGGAAACCGATGGTTCTGCACAGGCAACTGGGATTAGCACGATGAATCTCCATGATCCACTCACCCAGTCAGTCACTACTGTACTGGCTGTCGCTCAGTCTATCACCTCCACCATACACCATACAGTCTTCTTCAATTGCTCCCTCAGACCACACACCATCACATGCACACACAGACATACCCCAATCCCACTTGCACTCACACAGTCACGCACCATCTGTCAATCAGAAGGGTTTTTTATTTGGGTTGTGCACTGTGTCCTCAGGGCTCTGCACACAGCACAAGGGCATTCATACGGCATTTCAGTGCAGCCTCCATACAGGTAGCTGTAACTCTCCCCTTAGAGTGTGGGTCAGATAGAGGTCATCTGTTGACCTACTTAGAACCAGACATAGGACCATGTAATCTCAGCCTGATCTCAGGCCTGATTCTCTGTCAACATTCCCAGAGTCTCTCCTCATAGGGCCGACCCTTCATGCCCTTAACCAAACTGGTGGCCCTTCTTTGTTCCCTCTCAAGCTTATCCACATCCTTGTTGAAGTGTGGTGCCCAGAACTGGGCACAGTATTCCAGCTGAAGCCTCCGCAATGCTGAATAGAGAGGGAAAAGTACCTCCCTGGATCTATTGGTCACACATCAGCTGATGCACACCAGAGTTTTGTTTGCCCTTTTGACAACCTCACCGCACTGTTGGCTCATATTCATCTTCCAGTTGATCATGACCCCCAGGTCTCATTCAGATGCTGTTCCAGCCAGTGGACCACCGGCCATTGTATCTATGTGATGGGGGTTCTTCCTACCCAGATGAAAGACCTTGCACTTCTCCCTGATAAACCTCATCTGATTTCATTCCACCCATAAATCCAATCTGTCAGGTCATCCTGGATCTCTGCCCTATCCTCTGGTGTGCCCATATTTCCCCACAGCTTGGTATCATCTACAGACTTAATCACTGTGCTTTCTACCCCCTTATCCAAGTCATTAATGAATATATTGAATAACACAGGTCCAAGTACGGATTCCTGGGGGACATCACTGTAGACAGCCCTGCAGGATAAAGCCATCCCATCGATCACCACTCTCTGACAGCAGCCTCTAGGCCAGTTTTCCACCTACCTCACTCTAGACTGGTTCAGCCCAGTACTCTCCAGTTTGTTAGATGAAATCCCATGGGAGAGAGTGGAAGATTTTCCTGAAGTCTAAGTAGATGAAGTCAACCTCGTGTCCCTTGTCCAGATGGTTAGTTACCTGATTGTAGAAGGACACAAGGTTCATCAGACATGATCTACCCTCGACAAAGCCACACTGATTGCTTTTTAGCACCCCATCCATTACCAGCATGTAGTTGATGACTTCCTTAACCAAATTTTCAAAGATGTAAAGTATGTATTTACAAGTTCTGTCTTTTTGTGGACATCGACTATGGGCTGCCCCTGGATATTCAGGAGGGGTCCCACAGTGGAGCCCAATTTTTTCTTGCTCCCTATGTATCTGTAGAAGGACTTTTTTTTGTCTTTTATACTAGTTACCAGTTTGATCTTCATGCCTGCCTTAGCTTTCTGTGTCTTGTATCTGCAGACCCTGGTGATACAGGTGTATTCCTCCCTGGTTGCTGAGCCATTCCTCCATTGCATATACACTTCTTTTCTTCTTTTTCAATAGCTGCCTAATAACCCTAGTGAGTCAAGAGGGTCTCCTGGCTCCTTTCCTGCTTTTTGCCTGTGTGGGGAATTGCCTGTTTTTCAGTAGAGAGAATTGCTTCCTTAAGGAAGCACCATCATTCCTGCACTCCTAAGTCACCCAATTGCCAGTTGCAGTGTGCTTCTCCAATGAGTTTTCTTGAGTGTACCAAAATCTGCCTTCTTGAAATTTAGGTCTTCTGTTCTGGTGACTAACTTCCCAGTCTTACGTGGATGGTGAATCTTATCAGGTTATGGTCACTGTCCCCCAGAGTATCACCAATCCTCAGGTCACCTATGATATCCTCCCCTTTGGTCAGCACTAAATCCAGAGGGGCCTTGCCTGTAGTAGGCCCTTCCACAACCTGTGTCAGAAACAGATCATCTGTTGTTGCCAGGAAGTTGGCTGGCCTGCTGAAGGCGGCTAAATGGTCTTCCCAACAGATGTCTAGGTAGTTGAAGTCACTCATGATGATCATGTCTCTAGTGCTAGCTGCCTTGATCAGTTCCTCTAAGAATGCTTCATCACTCACCTCCTCTTGGGATGGAGGCCTGTAGTAGAATCCCACCATCACATCTCCCTTTCCTGGTCCCCCTTGTAGGGTCATTTAGAGGGTCTCAAGGGACACTTCCCTGTTGTCAAAGGTGACCTACAGGGAGGGATACAGCTCTTTCATGAAGACAGGTGTGGCCCTCTACTTCCCAATCCAGTCCTTCCTATAAAGTCTCAATCCTCAATATTTACTGCCCAGTCATGTGCATCATCCTACCAGGCCTCCGTCAACCCAACCAAGTTGAATTCCTCATCAGTCAGAAGGAGTGTCAGTTTCTCCTGTTTATTTCCCATGCCTCTGGCATTCCCATAAAGGCATCTGAGTTCTCCCCTACCGACCTCAGATTTTCTGTCATGATGTGTCTGCCTCAAGATGTCAGTACCCATCTGGACATTTGTTGTTTGAATGCCCTCCTGTGTGTCATTGTGGCTAGTGGATTCTGCTTCAGCAGCGGAACCTTCTGTCCAGCCCCCGGACATGCCTAGTTTAAAGCTCTTCTCAACAAGTTGTTGACTCTCGTGGAGAAGAGCTTCTTCTCTCTTCTTGTGAGATGAATACTGTTCCTTGCATGTAGACTGCTGTAGTTAAACTGCTTACCAAGGTCAAGTTATCCAAATCCCTCACAGTGACACCATCTTCTAAACCTTTGATAAATCTCCTTGATACACTCCTCCTTCCGATGGCCATGGCCTCAGACTGGGAGGATTGCAGAGAAGACAACTTGCACTCCTTGGTCCTTGAAGTTTGGCACCATGGTCCTGTAGTATCCTATGATCCTCCTGGGGCTACTTCTTGCTGTGTCGTTGGTGCCCAAATGGACAAGGAGCATGGGATAGTGGTCACTAGGGCAGACCAGTTTAAGGATACCTGCTGTAGCATCAATAATCTTGGCTCCTGGAAGGCAACAGACCTCTTGAACAAAGGGGTTTGGCTGACAGATGGCTCCCTCTTTGTCTGCAGCAGAGAGTCTCCCTGCAGCAGAGACTATCACTCTACATTGTTTCCTTTCTGGGGCTGGTTGATCCTGCATGGGTGCATTGCCCATTGATGGTGAGAGAGCTTCATAACTGCTGTGCAGTGTTATTGGTGGGAAAACTGATGCACATCACATCTTCAGTCATGATGTGACCAGTTTCCACCCACTATTGGTTGGGGTATCTTGTTCATGCCCACTGATCAGCTTGGTCTCTGTGGTGTTGTTCTCCAGGTGCAGTCCCTGGCAGTAAGCATCAGTCTGTCCCTCGTGTTCCCTGATGGTATGCAGCCTGTTCACCACCGCTTGTAGCTCCCTCACCCGGCCCTCTGGAGCCTCCACAGGGAGCACATCCCACAAGTAGGAGCACCTGTGCCCCTGATCCGCGCATCCAGATGATGTGCCAGGAAGCCCCCACAGCCTGGAGTCAAGGGCTCTGTCTGCAAGGAGGCTGGGACCATAAGCTGTTTGGATAGAGACCTCCGAGGCACCGAGGGGTGGGGGGTCATCTAGTCCAGGAAGCCTAGGGGTGCGGCACATACCCATCACCATAATGCAAGAAGAACCTGGTTGCATGGCTGCCTGGGTATTTATATGAGTAGGAGACCAGGTGGGTGTTACTGCTCCCACATGGTCCTCACCAGCTGCTGCTCCTGCTGTGCTTAGGCAGGCAGGCTCGAGCAGCTGCCTATAGGGGGATACCCTAGCTTCCTAGCTTCTTGAGTGGCTGGGGGATTCCCAGAGTATCAAGTCCCACCCTGGTGGGGTGGGGAAGGGTTGAGCCCTTGTCCCCTTTACCTGTTGTCCAGCACCGGAGTACCAGAGGACTTACCTAGCATGGCAGGGGGCTTCAGTTGTTCAGGGTGTGCTGTGCTGTGTGTGGGGCAGCTAGGGGGCAACTTAGTAGTGAGAATGCCTGCTGGGCCACCCTTTTACATGTTCTCCTGCATGAACTCCCATGCAAGCTTGCAGGCTGGGCCCAGAGCGCTCCTGTTTATGCATTCTGTTCATGTGGGTCTGGTCGCATGACTCCCTGGGGGGCTCAGCTATGTCAGGGCCAGGGTGGGGCATGACCTTCCTCAGCCGCACTCAGCTGCTCCCACCACCTAATGCCCACCCACCATGGGCCCTGCCTACCTCCTGGCTCTGTAATGGGGGATTGCATTGGGGTTGTCCAGAGGATCTTCTGGGGTACTGGGCTCATGGGGACATGATGGGTTTTCACCTGTGTGTCTCATACCAGAGCCAGACCTGATGTCTGTTACAGTTTGGGAGCATACGTAATACAATATAAATGTACATGAATCTCCCTGCCTTATGCATTATTGGGGGTATTAACCAAATACTTAGTTGGTTGCATTCACATTACCTCACTGAACTCTGCTGATTTACACAAGCTTGTAATCAAATCTACCCTTATACTTATACAACATTATGAAAATAGTAAGCAGGGCATAAATGCTATGTGATGGTGACATTGTTATCATTAACTGTCTTTGAGATGCATCTAACAAGCTGTTTTTAGTATTTTAACTGGATTTTGATATAAATCTGTAAGAAAGAGTAGAACTTGTAAATACATTAATTACTAGAAGCAATTTTTCAAACACAGAGAATCCGTTGATCTGGGAACTGACTGGAAAGTGATATAGCTTTCCCACCACTTCTGCGTATATCACAGAGTCCTTGGGGTGTAGGTAGTAGCCTTGTTGGTCTAAGGACATAGGCAGACAAGGTTCTTAGGGTGAATCTGATATCTTTTATTAGACCAACTTAAATATTTAGAAAAAAAAATTTAGCAAGCTTTCCGGTTTAAAAAAATGGTCCGGATCCATTCAGTGTGTTCTAGGCCTAGGAAGTGTGCTCCTGGTAATGAAGTTAGTGAGGTTTGGTGCTTGTTTGCAGGCTAGGATAGGTGGTTCTGGAAAGATCTCTTTAAGAATAGGGTCTCTTTCTAGTATGGGTTGCAATTGTTTGAGGATTTTCCGTATGGGTTTGCGGGAGGGGTGATATGTCATAACAAGCAGTGTGCAATTTGTGGGGGGTTTTCTTGTGTACTGCAGCAATTCTTTCAAACATGTGGTCTATCTCTTTGGAGGAGTGTCCTTGTTGGGTGAAAGCCTTTTTAAGATTGGTGAGGTGGCAATCCCAGGTGTTCTCCTAAGTGCAAATTCGCTGGTATCTGAGGGCTTGGCTGTATGTCACAGTTTTCTTGGTGTGTATAGGGGAATTGCTGGTTCTGTGCAGATATGTATATTGGTCTGTGGGTTTCTTGTATAATGTGGTCTGTAGTTTACCATTCTGGATACTGATCATTATGTCTAAAAAGGGAGATGTTGGTGCTGGAGTATTCAAGAGATAGTCAGATGGAGGGATGGTATTTGTTGAATTTCCAATGGAACTCAATCAGAGACTGCCTACGTACACTCAATCGGAGATTGCATACAGAGTGCTTGGGGCTTTCCAAGCTTATTCCATATATACCTGGTAACTGAGACAGTCTCAGCTGCTTTCCCCGATTCTAGCTCTTAAAATCAACAGCTACTTTAAGCCAGTATCATGACCACCACTTGGAAGTGCTACATCTGTTAGGCCTGACAGTATCATCTTCACACTTACTTCAGTGAGACTTTTTCCACATTAGATTGTTACAAGCTTTGATCCTTTTCAAGTGGGATCATAATCAGACTTCTGTTCACCAGTCCTTGTATCTTACTGCTGTAGTCCTGAGGTCCCTGAAGTGGGAGCAAAAACTAATGATGCTTATTTAAAGAAACACTTTGTTTAATGTCTAACATAACCAGAAGCTATCAGGATTTAGGAAACTCAAGTGATGTCCAAGTAAGTGGTCTCCAATGTAATCCAGGAGAAAGATAAATTTTGTATAATTCTGAGGGGCTAGGAATGTTCTTAGATATCTCTCTTGCCTCTTGGTTTCCTAAACCTTCAGTGCAATAACAGTACAGCAATGACCTACCTCAAAAGGTAAGACAAAACTCAGGACTCTTCTTTACAGAAGAGAGCTCCATAAGCCTAAAGAAAAGAGAGGGATCATCAAGCAGTGGCCTGTATTAAAGGTAGATTCCAGGGAAGCCAGTTGTCTCTGCTGTTGCCCTCTGCCTCTGAAGAATTCTCCACCTAGAACAGTTCGTTGAGACATTCTTCAAACTGCATTTACTTCCAGAAGGAACACAGATTTCAATCTTCTCTGTTCCAGGTACAAAGATGAACATGCAGGGAAGACGTATCTTTGTCTAAGCACCTAAGGTACAGCTTCTTTGCATTGACTTTTCTCTAGGGTGTCCAGGAGAATACTCAAGAAGTGGGCCAAGGTGATTCAGTAACCCTCACTGGCTCTACAGGTTCCAGCTTCTTTCACCCCAGGAGAGAACTTTTTCAATCCTTCTAATTCCTCCCTGAATAAAAGTACTGATTTAGGGTCAAACAAAGTCTCAGAAGCTATACAAATTGTAGCTGGCTTAGAATGTGAGGTGATAAATTGCTAAATTTGAATATACAGATGCTTAATGGATGTCTTAAGTCCAGGCACATTCTGTTTTCAGAATTCGCTATTGTACCTAGAAATTATTCTAGTCTTGAGGAGCTCTATAATCTTATTATTAAAACAATTTATGATGAAACCTTTCAGAATTTTTTTATTTTGATGGGTCTATCAAAGGACTAGGTCTTTAAGGCTAGATAATTCATTCACAAATTCTGAGAGTATCATATAGAAATTATAGCTTGGCATTTTCTCTTCATATCAAATTCTTGGAGGCGATGGCCAAACTTTTACTTCCTCTGAAAAATCCTACAGATAAGAAACTTAACTTATTATCTGATTGAATAGCCTTTGAACTATTTTTAGAAATACATTCCGGCAAAGTTAACTTTCATTTACAATCATTTTTCACAAAGTTTATTGAATTAAATACTTTATCCATCATGAAACTTTTTCCTAGATTATTGGGGAGTACAGTTACTACAGAACTACCACAGAATCTTTACCTAAACCCATTTGGTCCTATCATTTTAAGGAGGATGTCATTCTCCCTTTTCTTTACTGAAAGCTTCCCATCCTTTAAAGTCAGATATCACCATTTAGATGTTTCTAGTTCCATTAAATTCCATCCAAGACAAATTCCTTTAGGAAATGTGATACCTTGTTTATCCTTCCATAGAGGGAAAAGCAAGGCCCTCAGTGGTCAGGATAAGCAGAAGCTTGTAAGAAGGGTAAAGGATCTCATCCTTTAAATTTCAGAGTACACTCAACAAAATCTGCATGAACTTTTCAGGAACAACAAATGAGATCTGTGGAGTAGCTGCTTGGCAAACTCCACATATTTTCACAAAACAATTGTAAAATGTATATAGCTTCATTTGACACTGATTCATCCATTCTGCTATTTTTCCTGAACTATCCCTTTATTTTATGCTTCCCTGGGTATGTCGATATGTGCAATTAGTGTCCCTGAATTTATTACACAGTAAAATTCAGGCTAATTAAACTTGCCCAGGAAATATGTCTACACATGTGCCGGCTTGCACCCAATGGGAGCAGCCTAGTCCAGGGCTGCTCCTGCCCTGCACTTCTCCTCTGAAGCAGCCAAGGGGAGCTCTGGGCTCCCCCAGGTGCCAGTCCCAGGTTGGCAGAGGACACTGGAGGCAGCCCAGAGCTGGCAGGGGACACTGGAGGCAGATCTGGGCTCTGGAGGGTGGGTGGACAGACTTTCCCTGACTTTGGGGGTAGCTCCAGAGGGCAGGCCAGAAGCTGCCCTTGGTTCTGAGAGCAGCACCCAGCCCCATGGAGCTTAGGGTTGGATGTGGCTGATGAACCTGGGAAGAGTGCATATGGGTCTGAGCCACTAGCTGGAGAGGTGAGGCCCATGGTGCCCATACCGTAGCTGTCCTTCCTTCCCTCAGGAACTGCAATTGGGCCCTAGAGCTGCAGTTGCACTGGCAGTGGGGCCTGGCGCTTCTCTGTGGTGCCTGTTGTGCAGCTGAGGGGGAGGGCGAGGCACTGGGGTGCAGGGCAGCAGGGACCACAGAGCAGCCCCAAGGCTGGGAACTGTTCTTACACTGCTTAGCTAGCTGGGCTGCTCCAAACCCCTGTTCCCCTGTGGAGCCCAAGGCAGAGAGCAAGGAGAAAGCAGTCATGGAGATATGGGGGCTGGACATACTTGCACTTGCCTGACACTTGCTGAGAGCTCTGTAGGTGTGCTGGGCATAGCCCTGCACTGGTGTGGTAACAATGCAGGGACTGGCAAGTCCAGAGACATGCCACTCCAGACCCCTGGTCCACAGAAGCCCCAGAGCCAGGCATGGCTGGAGACAGGCCAGGCTGGGCTCTGCTGTAGGGGAATAGGGGCCTTGACAGTCCAGCCAGGGATGGGATCAGCCACTCTGCTGTGTGAGGACAGTTCCCAACCCTGTGGCTGCTGTGTGGTCCCTGCTGCCCTGCAGCACAGCACCTCCCCCTACGCTACAGGACATGTACCATGAAGAAACTCTGGGCTTGACTGTGATCACAACTCAGGGAAATCACAGCTCCTGGAGGGAGAAAAGACCGGTATGGTACAGGCGCCACGGGCCCTACTTTCCTAGCTGGTGGCTCAGACCTGCATGCGCTCCTCCCAGGAGCATCAGCCACAGCCAACCCCAAGCTCCACAGGGTTGCGAGCTGCCTCCAGAACCAGGGACAGCTCCCCACTCCCTCTGGAGCTTGGGACTTAGCCAGACAGCAGTGTGGCCCCGTGCTGCCTGGGCTGACCAGAAGCAAATTGCTTCCAGCCAGCATCTATACATGTGGTACAGTGCAGTAGTTCAATGTGTGGTTTTCTAGTACCTGTATGTGACAGGGGGCAAGCTAGGGGCCAGGTCCCATGCCAGCCCACCCACCTGTCTCTATGGGGCGATCCACCTTGTCTCACCTGCCATGACTTTGGTGTTCCCATAAACGGATGGTAAATGCAGGAGACTGACCATTACTGCCCTGATGCCAGGGGCCACAATCTGCGGCTCCAACCTCCCTTACACTGCAGCCCATGCCTTGCAGATGGCATCCACATGATGTTCTTAACCTACACCATGACTGGTGCTCCAGGGTCTCATGGGAACTCTTGCTCCCTCCCTCTGGAGCAGCAGGTCATTGTGCACAACTACAGGTCTTACTTTCAACCCACACTTGGCCTTTTTGCAGTGGAGGACTTACCGGGGTCAGGACTTGCCTCTCCCTCTCTGACTGAGCCTCTTTACTCAGCCTTTGGCCCAAACTATGACATCAGGCATCTGAAGACGTACCTTGGCCTACTCCCCTCACATGGGGTTCCTACCATGCCCTCTCTAGGGCCTCTGCATCACACTCTACCCTGGAGTCTGCTCGTTGTCTTCCCAGTCAACTACTCATGAGGCTGGCCCTGGCGCTGTTCTTCAGGCCTACTCCCATTCAGCACTACTCTGTGCATGGCCACACAACTTCACCCTCTTTTCTCAGGCCTCAGTACACTGCCGTTTCTCAGGAGGAGCCCCACCAGACCACCCTCCCCCAGCAGAGTGCAGTTTCATGCCCAGAACCAAAAGCCTCTATCTCCTACCTGCTAGATGTTCCATGGAGCTCAGTCAGGCAGACTGCTGTATTTATATAGGCAGCCAGTGTTCTAAAATGGCTGCCACAGTCAAGCACCTGCTGGCTACTTGACTCAGCCCTTAAAGTGGCAGGCACTGCAAGTGCACTGCCACACTGTATCTATTGGTACTAGCAAACTGTGCATTAGATTAGTCAAATACTCAGTAAAACATCTGGTGTAGATGTGTCCCCTGCTACGCTTCTTCAGGGGCAGAATGCTTTATATATACTCCATAACTGTCAGTCCCAGATTTTCTCGATTCCATTTACAGCCCCTCACCACTCAGTCAAACTCTTTGCTTTTCTAGTGTCTTTAAGTTTTAGGATCCCACATTGAACATAGAAAGGTAAACCATGCCAGGTAAGGAGTCAGTAGATCCCATATTTTTTCCCTCAAAGAACTCCTGTGAAGCTTCTACAGGAAATCCTATATTATCTACCATTCTGTATCTTATTCTAAACTTGTATTTTAAAACACCAGATAAAAATGCATGATTTTTATTAGCATTTCTCTGATAACATAACAGAGACTTTAAATTGAGTGTACTTATAATTTACATCCACTCCAAAACTTTTTTACACTTCTAGAGCTGGGAGGTGCCAAGGGGCACCACTATAAATGCTAATCAAGCCCTGCGTGCTTTTTTTGTCCATTCCCATGGATAGCTGGCATATAGCTAAGAAATTCCATTACATTTAAATCTATGTTTTTATCAAACATGTATACTTGAAATAGTGTATAAAATATATGTAAATGATTACACTATAAAACAATATACCATTTGGTGCCCAGTAATTTTTTTTTTGATGGGGTGGGATTTCACTTTTTTGTAAAAGGAATACTTAGCTCTTAGTTACCTTCTATTTAAAAATTCATGTGAACTACCCGATTTTCACAAGTACCTTATTTCAGTAGTCAGGAAATGTAGTTGGTATGGTTGGTGTGGAAAATAGTGGTAAAAATCTCAAAATACAAGAAACAGTATCCACTTCTCATGTCAGATGCGACTAATCACCTTTTTTCTGCCACAGACCTTTGATTCTTTCTTCCTCTAAATTAATACTAAATCAAATAATTCCAAAAGAGCATCTAAAGCTGGGAGAATGGTCAGTTATTATGGTCTTTTATTTTATGTTCTACCTTCCCCTTCCAAACTTCCCCCTCCATCCTGAACATGGCTCTATAGTGCCTCCAATAGGTGCTAAAGGAGGCAGCTCAAAGATGTGTCCAGTTGCATGGGGCTGGCAGAATGTGAGTCAGAAGTGTTTGCAGGGAACATGCTTTCCTGTAGGCAGAAAAGAATGACAAAGGGAGGGGGAGTGGAGTGGGATGACTACAATGTTCAGAGCAGTCATTACCATGCTGTGAAATGGCAAATTGCAGTCCAGTACTGCTTGCCACAGAACTGGGGCTGAAGGGGCTTCAGATTTCTAAAGGTTTCATGACTGGAAAGTACAAAATTAAATACACTTCAAAATGATGTTGTAAATCAACTTCTGAGAAGAAACAACGTAAAACATAAAACCTCTGTATTCACAGGTATCTTAATTATGGCTACTCTGGCTAGGGCAAGTTAACAGACTCTGTACAAAAATTGTTAAATGAGGCTTGCAATATTATTGTTCAGTTATCGATCAACTATGGTTTGGTAAGAGGGTGAAAAACACTTATGGTAAAACTTGAACAAGTTCAGTAAGAACAATAGCAAAATGCAGTTCCAAATGTGGACAGGAAAACCGTAACCTTTATAAGAAGAGCTTTTATATAGTATGTAAAAGCTAAATGCTTGTTCTGTACAACTGTCACATCTGCTTTCAGTCTCTGTGCCAAAGGGTCAGAGCTCAATCATAATCCTGTTGCACCCCCTGCTGGTTAAAAGCCTCTGCTCATTTTGTTACTTTACACTGAGATAAACATTGCAGTCATTTCACACTTCTTTTAACATTCCATGTGAATTTAATTATCATTTGTTTGGACTTTGTTTGTTACGGAGTACAAACAGTTTATTACAGATGTTCACATTTTTAAGTTTTTTTCATTGACAGTTATTGTACATGATTCACCAAAGACTTCAATATTCAGCTGACTTCAAATCGTCAGGCCTCAATTGTATTCCTGCCCGGCTTTTTGATGAGAAAGGACAAGAAATTAAAAACCCACTTTTACTGAAGAATGAGCAAAAAATTTGGTTTTCTTATGGTAAAGATTACAGGTAGGAGCAAAATGTTTATCTGTGTGACTGTCAGCAATCTTTTCGTTGTCAAACTATCAGAAAAGGAAGTTTGATAACCTCCAGGTAAAACCCCTTTTATTTTTATTTTAAATTCCAATAAAATTTCAGAGGTCTTGTTTCAGGCAGTATTGTTTGTAGAATATGACATCTCTGTCTCTGACTTTCTGTCTTAATGCCTTGTCATAGTTCTTGATGTCTGCCTGTCAGCACAGCAAGAGGGATTTTTTCATGTCTGAATAGTCACCTTAATGATAGCAGATGGAAACACCGTAGGGGGTCCAAGCCCATCACACTGTCATTGTCACAGACTGCCCTGACCTGTTTCCACTCCTCTATTTTTTGTCTCTTTTTAAAGGAGAAATGGATGGTAATTGAAAAGGATCTTAAGCAAGATTTATGAAGCTGTAGACAACATGATTCCCTGCTATCTCTCTATGTTTTCACAAATAAAGTCTTAACCTCTTAAGAACCATTGACAGTAGAGAAATAAATTGGTAAAGCTTTTAAAGACTGGCCTACCAAAGTTTTTTTCTTTAAATAAGTAGTATCCAGGTTGCATTACTTCCTAATCATGTTTGAGTGGTGCGTTGGTTTTTAGATTTAATTTCTGCATAAAATTATCTTATTTCCTACAAAAAAGTGGCTGTACTACATATTCAGTGCTATGCTAGCATGTTGTGGTTTTGTTGAATTATTGTGGAATTATGTTTCTTGACTTCTGGGATCATGTCTAAAACTTGCTGTCAAGAACCCTGAGCTCACTGTGCTGTATTGACAATTTGAGTTTACTTTCCCAATTAAGTTTACATAATTTGATGCTTATTTGTTGTTAAACTGTTCCAACTATAATTTAATTTGGTGTGTTTTTAGATACTACTTGTTCAAAAGAACCAAACAATTTTTATATTTTTAATTAAAGAATGATACAGAATTATAATGCTGAAAAAATAGGTAAATGTAGGTACGTAGTACAATACAGTTGTTGGATATCTAATTTGTTCATCATACTGGAAAAAATTTAAGGACTAAAAAAGTCTTTTGATTATAACTAACCTGAGGCAGCAAGATGACTGTTATGTTAATATACTAAACATATTGTGAGTTCAGAGTGTAAAGAATAGTTGGTAAATTGACTTGATGATAAAGTACAGTATGCTTTTCCCAGTGCTTATTTCTATTCCGTGTTTCAAAAAACTGTAAATGAATAAATACTTAACATTTTTAGCCCAGAAAATTTACCAAATACTTGCTAAAGATATTGTGAGTTTTGCTGTTGACAGCGCTCTTAACAATTTAAGTAGATTGTGACTAGAATGTAGCTGAATTCCTGGAATCAATGATAACTTCCAAAGTGGTAACAATTAATCTATAGCTTGCTACATACCTCCAGAGTTCCTTAGAAACAAATTAAAGGAGAAAAATGTGATCAATTGTGTGCTGAATGATTTCTTTAAATCTTGAAGGCAACAAAGTAAAAATGAAGAAGAAACAGAAAACTAGAATAATTCAATGACTAATATTAGGTGAAATATATTGCTTAAAATAAAATAAGACCATTAGAGACAGATTTTTTAAAATACATTTGGGCTCTTAAAAGTTTGTTAAGCACTTATTAGAATATTCAAAAGCACCTGTATGCCTAAATCCCATTGAAATAAATGGGATTTAGATGACTAGGTGCTTTTGAGACTCTCACTTGCACCTCTCTGAATCTTTTGGCTTCTAATTTTTTTTGAAACCTGCCTTTGAGTCCTTAACTGGTAAAACCATATTTATCTAGGGTATTATAGAATACAAACTTAGTATTGGTATTTTCTAATATTATACAAAGTATATCTTGTATTTCAGCCTAGTAAAGCTCTGTAAGACAAATCCTGCTGTCCTATTCAGGCAAAATTTCCACTGAAATCCATATCTGAATAGTCATTTGTCTATAATCCAAAACTATTCCATCTGTTTTAATGATAAGTATTATTGTTTTAACATTTTGAACATGATTATTATTATGGCTTTCATTACATTTCTGTCTTGAAACAAAACAAACCATTTCCAAAATTGAAGAATAATTTTACAACGGTTTAAAATAGTTCACAGTTTCCGTTAATTATTGTCAAGGAAGTAGATTATACTCTTCTCTTTAGCATCTGTTTTAACTGGAAAGTTTGGACAATACCATCCTTTAAATGATTAATAGCAATCACAAAATTTACAATGAAGTAAAAACTGTAAAACATTACAAAATATAATGTAAACCCTTTATGTAGTATTTTTACACTAAAACCACATATTTTTGTATATATTAAGCAATATAGAAGTGTATAGTCTTGTGATTACTGCTTATTCAGTCATCTACAATTTCTCTCCTAATGGCAAAAATTATCTTTTTCCTTTTAATCTTAATTTTTTCTTCTACTCTGTCAGGAACAGAGCTCTGGTACAACAACCCGTTGTCCATACGCTATGATAAAAAGTGATTATTTCATTGATGACACTTTACTTTTCTGTATATTATAACACATTACATTTCTGTACAAACAATTCCTCTGTTAGTCTGCTTCACCCAAACCTGAAAACTTGTCACTAGTGTTACTCTTAGAATGAACATAATGTATAACCATTGTTTTAAGTGAATGCATCAGAAAATGGGTATTGCTTGTTAACCTTTTAAGCATGTTCAAATTACCAGCTGTAGATTAATGACATATAGCATTTATAATTTCTGTAAAAAGAATACTAAACTATATGATAAATGATGATTTATATTTTTATTGGTTTAATTTTAAAACCAGTCTTGCTCTTTGTTAAACTGTTACTTCCCTCAGGAAAATGTGAAATAGCCTATGGGGGTTTTTTCTATATATTTTTGTAACAGTGAATTTTGCTTCTAGTGTAGAATCATAAAATCAGCGCATTAAAGAATGTGTTGTTGAAAGTGACATTGGCAACTTGCTGATGGCTAATTTTACCTAAAATGAACTAAAAGTTATATTTTGGTGAAGTTTACCTGCCCCCTTAGTAATCCTACATTAAACAAACATAGAAACCAAAAGCCCATAACCAGGATTTCTTTTAATTTTCTCCTGTGTTGATGTATGAAAGATTCAATTGACAACAGGGAAAACTGAAGAACTATACAGTGGAAGCAATGAAAGTGACTATACATAGTGTTTTCAAGTGAACAATCTGGGGAAAAACATACACAAAAGCACATTTTTTTTCTAATTTATTTCAGTTATACTAACCCTAGCTGATTCTTGCACACAGAAATATTCATATGGAAATAATTTTTTAGGTTTGCGTGTCTTTTAAAAGAAGCTTTACTAATAAGACTAGTGTATATGATGTTTATATTTCATTTGCTTTTAATTTAATATTTTAACCAATATTAGACCTAGATAATTCTAATGTATGATAGAAAAGTATACCTAATTATACTATGTGACCTACTGATCTCAGTCATCAATGGCTCTCTTATCTTTAAGGATCAACTAATTAAATTAGCTAATTTTACTTTTTATTAATTTGGCAAAATACTCTATAATTGGTTATGGTTTCTATCAAACTATGTTTATATTATTTACTTACTGATGTACACTAATTTACAGTTTGAATCCATCATCTTTATATGATAACTAAGTACTAGTCACAATTCTGAGGTCTTTTTCTGCAAGTAGTTATTCATCCTAGGAGAAGAGCTAATACTGCAAGAGTAATTCAACTTGGTTGCTGTCCATATCCCATGGATTAATAACGATAAGCTGCCTGAGGACATAGTGTGGCTCCTAGGTTACTAATTTTGTTGCCAACGTACAAAATTCTGTATACTTTTTAATATTTTCTTTCTTAGTCCATTCATCAGAATTTCTATTGTTATGTTCACTGCCTTTGTATGTATAATCTTATTATTGTTTTTGCAGCTGTTTGCTTTTGTTTCAGAAAGGTCAGCTTTGATGTTATTTCCATTTTCCAGGTCTCCTTTAAACTGTGTTCTGAGTTTGACCTTTGACAAAGTGACTGCAGCTGAAAAGGATGGTATCACAGTTATTTATAAAAGTCTTCTGGATCGTAATGCTGATCTGCTGCTTGGATTTGACAAGTATTTTAACTTTACTTTGTAAATGTTCTCCAAAAAATAAAACCAAGTTTACAATGAAAGATAGATGAAGATTAAAATGTTGAAAAGCTAGTCAGCAAATATTTCCATCCATATGATAATAAATACCATTTTTTCAAGCCACAACATAACACATGTACTTCTTCATCATCTCTTCATGAAATGTTGGTAGTTATAAAGATGAACTAAATTTAATATATATTAGCTTTCAGCTTTTATGCAGTACATTTAAAATAAGTAGAAGGATATTGTACACACTGTTGTCTGAAAAACTTAGAAGGTAATAGCAGTACAGAAAGGTTGAGTCAGTAATTTTTTTTAGTTCAAGGACCTTCACTGAAATCTAAGATAAAGATTTATACTTTTTACTTATACCTTTACTAACAAGCATTTTAAAATATTTTTCTATTAAAGTTGCCATTTTATTTTTCCTGGAAAAAACAGTAGCAGTTTAAAAGCTGCCAGTACATTTATTGATATCTTATATAACTTTAGGTATAGACAGCCATAAGATTCTATCAATATCAAATATCAGTGTATACACTGTTACAATGTAACTGTTTCTTCTGCATGATTCTGTAGCAATAGAAGTATAGGAAAACCACTGTAACTTTCTTCAGGGGCAAAGTTAAAACAGTCTAGTCAAACTATCTTTTATTATTAAAGTATCTTGCAGATTTAGATAATAACAGCTGATTCTCACTTATGAGTACCAGCTCCCCATCTCCTTTTAAAGTAGTTAAAAGGTATCTTTGTCTATACCCTTTATCTCCCATTTATATCTTTTGTCCTACAACCACTGTGCACACAAGTAACATTAAGTAACTGAATAACCCTATTCACCTAATGAAATTATTCAAATGTTCTGGGTTACTTCTATGTGTAAGTGTTTGCAGGACCAGGGTTATATTTTCCTAATCTCCCAGTGCCAGCTGTGCGGTTGGGAGGCCAGGGCTGGGAGATCCTTATCTCCTAACAGCTACCCCATGACCATGGAACTGGCGGGGAGAGAAGAATCTCCCAGCCCCAACCCCCCCAAACACGGGGCTCGGGCTGATAGATAAGGATCTCCTAGCTCTGTGATCATGGAGTAGGGGCTGGGAGCTCCCTACTGCTGAGGCAGGGGGACATAGTCCCAGCCTGGGCTCTAGTGGCAGAGCCCACCCTTGCAGCAGGCAGCTTCTGGGAACAGGGAGCAATCTCCTGCCCCCTGCTGCCTGGCTGACCAGGAGCACATTTGTTCCCAGTCAGGTATCTACATGTGAGCTACTGTACAGTAAATAATCTTAAGTAAATTTGCTACTTGCATTTTCAGGTAGCAAATTTACTCACTATTAGACCCAATTACCATGCAGTAAGCATTTGCATGTGTAGACCTGGGCACTTACTGCAAAGTAATTAGCTCTACTGTACATTAAAGTATCTTGTGTAGATGCACCATCTGTGAAGCTGAAGTTGGGCTTAAGGACTGGGCCAAAATGTCCAAATATTATCTCTTCAATTTTGAAGATGTTCAATTTTGGCTTAAGCCTATGTATAATTTATTTACATTTAAATTGCAAGGCCTTCTAGGCATTGCTTATATGCTTTTACTCTTTTTTTCTAAATATAGTAAGATATCAAGACAAGTTTAATATATCAAATTATATGTAAAATTTGTTTCAAGTTTAGGATCTAGAAAAGAAAGTATTTTTTAAGTTGTGAAAACATTTTTGATGACTTTGTTTATTCTTAGTTGGAAAGTTTATACAGGATTTCCAGATACCTTCCAATGTACAAACCAGCAGACACTTCAGACTTTGGAAAAGGTGGATGTGGATAGCCATTTTATACAGTACAAGGTCAGCACATTCCTATTTAAAGCACAGTATTAGCTATTAGACAGCTTTAATATACCTGACTTTCACTTTATTTTCTGTGCAAGTTGATGCCTTGAATGTTTTCTTGCATGGACACATGGATTATCATACCAGTAAAGGGTCCAACAGTTCAACATGTCTCTGACATGTTCATTTAAGACAGGGGTTTTCAACCTTTTTTAATAAGTGTACCCCTGGTGGCCGAACATGGAGCTGGGTGGGAGGAGGGGGGCGCAGCTGGATGTGGAGTGAAGGGGGGTGGCAGCACAGGGTGGTGGGTGGTGGCAGCGGCCACCATATGTGAGCTTCCTTCCATCTCCCCCTTGCATCCAGCCAGCGCCTGTGTGACCCACAGTGGGGCACCACTGCCCTTGCCCCCTACCCCAGCCTTACTCCTGGGAGGTGACAGCAAGGAGTAGTTGATGGTGGCACTCCATCCCCACCCACCCACGCATACCCCCTAGGACCTTCTCAAGTACCCCTGATTTAAGATGCTATGGGATCTCATCCTTGATCCCAACAATCATGCCTTCTGCTATGCCACATGCATGACAGGAGATGTGATATTTGGGATCTGGACTCAGATCCCAGTTGTGCCCTTTCCACTTGCCAGTGCAGAGAAAGCCTGAGCTTATGATCCCAAGCTCCCTCTACACCAGCAACTTGAAATCAGGATGTCCATAGCCCATTCTGAAATGTTTGATATATGGCAACCCAAAGTGTTGTTTTGTTTCTGGTGAAGTAGAATGACCAGGGTGTTTATACATTAGTTATTGGTATATTCAAGTTTCAAATAAAATTACTTCAGAGGCAAAAACTATTTGATCAAGATTGAGAAAAATGTAAAATACTTGAATATTACTGATCCCTATCTATAGTAAAAGATTAGGTACATGTATTGGAAGATAAAGAATGGGCTAGTTAATATTAACCTAAAAACATATAGTGGCTTTTAAATTTGGAAACAAGATGAGTACATGCAACGATTACATATCTGGAAGTGAAAAATGTACTGTGAATAGTAGTAATGTGATATCCTCAAGAGAGACTCTTCTAAAACAAAATTCAGGGCAGAAGTGCTACTAGATACCTAGACAATTTTGTATTCCAGAACCTTTGTGCTCAATGAAGTGCAGAAGACAGTAAGAGGATTACACACTAAAGAGGTAAAAGGCTCAGATGTTCTGGGTGCATATGCTTTAAATCTATCTTCAGGTTTAGATATTGTAGTTCAGCCCCTAACTGTTACTTTTAATCTTTTATTGACAAGTAAAACCTTTCCAGCAGTGTGGAATTCAGAACATATAATCCCTGTGCATAAGTCTGGGACTATAGACAACCCTGACAATTACAACCTGTTGTTCTTTTATAGCTGGTGAGGAAGACTAGCCATAAATCAGCAAGTTGGTATAGAGAAGCATCAGCTGATTTAATCTTTTGATGCTTTATCAGTTCTGGTTATATGATCGGTCTTTAGAGCTTTCATAAAATTAATCATATTTGTTTTTTGACAAGGGAAAGTTAAAGGACATATGATTTTGGACATTATAGTTCTATCAGCTTAATCTTTTAGTGGGAACTAAAGACTTAAATCCCTAAATATTGTATTAAAATTTTTTCTCAGGATTTCAGAGCTCTCTCAAATATAATAGAAACAAACAACTCAGATCCTCATATTGCCATCTCACATTCAGTGAGTTGCAATGTATGTATCCTGTGTATTTCTAACACAGCAAGTAGTAATATTATTTTCAGCTTTTCACTCTCTCTCTCTATCAGATTTTTACTATATATACTATATAGTAAAGCATATATATATGGGGGGAGAGAGAGGGAGAGATTTTATATATATATATATATATATAAAAAAAAAAAAAGATGTAACACAGAGCTGTCCTTGTTGGCCATTCCAGTAGCAGAAAGTGGATATATATATAGGTTTTACTATATAGTAAATAATAATACATAGGGGATATAGGAATATATATATCTAGGTTTTTACTATATAGTAAAATATAGTATAGTATATATAGTAAAAACCTAGATATAGATCTCTCTCTCTCTCTCTCTCTATACATATATATATAGATAGATATAAAGTAGGCCCACTTTTAATTATAATTTGTTACATTCTTTACATTCTTTAATGTATGCACCTTTGAAATTCTTCAGTATCACATTCCAAAGCATAGCTTATCAACAGTGAATTATATTTTTAATCCAAATTAAGTAGTTTTTTGAATTAAAAGAATCAGTTTTATAGAACTTGCATAGCATTAGAGACAGTAGCAATGTGACTTTAGATAAGGCTTAATGAAGTTTGATGATTTCTAGTCATCTTGGACATTCTCCATATCAGTAGTTGCCAGAAGTTAATAAGAAGGGGATGACAAAACCAGAGACTTTTTCTCTTGCTACTTTCCTTTATTGTAGCCTGGTACACATAATATTTCTGGCATGATTAACATGTTAATTGTGCTATGAATACACATTATGCAAAATGCTGTGTAACATCTCTGTGACTGGTTTGAATGGCACCATAAACTGAACATAAGGTACACCCCAGCATCCTAGTGGTGACCATCAGCTGATTGTCACCACTGGGATGAGTGACAGGCTGTGACCTTGAACTTAGGGCAGGGGCGAGCAATTATTTTGGGCAGAGGGCCGCTACATGACAGGCAGCCAAGGGCAGATAAATATTAATTTTCTAAATTTTTAGGGGCCCTGTGGGCTGGATAGAATGGCTTGGTGGGCTGCATCTGGCCCACAGCCTGCATTTTGCCCATCCCTGACCTAGGGCATTGGCCTGCCTGGGGCAGAGCCTCACCCCACTCCACCACCTCCTCAGCAACACTAGGGTAGACACAGATGGCCAGAATCCTCCCTCTGGGCCTAGCCACACACCCACTTTCTGCTACTGGAATGGGCAAAAAGGTCAGCTGACCCTTCACCCCTTCCAATATAAACCCTTGACCCAGAACAGAAAGTATCTGGGCAACAAGGCTTAATTCTGTATCCAGGCTGCTGCACTTCTGGCTTGAGCTGCTACTACTGATTATTTGGTTACCTTACCTGGCTTACCCACAGACTCAGTTTGGCCTGACTTGACTCTAGTTTGATCTCTTGGATACTTGACCTGACAAGCCTCCCAACATTGTGCTGTACCTGACCCACTGGATATGTCTAGGTTCCCCAGATGGATGTCCTGTCTTCTCTGTGTTACATCTTTTACACTCCCCTCCCATCTTGGCTGTTTCTCCTGACCCTGCAGTGACCCCAAAACCTGACTTATCACAGCCTGGCATGACACTGGGCAGCCCCAGGTCTGGAACCTGGCTGGGGCCTGCCCTGGTCCCAATGCTGACAATCTGCTGATTCTCCACAGGACCTGGCACCTTAAAGAGCATTATCCTTCCTTTAAGGCTTTTTAAGGTCCCAGGTCCCAATGGACATGGGGCAGCTTCAGGGTCTGTCACAAAGCCTTTCCCTGCCTGATTCTCAGAAATGGGACTGGGGCTGCTTGGTACTGAATCCTGGGGCTCAGCTGGGGCAGTCCTGGGGTCCAAGACAAAGCCACCCCCTGCCCAATTGGTGGGATCGAGCTGGAGGCAGCTCCAGATCCCAAACCTGGTTGTCCCTACTATATCCCCAAAGGATGCTGGCCATGAAGGTGGGGATGGGGGAGCTTCTCCCATACCCAGCTGCATGTGTCAGTTTAAAAAGCTGCCTGACACATGCAGCAGGGAGTGAAGAAAGCTCCCCCATCCTCAGCTATACTTGCCCAAAGAGGCTCCTGGCACTAGCAGCTGGGGATGAGGGAGCTTTCCCACCCTCTGCTGCTTGTATGAGTGCCTCTTTAAACTGCTGCTTTTTAAGATAGGGAAGGTCCCCAACTTCCAACTGCACTATGGGGGGCACTACGAACCCAATGCTGGGGATTCTTTCCCTGGTGTTGGGCCTGACACAGAAAGTGGCATTCAGGTGGGGCTCCAGGCTGCATGCCCACTTATTTAAGGTCCAGGTCACTGTGACCCTGACATCAGGGAAAGATTCCCCGGTGTTGGGCTCATGGCACTACATACCTTTAAAAAGTTGGCATGCAGCTGGGAACCCCTGGGCACCCATGGAAGCAGCACATGGCGAAGGGGGAAAACACATGGCTCCACGGCTGCTGCTTCTCTATTTGAGGGATGCAGATGAGGAACAGGGTGCTTCCTGCCCCAGAATTGCATGAGGTGCCATGAAGGTGTGGCATGGCAGGTAATGTGATTTGAGGAATGGGACATAAAATTTCTCAGACTCCAGTCATGAGACTGCATTAACATTTGCCAGCAGCCATAGAATCAGTTTCCTTTACGTTAACTTCTACACTGAAGTAATTCTCCTGACTTCTTTGGGATGTTCTTCAACAACACTGAGGAAATAAGAGTAGACTCACATATTAATTAATCTCTCTATTTCTCATGATCATCAGTCATCTCTTGAAAGAATTTATAAGAAAAGTTTCAATCTGTTGGCAGACTTTGACCATAAAGCTGATGTAATGGAGCAAACAAGGGTCATGCTAGTGCAAGGGACTATTTAAGCACAAAGAGAGCCTCCCCCTTGCTGGCATTAGATATATGGCTGGGGGAAAAGGAAGGCTACATAATTATATAACCTTGCATACACCTGAAGGCCTAGAGAGGACCTGTGGTCTCTAAAAAGCTGAAAAAGTTGGTGTCTGGCTGGAGCTGAGTTGTGGCCAGAATTATTAAAGAATATACTGATTCAGTGCATCCCCTCAGCAGCCTGTATTAGTTGAATTCTTATATTCCCTATGTATTATTAAATCTGCTCTCCTGACTTCTGACTGAAAATGTGGGTGAGGACATATTTGCATCACTACTACTTGTCCCATAGCTTGGCCCTGCACATGCGCTCTGGCACATGGAAAATTGACCTGGGTGGGGTTGGGGAGGTTGGGACCAGTACTGGGCTGGCCCCTTGGGGGTCTCCAAGGGCTGCAATGGCAGCTTTCCATGAGCACGGAGCCTGACTGGTAGCCAGAGCATGGCACTGGCAAGCCAAGATCCAGTTTCAGGCAGTGTATGCTGCTGCTATGTACATCACGCTGCTTTTATTTGTTGCATTTTTATTAGATGCCAGGATTTCCCAGTATCTAAATTTGTTGCTGTGCTGTAAATATGCAGTGTAGCAAACAAATTACCATGCACCATATGCATTTTGCAGTGCCTCAAAAGACTCTGAGATGCCACAAATTGCATGTTTCCACTCATGGGAGCACACCCTCTGAGATAAAATTCCCTCCAGGTTCCAGAGACCAAGTTTATATGTAAATCTGCAATTTGCATCTCCTGATTTCTATTTTAGTCAATAAATTGGACTCCATAACTATCACCTCTTCAGTGAATTCATCTTCAGAATAAAAATGCATAATTCAAAATACCTACAGTTGACACAAATTTTTAGTGCTACATACGTGATATTAGGTATATAGAAACATTGCTACAGCATCGTGGTTTAGTACTTCCTTTTAGAAGTACTAAACTATGGTGCAGAACAGGCGGTTACTGTGCCATGTGCATGGTGCACAGTAGGGTTGTGCAAAGCTTCGGTCACTGATTTGATTCAGCCGAGATTCAGCCTGAATCTCCAAATCTGAATTGAATCAGGAGACCCTTTAATCTCTCCGAGTCCAATTAGAACCCTCTGAATTGATTTGGAGAGATTCGGAAAGATTTGACAATTTGGACATAGACACAGCTTTGAAAGTTTTTTCTACATACCTTTACGTACCAGGAGGCCTTTGAATGCTGAGATGCTAGGGCAGACGGAGCAGCCCACAGAAGCACTTCCGGTCCATTTTCGGGGCTGTCAGGAAGTGCACAGGGCCCCTTCCTGCACCATGCCCTCCCAACTCAGTGACCGTTTCCTTCTGGGTCTGGGGCTGGGGGTGTAACAGGGGCGTACTCGGGGCCGCTTTCCCTGCGGCCTGCTCACCTGTCCTGGGCTAACCACCCACATTCTCTCCTGCCATGCCTTGATGTTAATTATTTAATAGATGGTAATTAGGTGAGAGGCTGCCCATTTCTGCCCTGATGCCAGGGGGCGCTATGTGCAGCTCTTTTCCTCCCCTACACCGCAGCCCAAGCCTCGCAGATAGCATCTAGATGTTCTCGTCATCACCGGCCCCACACTGGGCCCCAGAACCCTGCTATTGAACCTCACCTGGATTCCTCCCTTCAGGCAGACTCTTCTGCCGTCATAACGGGCAACATAGCTCCCTGAAACTGGTTCCCCTTTGGGTGTGGTCCCCCCACTGAGACTTTGGAGTCCTTTAGCCCTGGCCCACCTCCAGACCAGTCGGGACCCCAGGCCCTCAGCTCTTCGGCTTCCCTTGTGGTGGGCCCCAGGCCCTTCAACCATTCCGGTCCTGGCTCCAGCATGGGCCAGTCAGGGAAAACTCTGACAGGCCTGAGTCTACGGCCTCTTTTCCTCTCTTTAAGGGTACACCCTCTGGGCCCTCCACACAAAGGGGTTACCCAGCTGGTGGTGAGGGCTAGGGGTTAAGGCACCCTGACCTGCCTTTCACCAGGGTGGTAACTGGCCTGGCATTTCCTGGGGGCTCCCGCACCACTGGGAGCCCCACCAGGCCACTCACTCCCAGCAGGGTGCAGTTTTAGGTCATACCCAGGACCAGGAGCCTCCTAACCATCCCCTACAGCTCCTCCCTTACCTCCAGATGATAACAGTAGCCCTCTGGCCAGGCAGTGTTGTTGCCTGGACGCCAGCAACAGAACTGCCTTGCTTATATGGACAGCCCCAGTTCCAAAATGGCTGCCCTAATCAGGCACCTGGCGGCTGCCAGTTCCAGGCTCTTAAAGTGGCAGGCACACACAGTGCCCTACCACAGGGGGCATCTGGGGTCCCACCCTCTGATTGCTGAGCTAGGGAGGGGTGTAGGGGGGCTGACCCAGAAGGGGACCGGAAGTACTTGTTGTCCACTTCCAGGTTTGCCACCGAGCACATGGGGGCCCTCTCTGCGCTCCTGTGGGACAGTCCATCTGCCCCACCATTGCAGCATTCACAAGCTGCACCTGGTACCTTGAGGTATGTAGAGAAAACATTTAAAGCTGTTGTCTATGGCTGAATCGCTGATTCTCCAAATCAGCATTGAATCTTCAGATATGGATTTGGCCAAATCAAATTCGGATAGCGATCCAAATAAACAAATCAAATCACTGTCCCTGATTCAGGCTGAATCCAAATCTGAATCAAATATGGCCTGTTTCATACACCCCTAGTGCACAGGTAGATTTTGCTGCTACATTGCTGATCGCTACACCGCTGTAGGGCGACATGTAGACACGCCCACTAAGAGTAAAATAAACATCTTATTACATAAGCCAATGTTAACGAATGGGTTTTTTAAAATGATAGTCTGTGATGCCTTTGCTTTGTTTTTAAATTTCCAGTATATTCATATATTGTTACACTGTGTGGTTTATCCCTTTGCCTGCATTCCAGAAGGCGAGAGTTTAAGCATAATTATTGTACAAGAGGGTAGGCTGGATGTTTTGTTTGCTTCTATATGTGGGCTTAAAGAGGACTGTTTAATAGCATGTGCAATAGAAGTAAGGTATCTATATTGTATATGATAGTACAGTTTAGTATGTAATAGCACTAGCTTTCAATATAATTTTCTAGTGCAATTTGTAACATTTCTGAAGCACTCAACTCACTCAAGCCTGATGTCTCTAGTTCACTGTCATGTGCTGCTAGTCTTGAGCAAAACTATTAAATATAATGAAGAAGGTGAACTCACAAAAGAAAAAGTTAATGGCCACTGTCACTTCTATAGGGTGCCAATGCCTCATGCTCTGGAGGATTTTTTTTTAACATCATCTGAAGCTGGGAGAGACGAACATGCTGTTGCTTCTTTATCTAGTGTCACTTGGGTACTGTCCAGCTATATTATCTCCTGATGAACAGCACAGTATTACTTCTAGGTGCCAGCTTGTGATGAATACAAAGGGCTAGTACTTCCTCGCTATAAACCAATAAGCCAAATGTTAAAAGATTAAAACCTGTGGTAGTGATAACAAGAATACACCAACTTGCAGCAGGTGTTATACAAAGGCACACAGCATAATGATACTTGTGTCTAATTCCAACCAAAACAATCTTCTGCCCAGCTGTTGTGAAACCTCAGATATTTGATAGGAACTTAGAATAGTGAGGTTGAGTAAGAGTGCTGCCCTTACCTCTGAGCCTTTGGAAGAGGATTATTAAAATATTTGTTGCCATTGTACAATAACTGTGGGGATTCCCTTGTAGGATCTGCCTACTGCTGGCTAACAGGTAATATGAAATCAAATATCTCTGTGCCAGTTGTGTTTGCATTCTGTTTCTGTTACCCTGTTAGCCTTTGTGCGTCTTTGTGTGTGTGTGCGTGCGCACATATTGCCTTTTGTTTTTAGAAAGGAGTGGGTTAGGAGAAGGTAGACAGTTCTACATCCACTGTGAAAATGTGAGTCATTTTTAGTATAAGATATTAGCAGTCTGTTTGATTCCATATCTCCTTTACTGAAAATAGTTTTATTGCATGCTCTGCACTGGAAATTAAGGAAGTATTTTGTTTCCTGTGAATCTTTAGTCATCAAAGTATATATGGGGCATTTTCATTCCTGTCCAATGCCATTCAAGTTACAGTAAAGATCTGTTGGTCCAATACATTTTATTCTAATCACAACAGATCATGTTTTTTAAGACTTTTTAGAAGTGCATACCATTTCCAGTTCACAACTTTTAGGTTAGATGCCTCTAAGCTAGTCTGTATTTCTTGAGTAATGCTGTCTCTTGGCACTTATAAAAAGAGCTGGGTCATACCTTTCAAGACTAAAAAATGAGTGTCTTAATCTGTACATTACAAATTTATATTATTGATGAAGAACAGTTAGTTCACACAGAATAATTTCAGACAAGCATTTTTACATCCAAACACTGAGGCACATTATGTATAGCAAGACTATCCCTGACAGATGTTTGCTTAATATGTTTTAATCTTTAGTGAATAAGATTCCATAAAAACCCTATGTACCCTGTTTCAGTGTTTCACCACCCTAACATTTATAAGTTTCCTTCTAATTGGTGATATAAGTCATCTTGGTTAAAAATTAAGCTGATTTCTTCTTTTTCTACCTCCAGCACTCAGGGAGAACAATTGATCAATGCCCTATTTATAACAACCTTTTGGAAAACTGTTATCATTTCCTGCCTTAGTCTTCTGTTTTCTAAATGAAAAAACCCTAATTCCTGCAACCTTTCCTCATAATTAGTTTTCTAAACCTTATTATTTTCATAATTCTCCTCCAGTTTGTCATCATCTTTCTTAGTGTTCACAAAACTGGATAAAGTGTTCCAAATGAGGCCTTAGTCATACCTTTTAGAGTGGAATAAATACTTCTCTGTCTTGCATATGACTAGGCTTGGCAGGATTTGATTTTTATCAGTAAACATACATTTCACCTCACACTCACAGACTGGCAAAAAATGTTTCCATTGTTAATAATGGAAAAAAGAGGAGGAAGAACAGAAGGGAGTTGCAGGCCAGAGTGTAGAGGGCAGGTCTCTTTAAAGAGGAAAACAGTGAGCAGCTTAATGACTCATCAATTAAGCAATTAGCTGCTTGTTCACAGGTGCTGGGAAGCTGGCTGGTGGGAGATAACAGGCTATTTAAACCCCTACCTGAAGCCCAGAGGAGGTGGAGGTTGGGGAAGAATATTTGAGCCAGACTGAAAGTAGTGGCTGTGCAGGAAGGCATAAGAAGCAGTGGCAGGAAGCTCCTGACAGCTCAGCTACAGAGAAAGGGAAGGGAGTGGAGGGGGGAGGTAAAACAGCCTACTGGTGAGACTAGTATGTGGAGACAGAGACTCCAGTTAGAGTGTGTACAAGTTTTGGTGGGGGGGGGGGTTGTGTTTTTTTTTTACCTTTTTGTTAGTTTTTTGCCATCCTGAGGATGGAATTTTTTTCTGTTGTTAATTGAATTTAAGTTGATTAAAAAAAAAATCAAAGTTAATGCTTAAAAATAAACATTGACTTTAGCCATCATAATTATTAAAAAATAAAAATTGAATTCTGCCAAGGCTATATATGACCTATTCATATTTCCCAAAATGAGAGTTTTCGCAACACCAGGACTTTATTGACTCAAATTCTCCTTGTGATCCACTACATGTAGATTCTTATTCTGCTGCCCAGCCTATTATTCCCCATTTTTAAGCATTTGATATTACATTTATAAGTGTAGCACTTGAAACTTGTCTTCCATTATCCAGTTTGTTAATGGAAATTTGTAAAAGGTCCAGGCCCAGGCCCAGGCCCAGGCCAGATACCGGTGAGAACTTGTTTGAGATTTTGATAGTGAACCATTAATAACTGCTCTTTGAAAGTGATATTTCAACTGACTGTGCATCTACCTCATTGTGATTATATGTGAACTGTGTTTCCTTTCCTTACTAGTGAGGATATCATGTACAACTATGTCCAAAGCCTTTCTAAAGGTATATCACATTTATTCCCCTCTTTCCACCAGGGCTTGTCCCATAAAATGCAGTTTTACATGACTTTGTTCTTAATAACCCCCCTTTAGACATTCTATGTTACTTTTATCTTAAAATACTTACAGATTGCATAATAATATGTTCCAGAGAGTGAGGTTAGGCTCTTCTTTTCTCCTTTCTTAAGGAAAGGTACCGTGTTCGCCATTGTCCAGCACTCTGGACCTCTCCCCCCGCCCCCCCGGTCCTCCACAAATTCTCAAAGATAATTGCTAATTGTTCAGATATTACTTAAGATAACCTGAATATAATATACTTAATAATTAAGATATGCTGAGGTTTTGCATGTTACATAGTGTACTCAAACTTCAGATCACCAGAACTGTTTTGTAAATAACCTACTACCTGGAAAGAATTTGCTTCCCATGAAAGTTGTGTTCTTTATTGAACACTTCCCCTTCAGTTTATTTTTCAGATAAGATTGCAAAGATCTGGATAGAGCTAACTGTCTGTATAGTAGTAGAGCTAGATTTTAGGGACAGAAATGCAGTCATTGGCAAGTGATCTCATTTTATGGTGATTGTAATTCATTGGCTACAAATAGGTGTTACATTTGTCCCAGGATAAATCCTGAAAAGGTTCATGGAGTAAGAAGTACTACTAGTTTATCCTGGGATATTGCAAGGTGTTTCTGAACAGTTATCCCAGGATTCTGTTATTGAATCAGTGACAGTGCTTTTAGCCATTCACTAAACCCTGATTAGAAGGCAATGTGTGTATACACCAATCCCAGGATATTTCTGTTCTGGGGCAGACTTGTCCAGAGATAAATGCAACATCTTCTCCTAGCCATTGAGGTTCTGGCAGTGCTAGAAAATAACTTATATTATGACATGCAAGTTCCATATCTCTTAATGTAATGTAATTATGTAATGTATTTAAGGTTGGTGAGAGAAGACTTCATAGTGTCAATAGTCTTTTTTTTCCTTGTATCAAAATTTATAACTTCATTATCCATCAGTCATCCACTGAAAACATTTTGTGACAGTATCCTAGCTAGTTTTTGCATTGGGCAGTGTACCTCAAATCACTGAAGAAAACTTATAGGAAAGTCCAGTTTGTTTTGTTGCAGCCTGACCTATTGTTCATAAATAATGCTGGCTCTCTGCATAAATGATTGTATATTGAGGGGTGTCACAGGGTGGGGACCTAGGAGCGGCTGTGATCTCCCTAGCGCCCCCTGCCATGCCAAGTAGGCGATTCAGCACCCTTTATCTCGCCTGCCACGTCTTGGTGTCATATAGTTTTATAACGGAGGCTGCCTTATTGTCCCCTTGGACACGGTGCTCAAGTATATCCTGTCCCCTATCCTGGCTGTACTGCCCTGGTGCACCCCAGCCTTATGGGCTACGCGTGCCTCCACTCTCCCCTTTAGCATGCCCCAAGCCTCGTAGATGTCCTGGATGTTCTCGTGTCTGTATGCTTGCCCCTTCCTGGGGTCTCTCTATATGCGCACCCCCTCTCTCTGGGGTCCCTCAGTATGCGCGCCCAATATACTCGCCCCTCCCGGGCTTCTGTTCACACTCTCGCCCTTTTCCGGGCTTCTTTCCTGTAAATGCCCTCTCTGGGGTCTTTCCAATATAAGCGCCCCTCTCCCGGGGCCTCTCCAGTATACGAGCCCTTCATGCCCTTACTGTATATGCTCCCTTTCTGGGCCTGTCAAATGTATGTGCAGCCCTGTCCGGGCTCTCACTCTCACGCTCGGCCCTGTCCAGGCTCCTGTCCGCACTCTCTGCCCTCTCCGGTTTCTAACCGCGTGCTCAGCCCTCTCCGGCTTCTATTCTGTACACGCCTCATCTCCGTCGGGCCCCTATCCACACGTCCACCCCTCTCCAGGCTTGTTCTCGTGCGCCTGCCCCTCTCCGGGACTTTAATCGTGTGCTCACCCTTCTCTGGGACTTTGTGCCAGTAGGGTGCCAGTCGCTCACCCTGGATCCTCCTATTCTAATCTGCCCTCCCTGGGGCTTCCTATTCCCGTGTGCCTGCCCTCTCTGGGGCCTACGCGGTGCTTCTCGCGCCCCTCGCCCTCTCTGGGGCCTATGCAGTGCTTCTCGCGCCCCTCGCCCTCTCTGGGGCCTATGCAGTGCTTCTCACGCCCCTCACCCTCTCCGGGGCCTATGCGGCACTTCTCGCGCCCCTCGCCCTCTCTGGGGCCTACGCGGCGTTGGGCAGAATACCACCCCCCCCACAGGGCCGGGGTCATGACACCCCACAATGTCACGCCTCTCTCCGGTGCTCACCTGCAGTGCCCTCCAACACCAATCGCTGTGCCCTCCCAGGGCACCCAGGAACCCCCCCACTCCACTGGGGAGCTCCTAATGAGGCCTCTTCCATCCCCTACAGCCTCTCCCGGTCCTCCGGTATAACAATAACTAAACAGAACCGTAAGCCAATCGGCTGTAACGCAACAATAAGCCTACCGGCTATAACGTACAACCAAGTCCTACCAGGCCTCCGAGGGAGGGTTCTCTCTACCCTGCAATGTAATGCAGCTACTCATTCCGTCAGTCTGCTTGACTCAGCCTGACTCCACTGCAGAGCTCTTGCTTCTCTGGCTGCCAGAAGGGAACTGCCAGCTAGGCTTCGGCCTTGGCTGCTTATAAATGCCAGGCCCTGCCCCCTTCTGGCCAGGTGACCTGCTGCGGTTGCCCCAGCAACCGACACCTGGGCTGCCCTAAAGGGTGGCAGCTGCCCTTATTTCTTCCTAGGAACGGGGCACCCGAATGCCCCCGTAACAAGGGGATAAAACCTTTTTAATAATATGACAACTTCTTTCGTATTTTCATCTCTGTGTTCAAGTACTTGGCAAATTATTAGTTGATTCACAGGAGCAACTTCAACTAAATATAGTAGGAAAATGTAACTTCAAAATTATACTGATCAACCTACTCTATAAAGATCTTTTCACATCTTTTAATTACATTAAAATTAGTTATAATAGGTCAGTACAAAATGAGGTACTTGGTGGATTCACTCTATAGCATGCCTAAAATAATGCTGGTTTATCTAGGGTTGTTCTTACTTTGTTGTTACGTTTAACAGGTAGATCATGGAGCCAGTACAACACATTTTCTGGTTTTCTAGCTGTTATAGTAGCATGCTGGCATGCTAGAGGAGAACAATGCACTGGAACAGACTTGGTTCAGGGTAATTTTCTCTTAGATCAAGGGGGAGACTTGAAGGCAGGTTTGCATTAAGGATAAAGCAACTGGGTTTGTCCTTTGTTTGGGGCCCATAGCAAAGCTGCAGTCAGCCCTTAATGTGATGAAACAACATTTTTAATCTATTTATTTATCAGAACTAGCATGATTCAAAATATGTATTTGTGCTGATTTACAACTGCTTTACGAATATACTAACTCAATATTGAAACAGGGCAGAATACCATTCATATAGTAGAACAATTTGGGATAGTTTGCTTATTTAGATTTCTGTTTCTGAGAGGAGATGTGATACCAGATTAAAAGCAATGGCTCATTGTATAACAAATTACTTTTCATATGAGCTATGCTAGCAGTGTATTTTGGAGTATTTGCTTCAAATTTAAACATAAATTACAATAACACTCTTGTTTGTTTTAATGCATTTAGGCTGATCCCCAGGTGGTTTTTCATATTTCTGTCACCATTGAAAAAATGAAGAAGACACTTCCCAGAGAAAAAGACCATCGGGATCTAACAGTACCATCAACACTATGGCCTCTGGCTAATGTGTGGCTGATTACAAAGGTACTGTACTGATAGGATGTGATACCAACTTTAGTGGTGTTGTGAAAAACAATCCATTGCTTTAAAGAAGAAGTATAAAAAATATCAGCCAGGCTCTGCTGTCTGCAAATAGAATTTTGAACTATTTCATACATCTATATGTGGTGGGGTGATAACATTATGATGGAAGCTTTTTTTATCAGTAACTCCATCAAAATCATTATTAAAGTACATTTTAAAAAAAATTAACAATCTGAATTCTTTGTCCCCAAACTTAATGGAGTTCTGCTATTTTTGGGTACAGGAAATTGGACCCCTGAACAAATGGTCCTTGTCCTCCATGTAATGTGGAGCTCAATTGTGCACCCTATAACACGCTCAAGCATCCCCTGGATTATATTGTCCCTTCATCTTCAACTGTGTAACTCATTCTATCAAAAGTTAAATATAATTTCTGCACAAAAGTTGAATCTCATCCTTTGCTGGATCAGGGCCTGACTGTTTCACAGACTGTCTGTCTCCAGCCCATTAAAACAGTTGTACTTCACAGTTAATATACAATCAGAGGTTAGAATAAGAATTCCAGTGCCATGGAGAAAGAAGACAGACACACTGGTAGAAAACCAGCTATAAAATCAGGTTCAAAAGGAAAGCAGACAGAATGCAAGCCTTATGGTATTAAGAGCAAAATAAAGACACTACAAGGAAGATAAAACACTTGGCTGAGTTTAATAATACCAAAAAGTAATCAACTTATGTGAGAACAAAACCAAACAATAGTTTGTGTGGTGCAGGTCAAGAAATTGGCTGAAGGAATTTAGAGCCATTAGCTGTCTTCCTTAGAACTCGTGGAGGATGATTGAAGTCCCAGATGATTTGAAAAGGCAAGCATAGTGCTCATCTTTAAGAAAGAAAAGAAGGACAGTCCGGGGAATTACAGACCAGTCAGCCTTAATACCTGGAAAGATCATAAAGCAGATCCTCAAGGAACCTCTTGTGAAGCATCTAGAGGAAAAAAAGGTGATCAAGTACAGCCAGTATGAAGTCACCAAGAGCATGTTATACCTCACCAATCTCATACGGTGACAGGTTCTGTGCCTGAAAAGCAGTAGATGTGATATACTTTGACTTTAGCAAGGCTTTTAACAGGTGTCTCCCACAACATTGACAATTCCATGCACAAATACAGACTGGGGAATGATTAGCTAGGCTGCTGTATTGCAGAGAAGGACCTCAATAGACCATAAGCTGATTATGAAAAAATAGTGTGTTCTTGTTGCAGAAAGGAAACAGTATACAGGGTTGTATTAACAGGAGTGTCACTTGTAAATCAAGAGAAGTGATTCTTCCTCTCTATTCAGCACTCAGTCCAGTGTCCAGTTTCCTGCTCTATATACTTCAAGAAGGATGTGGACTGATTGGAGAGAGTCCAATACAGAGTGACAAAATTATCAGAGGCTTGGGAAACAAAACTTTTGAGAAAATGTTTAAAGAACTAGGGTGCTTTAGCCTGAAGAAGAGAACCCTGGGGGGTTGGGGTTTGATAAGTCTTCAAATATCTGAAGGGTAAGTATAAAGAGAATGGAGATGGTTTCTTTCTGTGGCAGTAGGGAACAGGGCTAAGAATAATGGTCTCAAACTGCAGCAGAGGAAATTTAGATTGGAGCTAGGAAGGAACTTTTTGACTATGAGGGTGGTCAAGCATTGGAACAGACTACCTAGAGAAATTGTGGAATCTCCATCCTTGGAAATTTTTGAGAGCAGTTTGGACAGCTTCTTGGCTGAGATTATGTAGTCAGAGATAATCCTGCCTTAAGCATGAGGCTGGATTACATGACCTTGTGAGGTCCCTTCCAGTTCTACTTTCCTGTGACCTTATTGTTCATATAAAGGTACTAAAAACTGGGTGCATCTACACAAGACAGTAACTGCACAGTTATCTAATAACACTGTGCAGTCGCATGCAGGGCAAAAACTCTGCTAATACGCTACTGTGCAGTAGTAGTAGGCTACTGAGCAGTAAGATTCACTAAAAACCTGTGTGCTGGTGCTACTGTGCAGTAGCGTGAGTTACTCCACATTGATTTAGCATGTGGTTAACCAAGTACTAAACTTAATTTGAAGTAACTACAGCGCATTAATGAATGCGTAGATGTGCCCACTGTGTAGCTAACAGTCAAACATATAGGGTGTATTTTTCTCTCACTGCCTGGCAGATTTATTTATGTAATTCCCATTAACTCTTAGAGGGGTTATGTACATTTATTCTTTTCAATGAGAAGAGAGTACATCATCTATTTTAGCAGGGTGTTGTAGAGTTGCTCTTACAGCTTCCATAAACAGACTTTGAATTTTTCCCTTTGAATGTCACAAACTATTTTATAATGTTGCCCTTGTTGTAGATAAGGCATTGTCCTTTGGAAATTAAAGGTTGATTCTCTGTTCCACTGTGGCTCCTGTACTTTGCTTCAGAACTATAAATGGGACAGAAAAAGGTATGTGGAATATCTTCCACAACTGGATTTCCTCACATATCAGCGTTTTCATTATGTTCTGACATCCACCAGCAGAGGGAGCATGCCAGGAGTGCATTGTGGTTTGGCTATTCTGCTATAAACCTACAGGGGATTACTGCAGTCAAAAAGAAGCCAGTGGCTAGCCCTGACATAGACAGAGTTCTGCCCAAGGACAGGATTTAAATCATAGAAATTTAACCTCAATGTTTGTTACTATTTTGTTCTTGTTGAAAAGTAGAGCAGTAATCTGATGCCTTATATTTCAAAGCCATTTCTGGAAAAGATGTTATACTTTTTATTGCCAAGTTGTATTTTGATCAAGAAACTATTTCCTGTCTTTGAGGAGAGTTAAAATATGCATTAACGTGCGTGTATATTGCTATGTAAAGAGTCATGGAACTGGAACTGATGCAGCAGTTGCAGATATGTTTTAATAATAATTCTGCCATTAAAAAGTTAAGATTAAAATAAATATGTTGTATAATACTAAAACAGTTTTACAGTATGCTTGATTTCTACTGTATACATATATCAAGGGTTGCTCAGGCCACAGTCACATGCCAAAGGACCTAGTGATGCTCTGAATACTAATTGCTTCCACCAAATCATCATTGCTTTGGAGCTTCACATCCTGTTGAATATATCTAGGCACTGAATGCCAAACCAGACCTATCTAGTTCAAGTCAAAGAATCAGTGGCATCCACTGAACACTTGCGTTGCAGAAACATATTTGCTAATACTTTGGCAAAGTGTACATTGCTTGTACTGTGCTTATTTTCCTAAAGGACATGGCTGTTAGAAACTGGACAAGGAGGAAGGGACACTTCCCATTTAACAGTTCGAAATAGTGCCACATACCAGGGTTCTTTACATTTCTGTTTCTGAGAGGGGATACAGCACTAAATTAAAAGCAACATCTCATTCTAAAACAATGTAGTTTTCATACAAGTAAATAGGATCAGTAGTATTTAACCAATAATCATGGCTTGTCACAGGAGACTGTTTTTTATTTTTGTAAAATTTTTCTTGTCATCTTAGAGGGAGGCCTATATGAGCACATCCGTTTTCTTATCTGAAAACAAGGGTGATTGGTGTTCAGTAAAACATTCAAATAATAAATCTACCAAGTCAGAATATGGGTAGGCTGTGGAAGTGACACTAACTGAATTTCTGTTTTTTTTCTTTAGTATTCTTTATCTTCCAAAAATAAATTCTGCAATATGTTTTTTGTTTCTTTTTCTTTCCTTGGTCCAGGGGATGAGATCAAATGTGCATAATTCCTCAGTCAGTTATCAAACTGATCTACTTCAGCACATTTCGTCTCCTGGGCTGTTTGCTTTTGTATTATAGGAGTACTAATTCTTGTGTGATTTAAATGTCTTTTTTGCATTCCTGCAATTTACAAATTTGTTGTGTTACATCTTATAATTTTGCAAGCCTTTTCCCTATTGAGTTAACTAAGCTTTTTTGGCATTCTTCCTCTCTCATCATCACTGTTATACTGAGCTATAAAAAACAAAATCTATTCGGTCACCATCTTACTGCCAGAAACTGCTGAACCTAAACAGTTCAGCAGTTCAGAGTAGATATGCATTGAAAATTCTGAATGCCCTTCTGAATATTACACAAGAATCCTTTATGGAACTCTTATGAGGCAGACACCCTTGTGAGATTCCTAGCCCATTCTAGTTGCAGGCAAGTTAGAAATACTGCAACAACAGCTTGTATCTTGGAGTTTTAGCTTCTAGCCTCAGGTGACACAAAGAAAGGCAGTGGCCTGTGAAATTTCAGATACACAAAGTTACCTGAACTTTATCAAACATCACAGAATGCTTCAGTTTAAGATTTGGGTGAACATTTGCACCTTTGCTTAATTGAACTGAAGCATCCACAGCATTCTTTTTATGATATGTTATTATATATTGGTAAACGTTAATTATTGTGCATTTTTTTATATCTCTTGTAAAACAAACTGGCTAAAACATTTCCTTTATTACAACCTTCTTCATACAGCAGTATATTATATGTATCAATTTAACCTAAAGATCCTAAAAGTCAGTTCTGCTAGCCACTAGTAGTGGCTATTAGTCAATTCTACTAGCCCACTAATCAGGCAGAACATTTTTTAAGAGACAGGTGGAATATAATTTGATTTCCATCATCCCTACTGTGAAGGGTAGATAAGTAGATTATGTGGCTGGCAGTGTAAAATTTAATGATAGTTTTCTAAGTCTCATAAATTAATGTATCATAAGGCTATATCTATATCAGTTAGTGAGACAAATGTTTATAGCTGTACAGAAGAATATAACTAGCATTAATGATGTATTTATTAAAGAAAAATGTCAGGACCATAAGAGTATTAAGATTGGAGCTGGCTCTAAAATGTAATGAGACAGCTTGTGCCAAACACAGGTAATCTACAAAGACAGGTAAATTAACAAATTAAGCATTATTACTATCTGTGCCACATTAAAAGTTAAAACGTAATCTGAGCAGTTGCATGGTAATGCTTACCATAGTGTCCCAATCTGTATGCTTCACGGGAAGCTCTGGTGAGTTGGGTCTCTGTCATGAGCTGTGGGTGGACAGAGGCATGAGGAGCCAAGCATGAGAGAGAGTGCTGCCCCTGCTTCTGCATCCTATAAGTGTCCTGGGACCAGAGTCCATTCAAGACTCCAATGTCATCCTAGGGCTGGGACTGCCAATCAGCTGATTGTCAGTTTCTGCCCTGGGACCACATTGGAGCAGTTTGAGTCTCCCATTTGGTCCCAGAGCTGGGAATGTCAGTCAGGTGACTGTGGGCACCAGCCTTGGGACTGCAAATTGTTCATATTATCTCTGTGGACTGGTTGGACAATAGCAGAACATGTGGTACTAAATACTATCTGGAGACTTCCATGAAAAGTCCTAAGTTTTCTGTGATCTGAGTGTACTTAGCCCATGTTTTACTGCTTGAATGCATGGACTCTCACATTTTAAGCTCAGTTAACACGTCCTAAGTGTGACATACAGCAAGGACCTCAGTTTCTATTCTTGCTAGCTTATCTGTCTTATCTGTTGTCAATGTTTTAAAAGACTGTAACCAAAATGTTTGGAAAATCTTATTAAAATATCTGTTATAATTTTAAAATGAAATTTAAAGGAAACTTATAGGATAAGTACAGGCAGTCAAAAAGCCTGAGGCTAAGTCAGTTCAATCTTCACAGGTTAGTCTAAGCTGCATAGATTGAACTAATAAGCAAGTGAACAGACATTCACTTTTGATTCTGGAAATACCGCCACATGCCTGCAGTGTCCCAGGCCAGAGGGCGGGGGGTGCTAGAGTATGCTTCCCTGCTCGGCTGGAGCAGACAGCTTGGGTCAAGTCTAGCCTGCCCATCCTGCAAGGTAGTGGTAAGGAAGGTGCAAAGGCATTGTGGGATGCTGGAGGACTGTGAGTTAATCTGGAGTTGAATCTGGAGGGGATCTGGGACAGAAGTTCAATAAACTTATTTAACCTAACTCAGTTAAATCTGATACTATACCCATCCAGGTTTATCTTAAATTGGTTTGGGCCTTTTTGAAAGTGGTTTCTATGCACTGAACTTCAGCTGTGTTACAAATTTGAACCAGTCTCCAATTACTTATGTCCAGAGATCTACCTAATTCACAGGGGCTGGCCCCCTAATTTCACAGGCAGAGCATTAGCCCGGGCAGATGTTTTGCAGGTGGAGTGCAGTGCCTTTGATTGGCTGAGGAGCTCTGGTGGCCCCACCCCTCACTACTGATTGGCTGTAGGGGGTGCCTGATGTGTGGCTATGGCCCTCACTGCTGGTTGGTTGTGAGGGCTGTCCATCATGCAGCCCTACCCCTCACCACCAATTGGTGGAGAAGGACAGGGCTACATGACAGGCACCCCTCACAGCTAATCAGCAGCGAAGGGCAGCTACCATCTTGCCAGCAGTGCTTTGAGTGGGCAGGCCCCCCTGTCTTTCCCACCCCAGTGGGCTGCCACAGCACACTAAGCATGCTTGACTCCCTTTGGGGAGCTTATGTTTTATTTTCAGTAAGTTTGTTTTTCCCTTGGATTTTATGGATTCCCTGGGTAATGCCAGATTTCATGGAATCCACAGAATCTGAGGAATTGTGAATTTGGTAGGTCCCTGCTTATACTGGTTTATGTGTAATTTCTGTCCCTAGCCATAAAGAATACTGTTAAATTTTTCAGTTCTAACACTGCTGTCAATTATATGCTTTTACAGCAAGTTGTCTATGTGTTAAAACAAAAGTAGTTCAAACTAGTCTTTAAAGATGTTTAACCAATACTGTTTCAGACTTAGAGTAAACTTTAAATTGACTCAGAGACTATAGTTTTGTTGCAATCTTTGCAGTTCACTGAACTTTTTTTCTGTGCATACATATTTCAAGTAGTCTGTAGTTATAAGTATAGCAAGTGACACGTTATGGACCCTAAATCGTTGCACTGTGAAATATGCACAGAAAAAGGACAAATGAAGATATCAAGGGTCTGTTCTATTTTGCACTGAACTGTAAAATGCCACCCTTGTTGTACAGAAGATCACTGGTTCTGAGCAGGGCTCATTGACTGCTAAGTTGTGGATAGTGTTTCACTTTCTGCAACTGTTAATATCCTGGGTTATCCAGGCATAATGACCTCTCTATTTGTGACACATTGTTGAATTTTCTGGTTCTTTTAACCTATTCAAACCCTTTTTTCTCCATTCATTGGAAGGCTGGAATGATTCTGAATCGAGCTATGGTACAGAGCTGTCTAGCTGTTGGTCAGCCAATCAGAGTTGAGATCAGTGATGGTGTACCTCTAGAAGGATACAAGCTGGCAGTACAGCAAAGGTACTGATTATATACACTGCTTTTACATATGTAGAATTACCTAGGTACTTGGACTACCATTGGAAAATACTGTATTATTATTTTTGTAGTAGTACTAGATTGTATATACTAGTCCATTTTGTATTATAGCTGACTTCATATTCAAATCCCTCCTTCAGTCTACATTTCAGTGATTTGTCCAGTTCTCAATTGTTGATCATATTCATTTGTCTATAAAACATTATTTAAAAATCATAAAAGTTTATACAGTTTGTAAAGGATGATTCTCTAAAATCTATAGGGAAAAATGGAGGCAAAACTTTCAGTATAATATCTGCTTTCCCCAGCTTGAATACTATCTTATTTTGACTAGTTTTGCAAGATTAGTGTAGTAAAGCCCAAACAGGATGTCATTTACATTAGCTGAGAAGCTTTCCCTTATTTGGGCACCAGGATATCTTCTTTCCCTCCTTTTCCATTCCCCACCAAACACAACAGAGAAAAGTTAACTGTTGTTTACTTACTAATAGTAAATAACCTGGCCATTTTCTTATCTTGATCATCGCCACCCAAGTCTTCTTTTATTTTTTTCCTGGATCACATAATGCCACATAACTTTTCTGAATCAGAAAACACGATCAAAGCCATAAACCTGATTAAAGCCCATTGAAACCAAACGAAAAGTATTCAAAGGGCTTTGATAGGCCCTATATTATTGGCAATATGTTGGATGTACAGTTGTTTTAGCTACTTCACCCCAATATATCCATCTGTATCAGTTGTCAATTGGGACTCATTACAAACAACAAAAATAGGTTATATTTACTCAGGGAAGCAGAAGCAATAAAAGAAAATACCAAGCATGTAAAATATTGATTATTCAATAGTATCTGAGCAGGCACAGCAGTACAGATATTCATGTTAGGGACAGCGGGGCTAGTTGTAGCTGTGTTGGTCTTAGGACGTAGGCAGACAAGGTTCTTTGGGTAAATGTGATATCTTTTATTGGACCAACTAAATAGTTGGAAAATTTGTTCTTTGCAAACTTTTGGGCACAAACACCTGTCTCCAAAAATAGGGAGAGTCTGCTGTTGTTTTGTGTTATCTTGGATAGAATAGAAACCAATATGCAAAATATAAGTCTGTGGAAATGCAAATGTGTGGTTGGCTCTGTGCAAATATGTATGTTGGTCTGTGGGTTTCTTGTATTTTACCGTTCTGATTATAGATCATAGCGTCCAAAAAGGAAATGTTCGTACTGGAGTATTCAAAAGATAGTCTGATGGAGGGGTGATGATTATTAAATTTGTGATGGAAATCAAATCAGAGATTGCAGGTTTTTGGTCCAAATGATGAAGATGTCATCCAGATATTCATGCATTCTTTACGGCCGGGGGTTGAGCATCACTGGATAGAGGAGGTGCAAGGACATGAGCATATGACTTCCATTCCAGGAAGAACTGTAGTGTAGGGACTGTAGTGTGGGGATGATACAGAGCTGGCTATAATGAATTTATGCTGCCTCCCTTCAAAGGGGGATGTACATACAGTGCCTGGGGCAGGGAGCACTTATGGGTCAATTATCCCCTGAATCAACCCTCTTTACACTGACCGCCAAAATTGCTCCTGCCAAGTTCTAGAATATGGAAAGCAGCAAAAGAGTTCCAGTGCCACATCAGTTCTCCTACTCTGTTCCTCCTTCAGACTGGAGAATAAGGTTTCTTTTCTGAGATAGAAAGGTGCAAAATATTTCCAGCAAAAGACATGGTTATTGGCAATAGAAGTTTTTTTTTCCATTAATTTCAAACTCTACAGGAGTTTTTGCAAGGTTTTGCAAATCTTTCTTGGAAGCTAAGTGCATATGTCATTCCAGAGTCCTAGCTACTAATTAATGCATGGTGGCAGCTGCAAGAAAGGGTTTTTTGCGTGCACATATGTCATGCTGAAGGGGGGTGGAAGGTGGGGAGACAGCCAAGGCATATGATCCCAGTCCACTTCTTTTGAGTTCAATCAGCAAGATTCTCTCAGTCACCTGGTGCAGCCTTGCAGTTCTTCTCATTGTTTTTAGATGGAATGATATCACAATTAATTGATTTCCATATTTTAATAAGTTGCTGCATTTAGATATGAACATGGCTGATAGTCTAGTCTCAGATGCATGGGCATAATTCATAAGAAATGTAGTACTGTAATTTTGCAGTAACTTACATTGGCAAGTAATTTTTAAAATAAGGACCAATAAATGCTTAATTATTGCTCAGAGTGCCATTGTCAATTGTATACTATAAAATATTTTGTATAAAAATATAAATCTCATATTTATAAAACAAAAGCAGTATTTAAAAATATTTTAAAAGATTTGTCCTACTACCCATTAGCAAAATGCCGTTTATAAAATCTTTTGGGCAGAAGGATCAACTCATCCTGTATAGACCATTTCCTGTCTTAAAAAAAAAGAAGAAAAAAAATGTTTTTCCAGCTGTTTTAAAGTTCATATGGGCCAACTGTTCTTTTGGGTAATTCCACTAATGCTAGTGAAATTTTTCCAGTAAAGATTTTAGCCTTAGATATTGTTGAAAATAAAATAACATTCCATTGTATGAATCTGTACTGAAATATTTCATTCATTTATTTATTTTCTTTTGCCTGGGATCCATAAGAGTACCTAGAAACTTTAAATATTAAAAATTAGTAAGCAGCTTTAGAAAGAAAGTAAAAGGGGAAGTTCTTTTTTTAGTAGACTGTTTGTTAACCTGTTCACTGTGGGAGATCTTTCAAGATTTGCTTGTTCCCAGTGGCATAGTTCTCAGGCCAATACTTCACAGCAAAGATGCTTTTATGCTTATACTTCACAGCAAAGGAACAATAGCATAGGCTAGAGTGAATGATTTACTAGACCATTGGGCACATTGATTTTTTTATATTCATGGATATGTAGATCAAATTGAAATAACCTAAAGGGAATGATGTAATGCCCCAGGAAAGTTACAGATGTCAAGATTCCTAGTAACTCTGGGTGTATTTCTACTCTGGGCGTACTCCCTGCAGAAAAATAGCACAGGGTGTCATTGAGATCTGTCACTTACTGACACTTAGGGGAAAATATTCTCTCCATCCACTAGGTCATTCCCAAGACATGTCCCATATGAATAAAATTGTGCACTGAACCTATTTTTGATTTATTTACATTTAAAGTAAGTGTTATGCAAGTCAGACATGGATGATCTTTTGTCGGTTGATATATCCTTAAGCAGTTGTCCATGCATTGGAATGTAAGCAGGGAACTCCCTTGGAAAATCATTTTTATGGTTACCCCACAACTAAAGGGCAGAAGAAGCTTCTGGTTAAAGAGTTGATAAACTTATAACAGCTCATGAAACTTCTTGCTCAACTGTCAAATGGAGTGTTGACTGAAAAGGATCTCATCAGATGAAGTTTAATGTTCTTGGGCCTGATACAAAGCCATTGAAGTCAATGGACTGACTCAAACTGACTTAAGTGGGCAGTGGACCAAGTCCCTTGGGAACAAGTTGATGGAAGCAAGTTCCATCAGAGCTTCTCCATGGTTGATGCAAAATATTTTTAACTGAGACTTTCTTTACGTTTGCAGTCTGTTATCTGAGGGATGAGGATCACTAAATATGCTGGTCTGAATGTGGCATGTGCAAACAATTAGAATCTTTATCCTATTACCAGTGTATATCTTGCTTGCAGAACAAACCAATACTATTCTCGTGGGATTTCTGGCTCAGCACTTCTACAAATTCCTCAGCAGGAATGAACCCTTAAGGATAGTGACCCAAGTTTGCTTTGGGTGTGGCTTAAAGCCCACTGAAATCATTGAAAAAATGCTATTGATTTTATTGGGTTTTAGATTAGAATCTGGTACTGGTATGAATCATGTCAATGGTTACTTGGATCTACACTTGTATAAATAAAAATAGAAACCGGCACAGAAATGCTATGGTTGAGTTTATTAAATTCAGATTTCTTCCCTCTAAATATATATATAAATTAAGCCTGACTTCTGTCAAGATGTCATGTCCTCAAGGACAACTGGCACCCCTGAAAATAGCCATTGCTCTTACTCAGTCAAATTAGCAATACATTCTTTGTCACTTGAGCAAACCATGCAGATGTAATTCCTAGCATCCCCACCAGTTTTACATTGATATGCACTGGTTACATTCCCAAACTGGAAGTAATTTAAAAAATGAGTCTGATTCAGTGGTCATTGAGTTTGATGGGAATTTTGGAGCCTCATTCAACAGCTTCCTTGAGCTATGGAATGGACTCTTACATTACATATATTTTAATTTTATAGCAAAAAGTGATTTAACTGAGGTAACATTTACTATTAATTTACTTAATTGAATCATGCTATTCTATTTCAGAGACAAAAGCAGCATCTATCAGAAGTGGGGTTTTAGAAACGACGGTTCTATCTATTCTAAGGTGTGTGTTTTGTAAGTATGTTTGGACAATATTGTAATTTTTGGAAGGAGTTATTCCCCTTTTCATGCATGTATGAAACCTAGTAATGTAGAAACATTGCATGCTTTATTTATTTGCATAATAACCATATTTGTGTAATTGGCACACCCCTGGATATTCTCTCAAAATTTTGAAGTGCAAGTTTTGTGTGTAAGGACTGCAACCAAATTTCTGGAAAAAAAGGGTTCAGAAGAATTTTCTCTTAAAAGATGTGATTTGTTGGAGAATCAAATGGAATAAAACATAGAGACACCTTCTACAAACACATCTTGAAGTAGATATTTTTTTGACTAAAGAGATGTTTAGCAAAGAGCCTCTGCCTGATTTGATTGGGAAGCCAGGGGATACCTTTTTGGTGTATCCTAAGAGTGAGGGTTATACCCAAGATTCAAATATACTGTTAGGCTTAGCTTCAGTTGCTCCAGTTGTGCTATGATTACCTTAGAAAACAGAGGATAAACACTTGGTAAGTCACTTGAATGCAACCTTTACCCAAGAACAAACGTCATAACAGAAAATTGGAAAATAATGAAAATTAATGTTAAATGAGCTATGTTCATTCTATCAGTTCCTTTGTATGTCCTTATAGACCAGGGGTGTCAAACATAAAGCCTACAAGCCAGTTCTGGCTCATGCAGCCTCTCAGTTTGGCCAGCTGTGCTACTAGCAGGCCACCAGAAGTTGGGGATGTGGCCTGCCATAGAATCCAGGGGTCATGGGCCCTGGTGGACCTAGCAGTTGGTGACAGAAAGGTGAGCATTGCAAGGTCTGAATCAGCCCAGGTCATCCTCCAGCTGTTTTGCCCATCACAACTGCTGTAGCCCCAGCTCCTTGGCCACTGGCTCCATCACTGCCCCATGCTGGAGCACCATCATCATCATGTACGCTGTGAAAGGGCTAGAGCTGCTGCCACAGTATGGGGCACATGGCAGTGGTGGTAGCAGCCTCAGCTCTGGCTTGGAACACGCAGTGGGAGCCAGAGGTGCACCATGTTCCCTGTGCTGGAGCTGGAGCTACCACTGCTACATGCCCTGGATGAGACCTAGAGCTCCTGCTGCTGCATGCTGGATCCAAGTTGCAAGGAGTCCCAATGCACATCTACACATGCCATTAGTGTGCTAATGCTGCTGAGTAGCCCCAGCTGGCAGGGGGCCCCAGGGATCAGCCTGCCAGCTTGGGGCTGCTCTAGCCAGGCTCAACGTGCTGTGGAGGGGCTGGCCTGCACTGAAACACCCTCGTGCCCCAGCCAGCTGGGTCATCATCTACACATGTGCTGCTGCATATGAAAAAATTCCACAGCAGGGTAGTATTTTTTGTACAATAGGAGTGGTGGATATGTAGACACTGAGATATTTATTGAACAGTTAATCAGTCAACTGAGCAGTAAGTGTCTCATGTAGACATGCCCCCAGGGTCCAGAGCTCCTGTTTTGTGCCTCTGGCTGGATCTAACCTGCAAGGAATCCCAGAATGCATCTGTACATGCCATTAGCATGCATCAATAAACTGCTGATCTTATTGCTCTGTGGTTTATTGTTCCCAGGAAGCTCTTGGGCATGTGGTTTACACGTGCACCTGGACTGCAACACATTGAGCCAGGTTTGAGCAGTCCTGGTTGGCAAGGTGAGTTTGAAACCCCTGCTATTGGCTGTTTGCTAATGTAGATGGGAATTCTCTGTTCTCCTGATTTTCTCACACAGGTTGTTAGGATATTCATTATTAGACACTTTAGTCCAACTAAATTAAATATGCACAAGATATTGTCCTTTTAAGAAATTCACTTAACCCATGATTTAAAAATACCTAAAATTTATTTTGCTATCTATAACTAATATAATTTATTCATTAACATTCATGTCAGCAAGTTACTATTGCCAAGAGCAGTTAACAGTTGCAATGTACAGTACATTTTTATTCTGCAAACTTTCCCAAATCTAAGGATAACATCTATTCTGTACATCTGTACGGTTTATTTTGCCAACCAAACCATTTCTCACTTTGAGGTTAGTGGCATAATTATAGGTCAAATATTGACTACCTGCTCATGTTAACTAGGCCTAAACCTGAAGTCTATTTATACTAAGCATTTATCATTTACAGGCCTTAGGTTCTGTATGCTTCCTACTTGTATGACAGCTTTACTAAAACATATACTGGCAAGTTATAATGATATTGGTACACTGTTAGCAATATTTAAAGGAAAATCCTTTAGTTTATAACAAGTGAACCTGAATCAACTGTCTCAATTGAATTCCCAGCCAAAGCCTATGTCTTAAACCTAAAGTCAACCAACAAATGAAAACCTGCATCAGGTCTAAACTGAAAATGGTAGAATGAGGTCAACTCTTTTTGCAAACCCAATGGACTGCTGGCAGTGGCTATGTTTAATTTCTAGCAATTAAAGTAAATGTGACTCTTAAATATATTACTTTTGACACAGAAAAATGTTTTGTTGAATGTATTAGCTGCCAAGAAGTTACTGTTTTAGTGACTTCAGTCATTTGAGGTCTTTGAATAACAGCATTTATGTGAGTAATATGAATATAATAACCCTTGGTGCAGGGTTGAGAAAGATGCTCTTTTTTACATGTGTATGTGTTAAGGTCAGTGTCCTCACTCCGCATCTTCAATTAATTCTTACATTTTTAGGTCAGTTGGTTCATGTGTGTTGTCATTAAGGGGTCATGGACAGTAATAGAATGTTACAGTGGTTATCTCTCCCAACAGTGTCCAGTCCCACAAAAAAGGTTGACCTGTGTTCTACTGGTGGACCAGGTGTGATAATGTCCAGTGACTGCTGTTTCCATGAAGTCTTAGTGAACTGAATTTGATCTGGACTTAAACAATTTCAGTAGATGATGAATGTGCAATAAATCATAGATTCGTAGATTGTTAGGAGCTGGAAGGGACCTAGCAGATTATTGGGTCCAGCCCCCACACTCCTTCCCCCCCTCCCCCCGGCTCTAGGAAGGGAGACAACTGGGGTTAGTTGACCCCAGCAAGGTGACAGTCTAGTCTCCTCTTGAAAACCTCCAGGGTAGGTGACTGCACCACCTCTGGACAGAGTTTATTCAACAATCTGGACACCTGGACTGTGAAGGAGTTTTTCCTGGTATTAAGCCTGAAGTAGCCTTCCAGGAGTTTGTATCCATCAGTCCTGGTCTTCCCCAGGAGTGACCTAGTGAACAGTTGGTCCCCGAGCTCCTGATGCACTCCTCTGATATAGCAGTAAGCCACTATCAAGTCACCTCTCAACCTTCTCTTCTTTAGGCTAAAGAGGCCCAGGTCCCTCAGCTTTTCCTTGTATGGCTTGCCTTTCAAGTCCCTAATCATATGGGTGGCTCTTTTCTGGACCCTCTCAAGTTTTTTCTTATCCTTATTGAAGTGCAGTGCTAGGAACTGGATGCAGTACTCCAACTGCGGTCTCACCAGTGCTGAGTAAGTACAGTGGGAGTAACACTTCCTTAGTTTTACACGTGATGCATCAGTTGATGCATGCCAGTGTGTTATTTGCCCTGCTGACCACCACCTCGCACTGATGGCTCATATTTCTGCAATGGTCAATCATTACCACTAGGTCCCTTTCAGCCCTGGGGCAAGTCAAGCTTCAGTTTTTTGAAGATTATGTTTATACATGTACCAAAATGTTGGGAACATGTATAGTGTTAAAATCTGTTAACTTACAGAAAATTGTACAGAAACTCTGTCCAGTGGGACATCAATACTGGGCCTATTACTGTCACTGCTATCGGCTTTCCATTATCCTTTCATTCCTTTGGACTAAAGAGATTAAATACTATTGCTTCCACAGCCTTGATGGACTAATAGTGGGGAGAGTAGAAGTGTTCTATTTCTTATTTGCTACCTAGAACAAATGTGTACAATGCTATTTCCCTTTTTGTTGTGCTGGCTTTTCATATGCTAGCTTTGTAAATCCTTAGTACTGTATTTTATATGTACTTTATACTTCTAAAATTTCCATTGCTTAACTTCTGATATTAGAATACTTATTTCTGCCCTATGCTTGGTTCATTGTGAGTGACAATGGTTAGTAGTTCATTCCCAAATTATGTATTTCTCTATATATTTCCTATCATATTCACTTTATCTGTAGTGTCATGTTGTTTTAAGTTGCAGCATATGTAGGCCAACAAGAACTGACATATAGAAAAACAGCATAGTGCAGTGTAATGGTATGTGACACATCATTCAGATTAAAAGGGGAACTCACTTTCTTCAGAATTATAATCTATTCACTAATTATATTTATAATTAATTTATATTCTGTTCTGTATGTTTTTAAATATGACTAACTTTTCCTTTGTGTATAAAAATGTTCTTGTTCTGCTATGGAACAAAACCAAAATCAGAGCAAGACCCACTGCAGGAATGCCTATAGCTTACTGGTTAGGACACTCAGCTAGGTTTAGGAAACCCATATTCAAGTCTGTAATCTGAATCAGAATGAAGACTTGAACCTAGGTCTTCATGGCACCCTGATTGTTAAACTGTTGATTATTCTGCAATGGGGTCCTTAGGTTTGACCAAAAATTTCACCTTGGACCCAGGAAAACTTTCCTGACCACATTTTTGTTAAAACAGATACATTTTTGCAAAAAATGAAGTTTTCATAGATTTAATAATCATTAGGGCTGGAAGGGACCATGGAAGATCATTGAGTCCCGCCTCTTGCTCCAGGGGCAGGAAGTCAGCAGGGATCATAGGATCCCAGCAAGATAAACATCCAATTGGCTCTTGAAGGTGTTCAAAGTAAGTGGTTGAACCACCTCCAGTGGCAGTCTATTCCAAACCTAGGGGGCCCAGACAGGAGCATCCCGTGGGACTGATGCAAAGTACCCATTTAGCAATTTGGCTTTTTCCTGGGCGTCAGTTGTCAGTTGTCCCATCTGGTTTAGCAGGTGTCCAATGTTGCCCTTGCTTTTCCTCTGGCTCCCCACATATCTAAAAAAGGACTTTTTATTGTCCTTGATACTTGTAGCTAGTTGAAGTTCAGTCGCAGCCTTGGGTTTCCTGGTTCACTCCCTGCAGGTCCGGACCGGTGCAGAATATTCCTCCTTGGAGGTGGATCCAGTCCTCCATTCTTTGTAGTCTGTCTTTTTAGATGCAGGAGGTCCGCTAGTTCCCTGGACAGCCAAGGGGGCTGCTGTGCCCTTTTGCTGCCTTTCCTCTAAGATGCAATAAACTTTGCTTGCACATCCAGGATCACTCATTTCAGGAGCAACCACTCATTCTGAATTCCCCTCCCCTTTGGGCTGAGGCCCTTTAAAGCCTCACTGACAAGCCTCCTGAGCTTGTCAAAGTCAGTTTTCCTGAAGTCGAGGACTTCTGTATTGCTGACTGATTTGCCAGCTTTACAGCGGATGGTGAAGGTGATCAGCTAATGGTCACTGTCACCCAGTTTCCCTTCAGTCGTTACGTTGCTGATTAGGTCTTCCCTATTCCCAGAACCAGGTCGAGCAGCGCTTTACCTCTCATCGGTCCATAGACTTCTTGTGTCAGATAGAGCTCATTGACATATGAGAGAAAGCTTTGTGACTGCTCGGATTTGGCCGAGCTCTTTTCTCACAAGATGTCTGGGTAGTTGAAGTTTCCCATGACAACCATGCATTGGGAGTGTACGGCCTCAGCCAATTCCCTGGTGAATTCCTGGTCAATCACTAGATCCTGGGTAGGGGGTCTGTAGTAGACTCCCACCATTGTGTCCCCTGTGCTGTGTTTCCCACACATTTTTAACCCAAAGGGTCTCCAGTCATCTACCTTGGGTGCCAATGTTGGCTTGCAGAGATGCGTAGCCTTTCTTGACATAGAGAGCTACCCCTGCCCCTCTTATCCACTCAATCCCTCCTGTACAGGGTATAGCCATCTATACCTGTGGCCCAGTCATGGGTGGTTCCCACCAGGTCTCCGGTATCCCTGTGACGTCATAGTTATTTGTGTTAAGCAGGAGGACAAGTTCCTCTTGTTTATTCCCCAAGCTCCTGGCATTTGTGTACAGGCAGGCAAGTGACCCTATGTGGGTCCTTGCCTTGCCTACAGCTTGCTCCAGGGCTGGGGTAGGGGTGGGCTCCCTTAAGTGCCTTGGCCTGCTGGCTTTTCAAGGGTTGCTCAGTGGGCCAGCAGTGACAATAGTTCTCCCATCCCCCGGTGGGCTTTGTTTTAATTCACTGGATTGTTTTTGACAAAAAATCATTTAAATGAAAATTCCCACTGTTTCCCTAAATTCTACTTGGGAACCTAAATAACATTTTAAGAAAAAGATTGCTGCAAAATCCAGCTTGGTTTCTTTTGTACAACTAAATTTAGGAATTCAGAGTGTCCCTGTTCCAGTGACTACAAATATAATTAGATAACTTTTTTTTGGACTGAAAAGATCCATAGGTGCCTACACTTGGATATCTATGTGGGTATAGAGGTAGTTTAGTTTGATCACCTGTGCACCTAGTTCTTGCATAAGCTCCACTTCACATGATCCAGTTTGGTGCCTCTAGGTGACCTGGTATATTAGACTGCTCCAAGCACCTTAACTCTCAGAAACACCATTAAATTCATATCTAAATATCAAGGGAGTCCACATGTTGCACAATAGCCTAGTGATTACTTATCCAGGAATTGGAAGACCAGGGTCATAGACCATCTTTACCCATGAGGAGATTTGAAACCACATCTTACACTTCCCAAGACAATGCCTTAAATATTATGGAACATAGAATACATATAATTGGTATATCTAAAAATTATAAAAGAAATAAGTAATAAAATAATAATACATAAATATATAGGTAAATTTATGGGAATGCCCTCCACTCCTGTTAAAACTAGGCCACAAGGCAGCCAACTATGCAAGAGTCATTTGACCAGAAAGAAAGCAAGAGGAGAAAGAGTTAGCAAGAGGAAATTCACTTCCGTAGCTTAAAGATTATGGACATGCACAGACCCCTGGATACACAGCATCCTGGGTTCTCATCTCTACTGCTAGGGTTATTTTGGAGTTTGAAACACTAACTGTCTTATATAAAGTACTTAAGTCCTGGCAACAAACAAGAAGGAACATGCTTCCGTAGCTGAGAGGTTATAGAACTCCCTTGAAATGGATGGGTCTAGGTTTTTTTGGCATTGAGTAATATTGGTTAAGTTAAATGCCTTTTAAATATGATAGATGGATTAAATAGACAGGTCTGAAGAACTTGAGGAATATCAGGAAAAGCGTGGGTCCCTTGCTGAATGGGGGAGGCAGCCTAATGACAGAGGATGTGAAAAAGGCTGAAGTACTCAATGCCTTTCTTACCCCAGTCTTCACAGGCAATGTCAGCTTCCAGACTACTGCACCTGGCAGCACAGTTTGGGGAGAAAGACCCAAGCTGACAGTGGCAAAAGAACAGATTAGGGACTGCTTAGGAAAGCTGGATGTGTACAAGTTCTTGTGTCAGACACAATGTACCCAAGGGTGCTGAGGGAGTTGGCCAATGTGATTGTTATTTTTGAAAACCTGTGGTGATTGATAGAGGTCCCAGACAAAAGGGCAAATATAGTGCCCATCTTTAAGAAAGGGAAGAAGGAGGATTTGGGAAACTATGGTCTGGTCAGCCTCATCTCAGTCCCTGGAAAAATCATGGAAGTGAAGAAGGAACATCTTGAGAACTGTAGACTAGTTGGCTTCATCTCAGCCCCTGGAAAAATCATGGAGCAAGTCCTCAAGGAGTCCAATTCTAAATGCTTGGAGAAGGAGGTGATTAGTAATAGTCAGCATGGATTCACCAAGGGCAAGTCATACTGGACCAACCTGATTGCATTCTATGATGAGGTGACTGGTTCGGTGGATGCAGGGAGATCAGGTGATATGACATACCTTGATTTTAGCAAGGCTTTTGGTACGGTCTCCCACAACATTAACATAAGCAAGTAATAGGATGGAGGTAGGCTGTTCTTACTGATGGCAGATAACAGGACAAGGACCAATAATCTTAAGTTGCATGAAGGGAAGTTTAGGTTAGATATTATGAAAAACCTTCACACAGGAGGGTAGTAAAGCATTGGAACAGGCTACCCAGAAGTTGTGGATTCTGTATTCTTAGAGGTTTTTAGGACCCAGGTAGACAAAGCTTTGTTGAGGATGATATAGCTGGGGATGGTCCTGCTTTGAGCAGCAGGTTGGACTAGATGATCTCCTGAGGTCCCTTCAAACCCTAATTTTCTGTGATTCTATGATTCTAACTACCAAAAAGAACTAAGAAGAGATGTCTGCCTTTGTGTCTATGAAATATACTGCTAAGAGTAAACACTAACCTTGTATACCTGCATAAATTTAACTGGGGTGCGGAATCGGCAGATGTGCAGCTATCTTGGACCAACCGACTGCATATTCGTTAAGTAGCTGAGAATGCTGATGCTCCTTTCTGTTCAAATGCAGTAAGATGCTATTCCGAGGATATAACAACTTATGTGGAGCATCCTGACATGATATCAAAGTTAAAAGGGTACAAGGGTTAGTAATTCTGAACTATATTGGTTTTGTTTCTCAAAGCAGAAGATGCAACCATTTTAAAATCCATTACAGAGCTCTTTCTTTAGAAAAGAAGTTTTTTATTTGGATACATGCCTTTGTTAAGACATAGAATTCTGCTAATAGCTTATATTTAAATTCCTAAATAAACCTGCTGTTCACATTTAATTGCATATAGGGATACAATTTTTGTTTTATGGAGGAGAGAGAGGAGAATCTTTCCCCATTTACAAGGATGTTTCAATGTAAGAATGAAACAACAAGAACAATTTATGAGTCAGTCTTGACTCTCAGATAACTACTTAGTCTTAGGTATTTTTTTTTCCCCTTTACTACTTCTGTTAAAGTAATTGCATAAAATTGAATATGGAAAATGATGATGTCTAAAGTTATTTATAGGCAGTAACTTTTGTGACATTGCCTCTATTAACAACTACTTTTTCCACAGATTGTTGTGTAGATTGTTGTAATTCTGCTGATATAGCCTGATGTTACTCTTCATTACTCTTTTGCCTTTGTCCTTTCCTACAGGCTTACCCTGAGTTTGTCCTGACCTACCTAGAGGAACTAAATGTAAGAGAGGAGGTGACCCAGACAGAAAACCACATTAACCATGGGGCCTGGTCTACAGCTCATCAGGGAGCAGACAGTAGCTCAGCAGAAGAGGTCACTGTACGAAGCCAGAGGCAGGTCAGAGACAGTCCTTTCCAAAACATTTGGAAAATTGGGAAGTTAACCTACATCATTCACATTTGTTAGTTTAAATAAATAAATAAATAATTTGCTTTTTTTTAATGCACTCAGAGGTTTCCAAAATATGAGGCAAATAATATACATTTACATTTGCGTGGTTTTGGTGAGTAAAGATCTTTTTTCACAGATGTTTGAGCCTCCTTTCTTGTTCCATTGTGACGTACTTTTAAATGTAATATTATTTATGTTAAAAGACTTCTTAAAGTAAAAATAAACAAACAAAAATCGTAACTTGTTCAGATTTGGGTTTCTTGATAAATCTTGACATAGCTATTTAGATTTTTGACATTTTCTGCTGATCAGCAGCCTTTCTTGAAAAATTAGACACACATTATTCTAATTAACAATATATAAATTACATGTCTATACTTCATACATACTTCTTAGGTTCTGCAAAAAAATGTCAGCAACCCCAATCAGAAACAACTTTCGGGACCTTTGGACACCCATTTAATGCCTGCAGGTCCCCTAGGGGAGTCTATGCAGCTGACAGTGGCACTGGTGAGGAAACTAGAAGAGAAACATCCTAAGGCCTCAGCTCAAAGGTAAGCCACTGACAGAACTGATATTTATTGTTCAATGACATTAGATGTTTTCCTTCAGTTTCATGTAAGATTGATTTCCTGGATATTATTGAAATATCTCAGAAGCCCTCTGGCTGGTAAGCTAACATGGATTTTTGACCAAAATTAATGAAAAGGGGTGACATTTATGTGCATTTTTTTAAGATTGATGTGTATGCTAAGTTTGATAGTAATTGGGGGATTTACGTTTAAGTTCTACATCTAAACATAACATAACACAAAGTAATAGGACTTTTACTGACATTATGTTGACTTGGTTTGTACCACTAGGCTTAAGCCTGAATAGTAAATGTTTTATTCTAAACTTGAAAGACAAATTGAGCTGGAGCATTGCATGGCACACTGGTATACTCCCAGACCAGGAATTTATTTCAGTTAAAACTAGAAGTAAGGTAGTTAGGCATTTGAAGTTACAAGAAGGGAAAGAATAGCCCTGATTTCAAGGCTCTGTAATTAACTGAAAAAAAATGGGTTTTTTTTATTACATTGATATTTGCTACGCTATTTGTCTTTTTGGGCTGCTATTTTGGTAACTGCATTAAATAAAATGGGCTTTTCATTTAGAAGAAACAGCTCCTAAACATTTACAGTTTTTTTCCCCAACAATACTTCAGCACTGAATTTTAGCACAGCTATGATTTGTTTAACTTGCACAAGACTCAAAGGGGCAGTGATGTGTGCAACAATAGATCCCTTAGAAATTTTACAAATCAATCAACTGTAATAATAAAAGCACACAGATTTTTCCATGTATTGCCGTATTTGGACCAACTTAGCTACCATAAACTTCTTCTTTTCCTGGGATTATTTTCCTTAGATGACTTGCCATTGGCTAGATTGGTCCCTCATTCTGCAAATTCCACTGTTTCCAGTAATTCTGAAATGTAATGTATTGGATTAATTCTGATACCCCCTCATAATCCTATACTCTGATGCTACAAAAATACTAAAAGAGCATATGGTATTATTTGGCTTGCTATTACTTTAAGCCGTTCATGTTTTTGGTAGGTAATTATTGGCAACCAGATAAATCATATTCATCAATCTATCTTTACAGCTCTTTGCCTTAAAGGAAGTTAACTTTATTTGTTTTAATGCATTCATACTTATATTTATTCATATGTAATCCAAGTTTTAAAGTAAATTTTTGTAAATTTTTAATTAGCGTTTCCAAGATAAACTGTAAGAGCTCTAAACAGCTCTTAAAGGCTATTCAGACTCCTTCAAAAAGATTTATTTTGAAATGCAAATTAAAGCCTAATATAACATAATTTACTCATCTTGTGTTTAAAGTAAGGTCTGAATTTAATGCATGCTGTTAAAATATTACCATACAGCTTGGTAAATGATATATTAAAGTATCTGTGGCTTGTTTGAAGCACAATGGGCCAAGTGAAACAAAACATTCTTAACTGTTCTTTCCTGCTTTTGTGCTAAACACAACTTTCTTGTAAAAGAGCACCTCTAAGAAAACATTGGCATTGATTAAAAAAGTATCAAAATCAAGATCGCGCCTTAAGCACATAATTATTTTAATGCCTCTGGTTAAGTCCAATGGGATTTATGCATGTTAAAGTGTCTATAAAACTGGGATCTTAAGCAGTAAAAAAGTAAAACATGTACTAATACTTTTAAATTTGTAACATAATTTTGTATCCAATAACATTCTGAAGTAAAAGGTCTGCTTTCTTCTGCAAGTAGCAAGTGCAAGTATTATTTGAAACACTGTTTAGGTCATCTTCCTCATCAAATATAGTATATGCTCTATATTTTCTTCCTCTCCTTCTTTGGTTTTAACTTGTGCTAGAACATTATTGCATGCTAATGAAGAACTGACACATTCTACTTAGTTATCATTTGCAAAATGGTTTGAGCATCCTTTCAGAGGAAATGCGCTGTATAAAGGTAAGATGCTATTTTATTTGGTGTGCATACCTTTTGTGTTTGGGAAAACTATACATTACCTGTGTAACTCCAGTGTTACCCACTGAATTCTCTTTAAGAAAAGTGAGGGAAATGTTGCCATTTGGGGGAAAAAATAAATTTGCATGAAATTTTTATAGATTGTTAGTATAAGTCTTTCTACTGTATGCCAGGTCAAAAGACTTTAGTCAGGCAAGTCTTCCGTGGAATGGTTCTAGCAATTTAAATTAGCGGTGGCTGAGATTAAGCACTGTCTTTCAAAAGCTGATGCTGAGTAGAAGCTTTTGAGTCCTGTCTAAGTGATGAGCCACTTCACCCAACCTGTATTTGTGCTTTGTCAGCAATTGGTGTTCTGACAAAAGTCAGCTATGTGCTATTGAGGAAAATAATAAACTCTGTTATGTTTATTAATATAACATCCTTTCAAAATCATAATTGCATTAGGGGTATCACCACTACATTTTCCAGCCACATTCAGCCCGATCTAAAGATACGAAGATATAACTGTGAGTGCAGCCCGTGAGTGCAGTTTCTACATGATGGAACATCCATAATATAAGAGGAGGCTTTCATCAGTGCAGGTAGAGAAATTAGTACAGTGCCAGTCATGATTATTCCTTAATCACATCCCTGGTGAAGACTTGCTTTCGGCTTCCTCCTCTGCAGCTGGTCATGAGCACCCCTCCACCTCGTATAGCATTCAGGGGGGAAAAAAATCTTTCCTGGTCCCAGAAAGGCAATTAGTGCTATGTTCACATCAGGCAAAAGGCTTGGTCTATATTTGGATGGAAGAACTGAGCCCTTTCCCCTCCTTTTTCTTCCAACTCCTGATAGTTCCATTACTTTTACCTCTGACTAGCCCTGACAAAAAGACACCTTCATTTTGAGGTTCTAGGGATTACATTAATGAGAATCTGCCCCATTAACAACAGTACAATCAGAGAAAAGTAGGAAAAGAGATGGTTGCATACAAAATTAACTTTCTCTTTGGCAGTTTATTCTTAAGACTATCGTTAAGAAAGATGAAAATAAAAAGGGCTCGAGAACCAAACTGAACAGAAGTCACGGCTAAAACCTGACAGCAATCCTTTATCCATGTACTTTACTTGGCTAATATGACTCTAAATAGCAAACAGTGGTCTTTCTTTGATAAAATATAGCGGGAAAAATTTCTCATAATGAGACTGATTTGGTAAAAATATTGTAAATTTTTCTTTTTAAAATCTTCAGTTCACATTCTTTCCCTGATCCACAACTGCACTGAGGAATTATTCTAGACTTCAGTTGTAATTACAGGTATTACTTTTTTCATAGCTGTGCTTTCTGAAGCCATAAAATAGTGGAAGAGAACAAAAGAATCTGTACATAAGCTGTGATCCAGCAAAGCATGTAAACATGTGAGTAGTCCCATTGAAGTCAAGTGCAGCTAGTCATACTTTTAAAGATAAGCATAGGCTTTATTATCTCTGGACCAAAGTCTTACTGAATCATGGTCTAGGTCTAAAAATGCACAGAAAAGAGCATGAAATTGTGTATTTCTGAGTGCTCTGCTCCACCTGGGCAGTGAGAAATGTGCTCAAAGTTAAAATACATGCTGTCTTGGATCTGGGTCAGAGTGCACAGTGCTTTGTAGGTCTTGGTCCTAAAAGAGGTACAAGCCTCCGATAGGTTTTTTTGTTGTTTGTTTGGGGCTTTTTTACTGAGGTTGATGTTCAGGTTCATTGTTTTTAGGAGGTTTATTAGCCTAGGAAAAATTACTGAAGGAAACATTTTCCCACTCCCATCAATTATAAAGCTATAAATCTGTAGTATTGTTTATAATGGTTAATCAAATGTTTGAGTTTGATGGTTCAAAAGCTGTTCATTCATGGTAAATCCCAAGTGGTTGAAATGTAGATAAAAGCTATGATACATCTTTATTATGTAGAATATGATTACTGCATGATGGCAGATGAAAAGGCATTAAAGAAAATGAAACTTCAGTTTAGTTTTTTTATTTTTGTGAAATGAAGATTTTTTTTAAAGTTATTTTCATCCGGTCTGCTTTAAACACAATAATAAATTATGGGGTTTTTGCATTTAAAAAAAATCTTATATTTGTTCATTTTTAACTGTTCCTCTTTAAGTTTACTCATGAAAAATCCATCTGTCCCTTTATGGGAAAACCTCTTTTCACTGAAATGCAAGACAATTCTTCATGATGTATCTGCCATGTAAATGTTCTAAAGGTTAAAGCTTTGAATTGGTGACAAATTAGCTTTCATTACATGCTTTAGTAGCATCCTGACAAAATTATTCTGGTAGCTGTATCAGCTAGATATCCAAATTCAGTTTTCTGCTTCTCAGATGAAATAGTTCATCCTGCTAAACATGGTAGGAAGCTATCATAAATGTTACATGCCTATTTTCTGAAAGCATTAGGACATATTTGTTTACATTAGTTTATCAAATTGAGCAGTTTACCTTTATTTAAATTGAATGGGGGTTGTGTGGGGAGGACTGTAGCAACCGACAAAGCATGGTGACCCAGCTTGTCACCCAATGACCTGTGAGAAGGAAATAATGAACTGTGAGTAGCTGTCATCTTAACTGTTTCTGACAGTTTGGCTATGGGCACATCTGTGTTAGTTGCATGGAAAGGCCTTTGTTGTTTTCCCACTAGTGACTTTGCAGACCGCTGTGGGGTTTGCTAGCTGCCCTGCTCTTACACTTCCCCTCCTCTTTTAGTAGGGTGAGCAGCTGTCACTGATGGGGCTGACATTTCTTTTAATGATTTAGTTGGCATTTATATAATTAAAAACCAAAAATCAAATGAAAATATTAGAATCTTGGGTTCTCATAAATGGATTTACTGCCTATTTTATAAGAACTTGCTCTAAGATCTTTATAAAAATTACATCTTTCTAACTTATGTTTTTGCCTTTTCTACATAATCCACTGCATTATTTTTTCCTTACTGTTTGTTGGCGGTCTTCATCCTTAATATCATGCCCTACTTAATGATTTTCAAGTCACTTAAAAACAAATGTTAATACAAATATTTTAGATGATCAAAAATATCCTTTTACTTGTACTTACAGTAAATTTAGCGTGATTTTCCTGCATAAAAATAATACTATTATGTTTGGTCTTATTCAGTCTGAAAGGAAACAGATGTTTCTGCGCCTAGAATGACCAAAATATCCAAGCTTTTTTGGCGCACAGTATTGCCAAAAGAAAGTAAATCTTGGGTAATTTAGCCCTTAATGCTATTAGCATGTTCATCGAGGAGACTGCTTTAAATATGCCTATTTGCATAACAGAGTTTCTAACAGCTAATTTGCAAAAGGCGGTTGTTAACAAAAACTTGAGATCATTGCTTATGAAAGATAATGAAATTGATACAATGATTCATAGTGCATCAGAAATCCATTCTAACAATATGTAAATGTACACGTTGAGTCTGCTTTACTGCATTTAACATGTTCTGAATGGACAGTTCCAGTGCATTCCAGGAGGTCAGTTTTTAAAATGCTTCATTAATGCTAGAAATACAGCATGTGTGTGTATATTCCTTTATTACTGCTAAACATTTGCCTCTTGTGGGGATTTTTAAAACTTTTTTATTCATGTTTGTTACCAAATGTTGGTAATTCCAATAAACTAGTTATCAAAGACTTTACTAAGGTTTTTCTGCAGAACATGAAGAAAATGCATGAATAGGAAAAATACTGAGAACTAGATGCATTATTCTTTTTATATAATATTACAATTACATTTTCATAAAGGATGAAAATACCTTAAACTATGTAAAGTCTCTCAGTAAATGGACTCAATATGGGCCCTATACAGGGGAAATGTTTTTTTATACCCTGACCCATGGCAAGGACACAATTTCCTTAAGGGCTCTTACTCTAGCAAGCTGTATGGACTAGAATAGTGGTCACAGACCCTGTCCTACTTTCATGGGATGCTAGGGTCTTTATCTGTACATAATCACAGATCCTAGTGCTCCTCCCTGGCACATTTCCAACATGCCTCTAATGCCATCCTCTGTTCTAGTCTATTTAAAGGTGATACAAAGACCCAAAGACCTGTTATGCAGGCACCCTGTACAACTGCTTCACTGCAGGATGCACAAAGTGAGGAAGGCTATGTAAGTGCCTACTCAAATTAAGTGTTTTTACCCATTTGTCACAAACATATGAAATTAAAAAAGAAAGTAGTTCATTAATTTTAATTGTTGTTATTACTATTGTTTCAATTTCAAAAAGCTCCAGACAAAGCCCCCATCATGCTGGTCCATGTTCTCAGCATCTATGCAGCCTATGCAAACAAGATAGGAATGATGGGAAACGGATAGAGAAGGAATGTCACTTACCCAAGTTCTCTTAGCAGCTCAGTAGCAGAGCAAGTAGCCTGGGACCAGGTCTATACAGTTCAAGACAGCACCATACAGAGAAACCCTGAAGCAGCTCTGTGTACACAAATTTCAGAACCAGGAGCTGTAATACACCTGGGACAAACAGCAGTGGTACCACATTTGAGGTAATTAGCTCTGCTGAAAAACAAGACTTATTAAGATGATCATAGCCCCATGCTAACGCAGGTATACTGATTCCAGTTCCAGAGCTCATGCATGCATACCTAGCTTAGCACGTCCTTTTTTGGTGACATTAGGTACCATACAAACAAGTTTAGATATCCTAATTCCCAGTCCAGTACACTATTCATTAGACAGTAGTGCTCAGAGGCAAATTAATAAAAACCTCAAATCAAATCCATTTACTGGGATCAAAAGTGCAGGAAATATGTTGATCATCCCAAAGACAAATTTGCAGAATATATTTTCTTCAATATATTAAAGAAGCCATTAATCAGTTCTGCAGGTCTAGTTTGAGTTAATCTTTTTTCTGCAGCTCAAAAACAGTTCTAAACTGAAAGCAAGTGTTCTGACAAAGAACTGAAATGATGGATTCCTTTTACACTGGTGGCAATTAGGGTTTGTTGAGCAGCAAAGAGCCACTTTTAAACTCATCTGAGTCTTTTATTGACAAAAGTTAATAAGCATATAAAAAGACATAAATATTGGCTGAGGCTATGGCAAGATTTGTTTACATACAGATATGCACATCAGGTCATACAACTTTGTTTAAACTTTGCAAAACCATTGGCCTTTGCATTGATTTATCTTCCAAGCAACTTCATTTTACTAGGTTAGAAGAAAGCTTAGATTATTTTGTAAGAATATTAATACATTTCTTTTTCATGTATAACAAAACAGTAGAGAAAAAGAGTAGTTTCGATACTTCTTTTCAAAAGAGGTTATTATTGCAACTATATACCATACTAATGTTTGTCAGGAAATTGCTTCTGTGACATGTATTAACTCCCTTTTTTATTAATGTAAGGATCTTGGTAATCAACACAGATCTCTGTTTTTCTAGCAGGCCTTTGGACTGAGACTTGATGAAATTCAAATCTTTCCCTAGACAAGTAATTGGACATACGAAGGGACCTACCTTAATTGGAGTGAGATGAAGGGCTTTTCACAGCCTGCTCATGGTACACAGAGCCAATTTCAAGGGCATTTTGCAGTGGCCTCCCCCCTCCTCACTGATTGACTGAGAGACCCTGCCTTTTGCTGGTGATTGACAGAATGGGATGCCCTTCATGTGGTCCTGACTCTTGTCACTGACTGGCAGAGAGGTCCCCATAGGAGAGGAGGGATTGGGGTAGCCGCCATCTTGGCTGCTCCCTTGCATGCCACTCTGCCAGCTGGCACCTTCCCCTTGAGTTTGGGGAGTTTGGGGAGGAATTTGTTCATATACACTAAAAATGGACTGTGACCAGTGAGAGGGGAGGTTTATCTTTTTTTCTAGAGTATGTTAGTAGTTCATTATGACAGGATCTGTCTGTTTAGAATTTAGCCATCTGTGATCAGGGAAACGTTGTTGTTGTTTGTCACAGTTTTGGAGTCACAATAACTCTTTACAGTTTTGGTGATTTGTCTCCCCAAGATGCAAGCACCCAGCTTTGATTCCTGCTCCACAGTACAGCAGCTCTGGTAATTCTGTTTAGGCAGCTGAGGGAGTCAAAGGACTATTAATGGGCCATTGAGTTAATGGTCCATTGTTCTTCACTTCACAAGGGCTATTAACAATCATCTATCCTTTTTAATCATAGAATCAATGAGTTGGAAGGGACCTAAGCCCATCCTCCCTCAGCTTGCGGCCATTGTTCCTGGTGACTCCAAGGGGGGCCCTGGTGAACAGACTTTCCCCGAGTCCCTGCTGGTGGCCCCTGATAAAGTTGTAGGCAGCCACAAGATCCCCCCTCAGTCTCCTCTTGCAGAGACTGAATAGATTCAGGTCCCTCAGCCTCTCCTCATAGGGCTGGCCACGGAGGCCCTCAACCATACGAGTGGCCCTCCTCTGGACCCTCTCCGGGTTCTCCATGTCCTTCTTGAAGTGCGGCGCCCAGAACTGGACACAGTACTCCAGCTGGGGCCTGACCAGCGCCACATAGAGGGGGAGCAAGACCTCTCTGGACCTGTTAGTGATGCCCCTGTTGATGCAGGACAGGGTGCGGTTGGCTCTGCCTATTGCTTCATCGCATTGGTGACTCATATTCATCCTGGAGTCAGTCCTGACTCCAAGATCCCTTTCTGCCTCTGTGCCACTGAGACAGTCAGCCCCTAACCTATAACCATAATGCTGGTTTCCTCTCCCCAGGTGCAGCACCCTGCACTTGTCCTTGTTGGACCACATCCTGTTCAGATCCACCCACTTCTCCAACCTATTCAGGTCTGCCTGGATGCAGTCCCTGCCTGCCGGTGTATTCACTTTACCCCACAGCTTGGTGTCATCAGCAAACTTGAACAGGGTGCTCTTCACACCCTTGTCCAGGTCGCTAATGAAGATGTTGAACAGCACCGGCCCAAGGACCAAGCCCTGGGGGACTCCACTGCCTATACCCTCCCAGGTTGACATCGACCTATCCACCTAATGGATAGATGATTGTTAAACATCCTGGCCAAGGGATGATACTTTGGTTTGGAGTCACAGGTAAACTGCAAACAGAGAGAGTGACAGCCAGTCAGCCATCATCGTTGTCCAAAAGCAGATCAAAGTCAGTCATCAGGTGACTGATCCTTTAGCAATGACTGGAGACTATCCATCCTGCTATGACTCATTCAAGGCCACCCATGTCCAAGCCAATCAGAGTTTAGGATGAGTATTTTTTGAATCACTTCACATTGAAAAATCAGAGAGAACTATGGTAATATCAGAAGATCAGAAGAACAAATGTGACATTGATTTATATAGCTCAGAGGACAATAATGCTAGTAAATTGAAATTCTTTTTTGTGTAAAATGAGAGAAAAACCATTAGGAGAAGAATCAATAACCATCTACAGGATGATGGAACTATAAGTAAGAATTACATATTTGGATAAGGAACAAAACACGTCACGTGAGCTTTATTGCTTCTAATGATAAAATTTCAACATTAGTAAGTTAATGAAATGTAGTAAATATTATATTCTTGGACTTTATTGCAGATTTTATCACAATGCTTCATGGAATCCTCCTGTCAAAGTGAATTCAAACTAACTTGGATATAACTGTCCCATGAATTGAAAATTGGCTGGAGAAATGTGAGCGAAGGGTAATGCAAATGTCAAAGGCTGATCAAGAGAAGTCCAAATCTTTGGGATGCTTTAACAGACAATTTGTTTTGCCAGGGTATTTTTATTTTAAATGTCATCAAATTGAGATTGGCTGGATATTTTTTTCCCTATCTCAGTATTAGATCCACACTCTTTGCAAGTTTCTGACTCAAAGTCCTTAGAATCAAACTTCCAAATAAAACATAGCAACCAATGGTTACAGAAGTATAATGCCCAGGTTTGGGGCCCTGGGCAAACCCTGTAGGGGAACTGAGAGGTGGGGGCAAGGATTCCAAAGGCAGGAGTAGGAGGGGAGGCTCAGATGTCATATTCCAGAGCCTGGCAGCCCTAACTGTAAAGTAATGCCTCCTTCTCTCTAATAATTTGTGGCTGTTATTTCTAGTAACTCCCGATAGTGCCCAGGGGAACAGAGCCTCCCCCAGTTTCCGCTGGTCCCCCCTGGTGAGTTTGTAAATGGTCACCAGATCCTCTCTCAGCCTTTTCTCATGGAGGCTGAATAGATTCAGGCCCTTTAGCCTGACCCGCTGCCTCTTGACCATGCTAGTGGTCCTTCTCTGGACCTGTCGAGGTTAGCCACATCCCTCTTGAAGTGTGGCGCCCAGAACTGGATGCAGTACTCCAACTGTGGCCTGACCAGCACCACATAGTGGGGAAGGATCACCTCCCTGGACCTGCTTGTGATGCATCTGTAGATGCATGACAAGGTGCAGTTAGCCTTACTGACCACTTCCTTGCATTGGCGGCTCATGTTCATCCTGAAGTCATCAATGATTCCAAGATCCCTTTCTGTCACTGTGTTGACTAGAAGGGTGTTCCCCAGCCTGTAGGGGTGTTGCTGGTTCCTTCTCCGTAGATGAAGCACCCTGCAGTTGTCTGTGTTGAATTCAACCTATTCTCATCCACCTACCTCTGTAACCTGTCTAGATCTAACTGGATTCTGTCCCTCCCCTCCAGCATGCCCACCTTTCCCCACATCTTGGTGTCATCAGTGAATTTGGACAGCATGCTTTCCACACCCACAGTCAGATCACTTATGAAGATGTTGAATGGTACAGGCCCCAAGACCGAGCCCTGGGGGACTCCACTGCCCATATCTCTCCAGGTCAAAAATGACCCGTCCGTCAGCACTCTCTAGCCAATGTGCCACATATCTGACTGTGTAGGCATCAATGCCACAGTCACCTAGTTTTCTTTTTATGAGAGTGGGGTGAGAAACAATGTCAAAGGCCTTCTTGAAGTCCAGGTGGATGACATCTACCTCAATAACTGCATCCAAGGACTTGGTGACTTGGTCATAAAAGGAAGCCAGGTTAGTCAGGCAGGATATGCCCTCAATGAACCCATCTTGGTTGCCCCTGAGCACTGCTGGGCCCCTGCAGATGTGTTCCTTGATAATTTTCTCAAAGGTCTTCCCAAGGACTGAAGTAAGACTGACTAGCCTATAATTGCCGGGGTCCTCCTTTCTCCTCTTCTTGTAAATGGGGACCATATTGGCCCTTTTCCACTCTGGTACCTGGCCAGAGCCCCACGAGCGCTCATAAAGCCATGCCAGGGGCCCCGCTATGACTGCCACCTATTCCCTCAGCACCCTCAGGTGAAGAGCATCTGGACCTGCTGATTTAAATATGTCCAGCCCCTCCAAAAGTTCCCCAACTAGGTTGTCCCTGAGCCTAGGCATGACGGCGCCTCCCCTGGGTCCATCCATAATCCTAGTGGGGGAAATGTCCCGGTCCTTGTTCAGGAATATGGAAGCAAAGAGTTAGTCAAAGAGGTCAGCTTTTTCATCTGTTGCAGTCACCAGATTGCCAAGCCTATCCTGTAGGGGTCCCATGCTACCCAGTGCCACCTTCTTATTCCCTATGTATTTGAAAAAGGACTTTTTGTTACCCCTAATTCTGGTTGCTAGCCCTAGCTCCATCTCTGCCTTGGCCTTCCCAATAGCCTCCCTGCAGTCACAAGCAACGGAGATGTAATCTTCCTTGGTGATTGCCCCTTGCTTCTATTATTTGTACACCTCCTTTTTTGCCATCAGGTATTTCTGGATGCCTTTGCCAACCCATGGGGGCTTTTTAGCACTCCTGCCCCCCTTTGTATGCATTGGGACTGACGCACTTTGAGCTCGGAAGATCTTATCCTTGTGGAACAACCACCCATCTTGGTCTCCCATCTCATTGAAGCCCCAATGCCGCTCCTACTAATCTTAGCTCATTGAAGTTGGCCCTCCTGAAGTCAGGGACTTTTGCCTTACTGCTTGCTTTCACCACCCTGTGCTGGATTGTGATTAATTACTGTGCATTAATGCATGTGTAGACATGACTTGGCACTAACTTTAATGCTGGGTCTGCCCATCCACTCAGGGGCTGGCCTGAGCCTGGCCCTCCTGGTTGGGAGCTTGTCCTGGCCTGAAACTGGGCTGCCTCTCTGGCAGCCTCTAGCTGCAGGCTGCAAAAGCCTGCAACCATTTTGTCCCCTGGGGCACACACCAGAGGCAGCCTGAGAGAGCCTGTTGCCTAACCATGAACACTGAAGGCTCTGAGTGGCCCCTGGACAGGACCCAGGTAGCCTCTGCCAGTCCTGTCTCCTATCCAGAGCTGGTGCTTGGCCAGAGGTGAGTGTTATAAAGGGCTGAAGCCTGCTGCACACCTTGCCCAGCCATGAGATCTCCCCAGGGATGGTGGTTAGCTCTCTGTAGCAGCAGGTTCAGCACCTGCCCCCTGTTGCTGCTCCCCCACAGCAATGTCTCCTGTGTTTACAGGTACTGTGGCACATTTGCTTCTGCCACATGGGTTCCAGTCCCTGGTCATACTGCTCTGTTGAGCACTCCTGAGCGCTGTCTAGGGACAGCCACACAGGGACAGCCACGCAGGGGCCCAGATAGCCAGCGTGGGACACAATGTCCTCATCATCCTCCCTGTTGAGTCCTGGCCCCACCCACATGCACACACCCAAGCCTTCCAGCCGGGCACCCAACTGGACCCAGGAGTAGATTGGTGACCTTGTGGCCCTCTGAGGTGATGTGGAGGTGCAGAGGCAGTTTGTGTGAGGTGGGCTCTTGAATGCCCACATTTATGGGGCTCTGTTGGGTGGGATGCAGGAGTGAGGGCACTTCCAGACAGCATGGCAGTGCTGAATAAAGGTCAGGGCTTTCTGTGCACAGTGGGTGGCTGTGACCAACCACAATCATTGGTCTGATCGTGCCCTTAAAACCATGTCCTTCATGTGGCAGCTGACCCAGATTTTAGCAACCCAGGACCCAGGCTTTACTCCTACAGTGATCACCAGCAGGGGTGACCTGCCAAGCCCCTGCCTTGCCCCAGCCCTTCTGGTGACACATCACTGGACCGTGGGCCGAGGACACCAAATGCAACTGGTTGCCATCACCAGCTGAGAGGTCCATGCTGAGCTGCCAGCTTCACCAGTCCTGGCCATGTGGTAAGTCCTGCATTGGAGGAAGGGACCTCAAAACTCCCACCGCTGCCCCCAGCCCCAATCCCAGCCCCTGCCTCCCCGCCCAGCCTGGCCCAGCTGCACTCCCCTGGCCCTGGCCTCCCTCTCCCCCCCTTACAGCATGCAGAGAGGCAGGGGCACAGTTCAAAACTGTCCCCCCAGCTGGGTGGCTGTGGGCATCTCACACCCCAAGGAAGGATCGATGCTGGTGGCAATGTCCTCCTCAGCAGCAGGAGCAGGGACATGTACTGCTGCCACAGGTAGCCTTCCAGGCATCAGCAGAGATTGTGAGGCAGGCCAGGATTGCCCCCCAAGCCATCGAAGCTCAGGGTCCTAAATCAGAAGCTCAGGTGTGATTGGGTCACCAGGACGATCAGTGGCCATATGGCATAATGGCTAAAGCGCCCCTCAGCCTGCATGAGCAACTCATTGTGTACCACCCAGGGTATACATAGTACGGGAATGCTTGGGGTGCAGCAGGGGCATGGGGGGAGGGGAGCCGACTCCAGGACATCTCCCTGGAGTGACCCCCAGTGGGGAGGGCAGTGGTGTGGCCAGCCCCTCACCTCAGTTGTCTGGGGGACCTGCATGCCTCAAGCCCAGAATCTGTGCGCTGGGAAGCAGCGCAGCAGAGTGGTTGGCCTTCAGGGAGGGGGTGTGGCAGCAGGGTCCGGAGCCACAACAGCAGGTGCTGTCAGGAGCCTGACTTGTCCTGCCCTGGGAAGGGGGTAGGGGAGGCAGGCTGCCTGCATCCAGCAGCCTGCTGGTCTCAGGGGAGCAAGTGGGGATGGGATGGGTTTCGGCTTGTGCCCACCTGGGCTCAGGTCTGCCCAGCCAGACTTACCATGGCCCCTGGGCACCCGTGCATGGTCGACACATAGACACAGCTTTAAATTTTTTTTTACATACCTTGAGGTAGCAGGCACGGCTTGTGATAGCTGTGATGGTAAGGCACATGGAGCGTCCCACAGGAGTGAGAGGGGCCCTCCACATGCTAAGCTGTGAACCTGGAAGTGGACCAGAAGTACTTCCAGTCCACTTCTGGGTCTGCCAGGGAGCATGCTACCCCCCCATGCCTCCCTAGCTTGGCAATCGGCCACAGGGGGACCCCGGGTGCCTCCCCCAGACCCAGGAGGCACCAGTCACCAAGATGGGGGAGCATGCCCCCTGCACGCTCCCTGGCGGACCTGGAAGTGGACTGGAAGTGCTTCTGGTCCACTTCTGGGTCTGCTGCCAAACAGACTGAAGAGCCCCTCCATGTGCCCCGGCATTGCAGCATTCATGAGTCCCTGCTACCTAGAGGCATGTAGAAAAAACATTTAAAGCTGTCTCTGTCTGAATCACCATATCTTTCCAAATCTCTCTGAATCTATTTGGAGGGTTTGGATTCAATTTGGAGAGATTAAAGGGTCCTCTGATTCAATTCTGATTCAGAGATTCAGCCACCAAGTTGGGCCGAATCTCTGCCAAATCAAATCAGGGACCAAGGCTTTGCACAGCCCTAATATCCAGTGTCTTTTGACTCCTCAGCGCAAATGGCCACATACTGTTTTACAGCTGGGTTGCCACCAGAGAGCCATTCATTCGAGTCCATTGCGGGGCTTGTACTCACACCTCTGAAACCACATCAGTTCTGACATCTTGATTGCTCTACCACCATGGCTCATCAAAAAAGAATGTAAAATATCTATAAAAAGATGGAAGCAAGAAAGCAACATATATTCTGAATAACAGAAAACACTTCCTGATATTAGACTGAAGTATAGTTACAAAATCCTAGTTTCTCTCTAAAAATATCTTTTTTCTCCTTTCAAAACAGCTGCTTCTTTTTTTGTATAAATGACAGTGGCCTATATCAATATCAATCAGTATTTAACTGATCAGATTATTTTCTTCCATGATCAGATGGATCTTTAGTTGCCTGTACACTTATATATATA
>NW_017728947.1:22789789-22811555 GCF_001723895.1 Crocodylus porosus
GTATATATGTATAACAGCTTTATTTTCACTGAGGGGCTTGCATGACTATGTTTTTGAGAGTGTTTTTTAAATGGGACAAGCGGAACTCTTTTTAAACTTATCTGTGAAACCCACAGATATCTCAGCTCAGAGCTGTATGTTAACCCCCTTTTTATCAACAACAACAAATATGATATGAAATAGAAAGGAACAGATAGGTTTCATAATGTAGTAGAGTGAAGGAAGTACCTCAAAGAAAATATTAATGCTAATCCAGAGCCAAAGGGTCCTCTTAGGACTTTGCTTTCCACTCCTTATCCCCCCTCCCCAATTTAGCCACCTTTGTTGGTTTCCACCCTCACCCCCTCCATTTCTCTGTGTTGTGTGTACAAACCCAATGGCTAAGTAACAAACAAACAAAACAACCCCCACTCCCAAGAAAATGCATTTCAGAGATGGGAAAATTAGCTTTGTATGCTACTAGAGTGCAACTCTAGGCTTCAGCAACAATAATAGCGATTAATTTGTAATTGTGTGTTGCCCCCTGCTCCTCTAGCCATCTGCAGATGGTGGAAAGTGGTTGTGAATGGCAAGAAACAGGGAGGCTAGCAGGGAGGGAAACCAATGACAGATTGAATTTTCCCTCCTTGCTATGCATGGTCTGTTCTCTTCCATTCATATTCATACAATCGTAGAAATTAGAGATGGGAAAGACCTAATAGGTCATTTTGTCCATATTCCAGCCAATGTAGATTTGTGCTTTCTACAGTATATCTTTATAGTGTATTGCCTTGTACATCTTTAGAGGATTAAAGCAATGGGATTTTTATCATTTCCCTTGGGGGGCAAGACTTTTTCCTTAGTCCTCTGTCTAAGGAATATTTTTCTGACATTTAGCAAAAAAAAATCCTTTGCTCAATTTCCTCCCATCATTCCCTTTTGTACCACAGTGGTTTGCACCTTTCAAATGTAGTGGATAGCTATTTATCTTACTCCAAGTTTGTGTGCATATTTCCAATACTGAAAGTGCTTAGAATCATATTCAGGCATATTCTGAGCTTTACAGAAAACGCATCGTTTTCATGATAAATAATATACGTCATACTTCTAATGTAATCCACATCACAAAACTTTTTTTCTTGCTGTCTCATACAGGAAATCCCAGTTTCAAAAGTGAGACATTTTCCTTTCAAGAATATTTGTGGTCAAATTTTCAAAAGGTGTAGAAGTGGCTTAAACACACCAAGCCCCAAATCTTATTGACTTCCTTGGGACTTTGGTTTCTAACACCAAAAGCACTTTTGAAAATGGAACCAAGGCTCCTATTCAGTATAGATACTTAACAAAAATGTGACAACATCTCATTGCTTTTGAATGCATTTTAGTACTTTTAAAAATACCATCATGGCTACAGAGTCACTCCAGCAGTACTATATCATTGCTTTTTTGTCATTTCTCCTAATTCAGTAAAATCTAAAAATACAGTTAATGTTGTGTTTACTACTTCTTCCAATATGTTGAGTAATACTAGATATAATATTGGTCTCTGAAACATCACACTTAGTTGCCTCTCCACTACTGAATATCTTGGAATCTTTTCTTCTTGTTGTCTATCAATACATTTTAAATAGTTTTTATCTGCAGCACTGATATTATTTCATTGTGGTATTGCTTAGAAGTCCCATGCTGGGATCAGGACCCCAATGTGATAAGTGCTATTCAAACAAGTCAAACAAAGATAATTCACGCTCCAGACAACAATCAGTTTTTGTTCCATTTGGCAATGCTTATATACAAGCACATTTTAATCTATTGTTCATGCAAGTTTCCATGAGAATTTGTATCAAATTCTTTAATAGAGTCAAATACAGGAAATTACATTTGCTGTTTTCCATTCAACCTATAGCTTGGTGATTTGTTCTTAGGATATGTACAAATGTGACATTTCAACCAGTTTGCAGTTTCAGCAGTTGGAACGCCATGTGTACAAGCATGTGTTCAAAGCACTGTGTTTAACAATGTGTTCAAAGCACTTCAGTTACTTTTGAAAATGGCCTACACAGTGGAGATTTCCACTGTGTTGGATGAGGTTGAAGTGCTAATCAGTTAGGGTGCAAGTACTTGAATGAGCACTTGTACATCATCTCAGTCAATTGCAGGCATTGCATTGACCTCCACAATCCCATAGTTCATTGTTTACAGACTGCTTCCTTCCCCCCATAGTGGGACACTCTATGACTTGGGCTGCCCTCTAGTGCTTCAGGCTGTTACAGAACAAGCCCCTCTCTCTGTTAGCATTGAGGCAATAGTATGCTCAGCTCCTCAGTACAAGGTTCCAGGGGGACATGGGGACTGAGGCAACTGTGTCCCCCCTGCTCAGGCCTCCGTCTTGAACCCTCTGGATCCAGAGCCAGACCTAGATCCGAGGTTACATACCCAAGGTTGGTGGGAGTGGGGCTGGCTGGGGAGCACCTGGCAGCTGCACGAGCTGGGAGATTCTGCAACTTGGCTGGTTACACTCTCCCCCGGGTCCTGAAGTCTCCCAGGGCATTTAAATAGCCACCTGGGGAGTGGAGTCTCTTGGGATATACAGTTGCTGAGTGCTCCTCTGCTAGCCATTTAAATGCCCCAGGAGATTCTGGAGCTGGTGGGAGCATGGCCAGGCAGGGATAGGGCGGCTATCATAGAGGACATTCCGGTTTTCTGCTACTTTGTCCTCTGTTCTCTATTGATATGAAATAGAGCACCTTTATGTCCTCTATTTTTCTGTTCAAGAGAAAAATAGAGGACATAAAGGCGTCTGGTTTTGTATCAATAGAGGACAGAGGACAACTGGACTGTCCTCTGTGATGGCCACCATAGGCAGGGAGTGCCCAGCAATTTAAGTGTCCTGGGAGACTCCAAAGTTTGGAGGGCATGTGGTCAGCCAGGGAGGGCCTAGTAGCTAGACTCCCTGGCAAACTTTGCTTCCCAGGCAGCTATTTACATGCAGCCTTAAGAGACTCTGAGGCTTGGAGGGAGCAGTTGAGGGTGGGGGTGGAATGGGTATATGCACATTTTGCAGGTATTATCTGCTGGTTACGCCTTTGAAATTTTGGCCTTAATACTGCTACCATTTAATATAAACTGACTGAAAGTTGTGTCTATTCAAGGTAGCCAGAGGGACATTTTAAAAATGTCAGGATGGTGCTTGAAAATGAAGTGCAGATTTTCCAAGAAAATATATAGCATGAATTTAAAACATAGAAGACAAATCCCTATTTCATGTGTAACTGTCCTAGTGGTTATTACCTCTATAGAGAGCTCAAATTTATAGTTTCATAGTTAGTAGGGTTGGAAGGGACCTGAGCAGATCATCAAGTCTGACCCCCTGCCATGTCAGGAAAGAGTACTGGGGTCAAACGACCCCAGGAAGGTGATTGTCAACCCTTGTCTTAAAGACCCCCAGGGTAGGAGCCAGCACCACTTCGCTTGGAAGTTGGTTTCAGATCCTAGCCGCCCTGACAGTGAAGTAGCACCTCCTGATGTCTAATCTGAATTTACCCTCTGCCAGCTTATGATCATTACTTCTAGTCACTCCTGGTAGTGCTTGGGGAAACAGGGACTGCCCCAATGCCTGCTGGTCCCCTCTGACTAGTTTGTAACAGGCCACTAAGTCCCCCCTCAGCCTTCTCTTATGGAGGCTGAACAGGTTCAGGTCCCATAGCCTGTCCTTTTAGGGCTTGCCCTGCTGCCCCCTATCATGCAAGTGGCCCTCCTCTGGACCTCTCCATGTTGCCCACATCCCTCTTGAAGTGCGGCACCCAGAACTTGACGCAATACTACAGCTGCGGCCTGACCAGTGCTGCATAGAGGGGGAGTATCATTTCCCTGGACCTGCTTGAGATGCATCTGTGGATGCATGACAAGGTGCGGTTGGCCTTCCTGACTGCATCCCCACACTGCTGGCCCATGTTCATTTTGGCATCAATGATGACTCCAAGATCCTTTTCTGCCTCTGCACTGACAAGAAGGGAGTTTCCCAGCCTGTAGGTATGGTGCTGGTTCTTCCTCCCCAAGTGCATCACCTTGCACTTGTCAGTGTTGAAACATATCCTGTTCTTGTCTGCCCACCCCTGTCTAGGTCACTTGCAACCTATTCCTCCCTTCTAGCATGCCCACATTCCCCCACATCTTAGTGTCATCAGCAAATTTGAATGTGGTGCTTTTTACCCCCTTGTTCAAATCGCTGATGAAGATGTTGAACAGTGTGGGCCCAAGGACCAAGCCCTGCCCACTGCCCACATCCCTCCAGGTCGAAAATGATCCGTCCACTACCACTCTCTGGGTGCAGCCCTCCAGCCAGTTGGAGACCCATTTGACTGTGTAGGTGTCAATACCACAGTCCCCCAGTTTCTTAATGAGAATGGAGTGAGAGACAGTGTCAAAGGCCTTCCGAAAGTCCAGAAAGACTATGTCCACTGCTACCCCTGCATCTAAGGTTTTGGTGACCTGGTTGTAGAAGGCCAGCAGGGTGGTCTGACAGGACCTGCCTCTAATGAACCCGTGTTGGTTGCCCCTATGCATATTCTCCCCTGCTGACCCCTAATGGACATATGCCAAAATAATTCTCTCAAAAAGCTTACCTAGGATGGAGGTAAGACTAACTGGCCTATAGTTCCCCAAGTCCTCCTTCTTCCCTTATTTGAAGATGGGAACCACATTGGCCCTCTTCCAGTCCTCTGGCACCATACCAGAGCACCACGAGTGCTCGTACAGCTGTGCCAGGGTCATAGTTTTCATTATGACCTAAGCTAATCCCTCAGCACTCTGGGGTGGAGATCGTCCGGACCAGCTGATTTAAATACATCCAGTCCCTCCAGAAGTTCCCTGACTAGATCCTCCCTGACCCAAGGCCTACGAGTGCCTCCCCTGGGGCCTGAGGGGGGCCCAGTAGGGTGGCTGTTCTGGTCTCTGCTCAGGAAAATGGAGGCAAAGAAGTCATTAAATAGGTTAGCTTTGTTGTCTGGTGTGATAACCAAATTTCCTAGCGTGTCTTGCAGGGGCCCCATGTTACCCAGTACCTTCTTTTTGCCCCCTATGTATTTAAAAAAGGACTTCCTGTTGTCCTTGATCTGGGAAGCTAGTCCCAGTTCCATCTCCATCTTGGCCTTCCTGACTGCCCCCCTGCATCCCCGAGCAACCACAGTATAATCCTCCCTGGTGATGGACCCTCCCTTCCATTGGGTGTACACCTTCCTTTCAGCTAGGAGACATTCCTGGATGCTTTTGGTGAGCCATGGGGGCTTTTGTGCCCTCCTTCTCCCTGTGATCTGTGTTGGGATTATCTCCCTTTGGGCTTGGAGGATTGTCTCCTTAAGAAGCGACCAGTTTTCTTGGACACCTGGCTCCCCTACCCTCCGGGACCTCAGTGCTTCCTTGACTATTCTCCTTAGCTCATTGAAGTCTGCCCTCCTGCAATCTAGGGCTGCTGCCTTGCTGCAGGCCTTTGCCACCTTGTGCTGGATGGTGAATTCCAGCAGGCAATGATCACTGTTGCCCAGGTGGTCAAGCACCCACAGCCCCCTCACCAGGTCGTCGCCGGTGGCCAGCACCAGGTCCAACAAGGCGTCTCCCCTGGTGGGGCTGTGCAGCTCCTGGGTTAGATGGAGGTCTTGCATTTGGGCTAGGAATCTATGTGAGCAGTCAGACCTGGCTGACTGCTCTTCCCAGCAGATGTCCAGAAAGTTCAGGTTACCCATGATGACCATGTCCTGTGACCTAACTACATCTGTGAGCTGACTTGAGAATTCCTGGTTTAGTTCTTCCCTTTGGTTGGGTAGTCTGTAGTAGACCCCCACCATTAAGTCTCTTTCCCCTCAACTGCCTTGTATTCTAACCCAGAGCACTTCTGTGTGCCCCTCCTCTGACTCTTTGCTACCTGATGAGGATGTGTATTTCTCCTTAATGTAGAGCGCCACACCCCCACCTTTCGTCCCTGTCCTATCCCTCCTGTACAGCCTGTAGCCCTTGATATTCACTGCCCAGTCATGTGTTGGGTCCCACCATGTTTCAGTGCCCTCCACTATGTCTGGGTTGGTGTCAGCTAGCAGGAGGGTAAGTTCCTCCTGCTTGTTTCCCATGCTATGAGCGTTTGTGTAGAGACATTTGAGGCCTCCTGTGGATGTATGCACTGGCCCCCTAATCATAGCATTGCCCTGGCCCCTGTTGCTTACTTGTGTATATGTTCCACTCGTCCGTCTAGGCTGGGCTGTACTTGTGAGTGCTGCTTAGTTTAGCGGTCCAAGGCACCCTCCCCCCTCATCTTCCCCTTCCCCTGATGAGCCTAGTTTAAAGCCTGCCGGAGGAGATCCACCAACCTAGAAGAGAGCACATGCTTACCTTTAGGGGAAAGGTGGAGCCCATCCCACCTGAGCATGTCTTGTTGTGATGTGCAGGTCTTTGTCAAGGAAGCCAAAGCCCACCTCAAGACACCATTCCTGAAGCCACCAGTTGGTCTCTGCAATGCATGTCTCATGCTGCCTACCATGTCCGCTCACTGGTAGAACAGAAGAAAATAACATCTGTGCACCTATCTCCTTCAGCACACCCCCCAGAGAATGGTAGTCCACCATCAGGTGATCAGGGCTTCTCCTGGCCGCATCATTAGTACCCACATGGATTAGGACCATGGGATAGTAATCAGTGGGCTGGATCATGGCCTGGATCATCCCCATCATATCATGAATCTTTGCTCCGGGTAGGCAGTAGACCTCACGTGTTGAGGGGTCCTGGCGACAGATGGGGCCCTCTGTACCTCTCAGGATGGAGTCGCCTATGATGATCACTCGATACTTTCTCCTCTGGGACTGCTTAGCTCCTTCGGCCTGTTCGGAGCGTGGAGAGTGTGGAGTTGCCTCCTCTCCAGTTGCCTCCTCTCCCTCCTTCTCCTCCAGAGTTGACAGGGCCTTGTACCTGTTCTCCAGCCGGACTGAAAGAACTGGTACTGCTGTGTTACGAGCAGCCCTGGTTCTGGAGGTGACCGTCTGCCACTCTGCAGTGGAGGGCACTTCCCGAGGTGCTTATTCCTTGGGTGTGTGGCCCTGCAGGAAAAAGGAATAGCTGTCAATTTCTTCCTACACCTCCCTGATTCCCCTCAGCCTGCTAACCTTCTCCTGGAACTCCCTCACCTGTGCCTCCAGGGCCCTAAGGCAGGCACCTGCAGGACAGGTGTGGGGGTCCCCAATCCCTGCCCCCCCGGGCCTTGCTGGGCAACCCCCGCAGGCCAGGGGGTGGGGGGATGCCAGCTCCCCCATGGGCTCTATCTGGGTGGAGGCCTCAGACAAGCCCCGGGTAGGCTGCTCCCCCCAGGCAGGGGCCCTGGCAGCACTCCATGTCAACACCATCATAGGAGTTGCTGCTTGTTTTTAGTTTAATGCAGTGCCTTCGCCCTGCCCTAAGAGTCTCCCTCCTGGCCCTTCCTACTCGCCAGCCTGCACAAACGCTGATGCAAATGCCAGCGTGTGCTGTTCGCGCGGTGCGGCTTGGGAGTGTGGCTCCCTACCAGCTCAGCTAAGAGGGGTCCAGGGAGCTTCCCCTCCGGATCCGGCTCAGCTGCGTCTGGTCCCTCTACCCACTTACCTTAGGGGGATCAGCTGCTGCTGCCTCTGCTGCTGGCTCTGCTGCTGCTGCGTCCGCCTCCGCCTCGGGTCTGGTAAGGGGGCACACGTGCGTGTGGGACATGTGTGCCTGGATCCCTCCTCTCCCTGCTGCTCCTTACTGTGACCCTTTTTCTGCTGAAGTACTTCTGGTAACTTAAAGCCTTCACGCCATGACTAGTGGAGTTCCTACTCTTCAGGCTTTTTTTAGTTTCTTCCTTTTCAGATTTACTCTCTAAATTAATCTGTACCCAAAAAGGTAGGGACATGTTACCCATGATCCTCTCACATTTGTATTGGCTTTGCAGTCATTTACCACATCAACTTTATGATTTTCCTCTTGGATTTTGTAGCTCTCCATGGATTTGTACCCTGGAGACTTCCTCTGATTTTGTAGGATATTCATTATTCCAGTCTAGTCCTCCTTCTCCCCCAGGTTGAAAGATCTTTCAGGTACACGTTGCTATTCATTAGAGGTACTCTCTGTTTGGGGTGTTCACTTTTGTCTAATCTCAAATATCCACTTACACTCCACTTCTTGCTTTAGCTTATTATTGTTGTTAAAATCATTATTCATTCTGCCACCTGCACAAATTTCCCAACATATATTTGCAAGAATTCATACTTGCATCTTTACTGCTTGTATATCTCACCTGTCTTTTTCCTTCCAGGATATTACTCAGTACCAACATATTCCTAAATGCCTTGTTCACATGAACACCTTTAAAACTGTACACTGATTTTTAGTGTATTTATACATTTTATATTTACTCTTTAATTTACACTGTAATTGACCTTTCTAAAAGAACACTTTAAAAAAAGCAAGAGCAATGGCTCACTAGTAACCCACAGAAACTTTGTGGATGGAAATCTTTTCTAAAGCATTCCAAAAAGGTAAAAATAAAAGTAAAATACCTTCATGCTGACTCAAAATCATAAGCCTTAACTTTTATTAAAGCACATCATGATTTTAATAACACTATAGAGTTTATGTCCTAAAACCTTAATAATAATACATGAATTTGGAACCAGAAATGCTTCCTTCTAACTCAGTATGACAGAGATAGTTGGATGATGTTCAATAGTGTACAGCCATGTTATAGACTAGTAACATGTTTATACCAACTTCTCTGTGTGAGTTCTGCGAGAATTGTTTAAAAAGAAAAAGCATATTTTTTCACATTTGACTTTGCCAGAAGGGACCTCAGTGTATTGCTTCATCCACAGGAGGCATCTCTGACAGTATAGTTACCCTCCCCCTTGCTAGTACTGTACTGCAGTGTCAGCACTGAGTTTGAGCCTAAGTCTTTATGTGGACCCACAACCTTATGACCTTCTGGCCCAGAGGCAACAATATTATCAAAGCAGCAATGCTGACAAAGAGAGCACTAACTACGCAAAGCAGAAGAAGTAAATGGAACAGGTCAAACCTAACAATTCTGTACATTTTACACTTAACAACTGTAAAACTTATAAAATTTGGCTTGAATTTAAAGCCTTATTTTAGGCAGTTTTACCGTATTCACTGACCCAGAAATTAGTATCCCTATGCTATTATCCTTAGCCTGAGCTAATTATATATATGTAGCATCTTGAACTACAGCTTACATTTGTGGAAATCAGAGCATAATTTTTTTGTTTTTGTTTTTGAGAAGTGTTTTATGCATGAAAACAATTGTGATTATTCCAATCCATTTAAAATGCTTCAGAATAAATTTTTGTGCAAACATAATTAATCTACAAGAAGTACAGTGGAAGTTATTCAGCAAAATGAAAAAAAATAATATACCTACAAATCTCTGTGTTTGGTGTGTTTTTGTGTCTGTGTCTTATTACTGAAACAAACTATTTCATTTATCAGCATATTGGCATGTAAGCAGGTTTTTAAACCTATCTTATCCTGATGAGAATAATTTGGCTGTTGTCCCATTAATGAAGAAGAATTATGGTTGTTGTTATTTTAGCTGCAAGAAAATTGATAGGGCATAGTGCGTTATAGGAGGATCACAATGTGCTACTTATAAAAGGTGATTAGTGTTCAAAACATGATTTGATGACTTACTCCTGAACCAGCTGGGACTAGGCATTTTGTGGAGGAATTCCACAGCCAAGTCACAAAGAAAGCATCTCTCATCACTATAAAGAGGGGGAGTGCATAGAAAAGATGGAGAACTAAAAGTGAAAAATAAGTCTGTATGGTCATGTTCTGAGGATGTTGGGAATACTGAGAGCAGCAAAAGTGGCTCAGAGAGCTCTCCCACAGGGAATGAGTTATAAAAACTGTTACAAAGGAAAATAATATGTATATGTGTGTGCGCGCACCTGTGTGAGTCAGGTATGTGCAACTTGAGCTGTACTTAGCTGCTGTGACCTGAATGACAAATCGCTCCTCCCCCAATATCTTTAGGGTTAAGATGCCCAGCCCCACTATGCAGCCTAGAAGCTGTGGAACTGTTAACCCCCAACAAATGGTGGTGGGGGAAAGGCACCCTGTAACACTGGATCCCAACCTGCCCCCATCGTAGCCCCCTTAACCACTGCCCCCCCACCCAGACCCTTGCCCACCTCTGATCCAGCCATCCCAGAGCTCCCTTAATCCCTGTCTCCCACCCATGTTCTAACCCTGCTGTCCCTGGGACCCCTCAATGCCTGCCCCCTTCCAGGACAGCTTGCCCCTGCCATCCCAGAGACCCCAATCCCTCCCCACCCCAGACTCAGCCCATCCCTGTCCCTGTGGTTCCTGTGAACTGCCAACCATCAGCCCTCCCCCTCAGACATGGCCCAGACCACTATCTGCCTTATTTGCCAATTCCTTTCCCCCACACCTCGCCGATCCTACCAGGACACTGGGATGCATCATTTCAGCGGGTGGGTGAGATTAAACACTAATGCCTTTTGAATGAACTCTTTGCCAATATCCCAAAAAATGGTTGTCAGCTCTGCATGTATATGTATTGCTAATTTGGTTGTTTTATTTAGCAATAACAGATATATAAAGTTGAAAATGTTACATGTCTAACAGGAAAATGTTTTCATGAGCTCTTCTTCCAATTGCATTGTTACTTTAAATTTTAACTGGGGTGGAGACTGAGATTAATAATGATCAGTGAAACTATTCTAGTCATATAGCAAAAGCTTTATAGGGATATGCTTAAGCACTGACCTATTTAATGCAATAATGATAATGCTTACATAGTCCTGGAGTTGAGAGAAGGTGGGTCAGCTGGCCAGGCATTGCCATTTCCTCAGGGATTCACGATGGTCAAAGTTGTTAAATGGAGTCTTGAGTGAGTCCATTCCTTGTGGCTATGCAACTTTTTTATATTTTTAACTCTGTGTTGTGTCACATACACCATTTCATATTTGGTTAACCTAGCTCTACATCCAATCAGTGCCCGCTTTCTTGTTTCCTTTTGGATGCAAAACGCCAACTCTGCTTGGCAACCCAGTACTTGCTTAACTTAATCACATGCGCTTGCACCATCATGGCATTACTCTGTCCAAGCAGGGCTTTCCAGGCCTACAGTATGGCTCTCAATGAAGAGGTCAGGGCTCAGAAACCTAGGCCTTATTGAAGAGCAAATCATGTCTTTCCTGACAGGTTGTCCAGGGGATGAACACACTTTGCTGAACAAACTCAACCTCTGTATTGGTATCTCTATAATTATTCCCACTGGATGCTGCTAAGAGGTACAAGTTAAGGGGATGAGAGTAATACTATGAGAATCCTTGCATTTGTATAGATGCTCCAAGTGACAATTTTAGAGTTAAGAGATAACTACAGTGAAATGGGATTCACTAGCCCTTAAAGGCTGTTTAAAGTTGAGTAAAAAAAGAGACCATGTCATTATATAACTGAAAATAATGTATGATTAAATATCTTAGTCACTATTCAGCAGATGTCAGTGGCATTGTGTTTTCTGCCTCCTGAAGTAAATACAGCTCTGTGTCATAATGAATGGTGGAATATCTTAGGTTAGACCAGGGGTGGGCAATTATTTTGGGTGGAGGGCCACTTACTGAGTTTTGGCAAGCCACTGGGGGCCACATGACAGGCAGCCAGGGGCAGATAAATACTAATTTTCTAAATTTTTGAGGGGCCCCGTGGGCCAGATAGAATAGTCTGGCAGGCTGCATCCAGCCCACAGGCCACATTTTGTCCACCCCTGGGTTAGACCCTTCATCTGTGAGCCTCCAATTTACTGTTGATTGTTGAGTTATATAGCATTTTATATCCAATATCATCAGTCTGCAAGGTTCCTTGTTGGGAGCACAGTAAAAACTATGGAGCTTTGTCCTTTTGCAGTTGTTTTGTACCACTCTGGTGCTACAAACAACCATAAAGCTGGAGGATATGGTTCATTGAAAATTCCCCTGCCTGTAGGGAGTTCTTGGCTGTGTGGCAAGGTGGGTGAAGACTGCTTTAATTTTCACTGGGCATCACTATAACCAAACGGTTCAGCTAATTGGGGAAATATGGGCTTAGGTTTTAGTAAGGGGAAACAAAAAGATGGGAAACAAAAAGATCGAGTAGGGTAGCGGATTGGATAGTTTCATGTCAATCTGACTGTTAAAGACTTTGGGTCAGCTCCTGGGATTGATCCTTCTCCTTCGTTACATACTGGTGGTACAAAGCAACTGTAAAGCCAACAGAACTGGCCCCTAAAAATTCTTCAGGGATGTGGAAACATAGGGTGGCATGAGCTGAGGTAGCTGTACCAGCATCCTCCTCCTTCTCCCAGCTGTGGGACAGGGAAAATTGTAGAAGAAAGGTGGCAAGACCAATACATTCCTCAGAGATTCCTCAGTGCCAAAATGACCCCTCCAGGCTGTTCTGGTGTACTGGAGGCCATCTTGGTCCATCCTCTTGTCTCTGGATTTATAGATTATAAAGGTGGTTATAAAATACTTGTAGGTCCTTATTTTTGTCAGACTTGAGTCTTATGGCCATGCTTTCATGGAGGAATACTTGTGCTACAGTTCCTGTTTTTTGGATGTTGGTGAATTTTGTCTCTCACAACCTCACCCTCCCTTTTTGTGGTTACCATAGAAATGAATTCATATCCATCAACAACTTAGGAAGAAGGCAGTTTTTATCTTTGCTTTTATAAGTTGAAAATTAAGACAATTTTAATATCATAACTGAGAAACTATAGGTAGCGTTATGGCTATTGGCATAAATCTGTTGTGCATTTCTTCATGCAGCTGTGATTATTAGATGCTGAAAGAACAGAAAAGCAAGGAAAGTAAGTAATTTCACTTCCACCTAATTTGATAATACTTAACATCTCTCAAGATCAGTCCTAAAGATCAGAGCAAACCAGCTGAGTAACTGAAGAAGAAAACTAGTTCACTTTGGGAGAGATGTATTCTGTAGTTTTGCAGCTGGATACAAAAAAACCTGCATAAACAATGCAGAATGACCCATAATTCTAGCTTTTTAAAATCTGTATTTCAAATTGAGTTAAAAGTGTTTTAAAAAAACCTTTTAATGCACATTTTACTTAACTGTAGCAGTAAATCTTCCATATTCATTGTCATTTATAGATGTATTCTACTCATTCCCAATTGGGAAATAGCATAATTTAGCATTTGTAGGCTACTGGTATTCAGTTCCAGGAAAATATAAACATAAGTGAGAATTTACAAAGAAATAATTAGCAAATGTTTGAATGTGCTTGATACTAAACTGTAATTTAATCTGAATGAGAGATTATTTTTAAAGTCTGCATTTTAACACTAAATTCATAGAGGGCTTGGCACTTAAACACACAATTTCTTTGTTAATAGGCTTTTGGAAGGCTTGTTAATAATAAGATCAAATGGAATCTGTTCTTTCACAATAATTAAAGTGTACATAGATACCTAGGATGGAAGTATCAAACTGTTAAAATTATATATTTTCTATATCTGTGATATTGAAAAAATAATGCATTCTGAATTTTTATCATTTTAATTTTCTAATTTATGTATTAACGGGAACATACAGTATTTATATGGTTTTATTTAGTCTAGTAATTTAATAGGGATGAGAATTACTACAACATGTTGTATAAAGTCTCCACTGCTAGTTCCAATGAAAATACTGCATATTGTATAATCTTCTTATTTAAAATGTTGATGGAAATTGTTTGCCCAACTGTTATGACCTTTATCCTTATGAAATGTATAGTGTCTAAATGATTAATCTGAAGCCACATTCCATCTGCATGTGTCTTATTGTACATGATAGTAGTGTAAGTGTCTAGCTAGAGAGATACTTGAACTTTACTGTGCCTATCGTTGGATTTATTTATAAAATATGTAGTACACATTGAACATTTTGTTCATACATAATATGTACCATAGATACAGTATCTGTTTCTAGGGGAAAAAAATGTTGCATAAAAAAGCCCCAAGTCCCTTATTTCAGTGCTCTGAAGTGATCTGAATTCTTTTATTCATAATTTATTTCTCTGTATTTTTGGTTAGTTTGCAGTAATTATTCTGTATACAATGAACTGTAGTTAAGATTAGCATAGCATCCATCAGACAGTGTCAGAATTGCATTGCAGAGAGTTACTGACACATACGATAATCAGTTTTGTTCAGAGTAGAGAAACAGCAAAAATAAACAAGTAGAACAAAAAAAACATGACCTGCAAGAGCTGCTATTTGTATGCAGCTCTAATATACATTTTTAATATGGTTCATTATCATGATAGCTCAAGGTTTAACAGCAGTTCAATATAGTAATAGCACTGCAAATAATTTTGACTGTAAGAAAGAATATTTTATCATACATGGGTTCCTCTTGAACCTGAAAACTGAGAAGCTAGTTATGGTGATTCTTGCTATGGACGTCTAACTGGGGACATCATCCTGAACACTCCAAGCACCTTAGCCAAATTCAGCCAAGCACTTCTGCTATGATTCATTTCAGAATGGGAGGATATGACTTCAGTGAGACTTTTTAACATCCTTATAGTTAACATATGCTTACTGCTTTGCTGGATTGAGCCAGTCAGTTCAGCATTGTGCAGGATCAAGTGCTCTGTGTGGGAATACTATTCTTGACTTGTCAGCATGCAGATGTATAACATACAGGGAGACTTAAAAGATGCAGAATTTCTGGCCACATATAACAGTTTCTGGATCTTATTGTTCTCTCACCTATACCCATGGAATTTTTCTTGATGAATTTGATCTGGGATGAGGTAGGGGAGTACCAGAGCCATCCCTGCATTATTGACTGCAGTTGTCATCAGATTAACTTTATTTTGCCATTAAAATTGAACAAATTTACTGAAAAATTATAGAAATTAGAAAAACATTTTATACAACTTGATGCACTGTGACAGATATAGTGGAGAAAAGGCAGTATAACAGTGTAGCAGAAATTATTTAGAATAAATATTATAAATAGTCTTCTCTCAAAGCCTGTACAGAGCAATGTGTTCTCTGACTTCCTATTTTACACAGAAAATCAGTATTTTAAGATAACTGGGAAATTATTGTTTGTTGTAATGATAGCATATTAGTAACAGGCTAACATTTGATAAATCCTTTGTCATGCATTTATTGACTTCAGCCCCTCTATCTTTTCAGGACAGATTACATATGAATTTTCAAGATGGAATAGTTAAATCTTGTCAATACATTACTCCTCTTTGTCTAAACTGGTATAATGCAGAGGCTTTTTGCTTTTAAAATGTTCTTTTGCATGTCATAAATGCCTACAATCCTTTTACTAGCTGCTAAAATGTTACAGGAGGTTTTCTTTATCTCCTATATGAGCGTTGTGTTAAGTAATCCTTTTAGGAAAGAGACAGGGTCCTGATATATTCTTTATTCATTAATGGGGTTGTAGGAATATCAAATGAATTTGGAAATAGGGAGGAGGCAGGCATATTTTATACCTTAAATACATTCTAAGTATAACCTGTTTTGTCACTGCGTTATAATTTGTTTTCTCATAAGAACCCAGGTAAAAATAACTGTGCTTAGGAGCAGTTTTCCCTGCTTAACAGACTCGGAGGAGGGAATCTCTAAATTAGGTGGGCTTTTTTTTCTTGCTGGTAAATACACAGACCTTTATGTTAGTCCCATTAATGTGCAGTAATAAGTTAGTCTTCAAATATCAATAAGATGATGTGGGCTTGATGGAAGTTAAATGTCCCTAAATCCTATGAATTGATCTGCAGGAGCTGTTTTCCACATGAGTGGTATCTTCACCCAGGCATACATCCGCAGAACAGTGGAGGTCAGGGTGATGAAGGAGGAGCGGGCTTGGCGGCACACATGCACTCTATTCCTGACAGTGTCTTGCTTCAGCAAAGGGAAGTGAAGCGCGTATACCATGCTCAGTGGCATTTCCAAATGCAGCTCAGCTGGGGGCCTGTGCTTATTGCATCAGTGGCACATACTGAGAAAAAAAGGAAATACATAATTTTGTCAAAGTAGTAGATCACAATCTCCCCCTCCTCCTTCAAAATCATCACCACCACACACTAATAGCTCTAATAGATACAGATTTTATGCATATTTCAGTCACAGCAGTATTTCTAATGCATATGTGAAAGGGTCCTTAATTTATGTCTACCAACTGTGTGGTGCCCTTCTTTTGGGTAATGTCATCATCCTAATGGTGTTTCTATTATACTCAAAGGTAGCAAATGAGGCTTATTGCAGGAAGGTAATTGATTTTCACTGAGTGAAAATGTAAATAGCCATAAGAAATCCTATGAAAGACAAGCAGTTCAAAATTGCCAGAAAAATGATTCATGCATGTTACTTATTGGTCTTAGTATCTGTAAAATGTTTCTTTTTTAAGAAGTACCCTGCAATAACTGTATTGCACATTATTTTATTTTAAATTGAAGTAAAAATTGGAGAATTTAGATGATTTTGCTTTTACCAGTTTGACTGTGCGTTTTATGAAAATTACTATCTTGTTCAGAAAGGTTGCTTCATTTTGTTACGTTTCTCTCAGGTGGAAACTCTTTGAGTAAAATTTATGATATGGATGTGTAAAGAAAAATGATTTTTCTTTGAGATTTTGGTTGTAAGAGGTAGTCATCTAATGCATCCTTTTTGTGGACTGTCACTTGGAGCTCCCCTTGCATCTTAAAAGCTATTGGGTTTACTGAGAATCTAAAAGAATGAATTGAGTTAAAAGGAAAGCATGCCCTTCATGTTCTAGGCACATAACTTCTCAGTAAAAATAGTTACTTGCACTTACTGCTTTTTCTGTACGTTTTGCTGATTTTTTTTTTCTTCTGTCAAAATATGGTGGTCCCATTATTCTTGCCGTTTGTTGAATGCTCCCGATTACCAAAGTGACTACTAAGGGTAGAGCTGATGGCATGCCCATTTATTCCTTTTCATAGTGCCACCTGTATTTGAAGCTCTGTTTTTGTTTTACGATGGAGGACTGATAGCAATATTTTTTTTCTCATGAATAAACTGATTTCTAAATCTTCCAATGAGTAAATGACCAGGAAATCCCTGCTGGCTACCTCCATTATGTCTTAATACATTATAGTCTTGTCCCAGCATAATTGTTTAGATGTTTTTATCTTGTAATTGTTATTTTCATAACAGAAAAATCACATTACAAATAATGTATAATATTTAGAGTCAGTATGCTGTCGAATTCCTGCCTTATGAATATTTATCCTTCAGCAATTTACTTGGAATAAAATAAAAGGCATAGTAGAGGTTTCAACTGATAACATTTGGAATTAAGGATGCCTTTGGATAGTTTTATATTTGGAATAGAAGTGTCTTCAGTAAAGGCAATTTAAATGATTTCACACTCAGGGGATCTTAGAACATTGCAAGTGAATTGGCTATCAATTCCTTAAGCTTTCTTTGGCATCAGGATTAAAAATCCTTCAATACATCTGTTGTACACTCCTTAACTAATATAAATGAAAGAAGACCAAGCTTTAGCAATCTATATAAATGGGGTGTAGATCAGAAAGCATTTTTTTCATTTTACACAGCTTTTACTAAGCATAGCATAGTAAGTAATATATGGTCTTCAATGTGTTAGGTTCCTGCCCCCTTCCCTCTGCCTCTACTCACTCTTCCCATAATTGGTTTAGTCTTGTTGGTGTACCCACAAGTATTAGAAACATTCCGTAACAGTTTTCAGAAGGAAATATGCTGAACAATCAAAAAAGAAATCCACCTTTGTAATTAGGTTCCCAAAATTACTAGTTTTACTTACTGCTATAAAAGATGGCTTTATCTTGGCCTTCAATTAGAAAGTCTCTATAATTCATTCTATTACAGCTTTTAGAAGATTGTGTAGGTACAAACTGCAATTTGTTTTCTATTCATTCCAAAATATACCATAAATACTGTGAAGGGATGAGGTATACAGTGTTGTTTAACCTTGGATTAAAGTATAATGCAAAAAGTAGACTTTTAATTAGCTTATTGATACAAAAGCAGTGAGCCTCATGTTTTTACTGAAACCTTTCTGTTATATATTTATGGTACACTTGTTTTCAAAATTATTCCAGATACTGACCTTCATAATTTGTTAAACCTGTGCTCAGTTCTTTCTCCAATTTTAGATCTTTAAATAAAAAAGCTAAAAACAGACATTGGAAAGCAAAACCTATGCTGTAGGTTTTATATCTATAGGCCCCACTCTCACAGCCCCATTCAGGCAGATCTGCCAACATGGTCAGTGGGGGTTCTTAATCATTCCTGGATGCATCTAATATAATAGCAAAGGCAGCATGTCTACCAAAAAAGCATACTATATTGTGCTCAGAAACATTCCACTTTTTCAGTTAGTAAGAAAGATGACATATGAAATTATTTCAGCTGAAAGGAAAAGTTGTTTGGGGTTCATTTAGTCCCAGATAATAGCTTTATTTATTATATTTTCAGCTGAAATATCTGTAATCATATCGTTGGTTCAGTCAGGGATACCATTTACATCATTTATGATTTCTATTGTTTCTGGTCATAGACATCTGACAAATACATACAAATTTTAGATTGTATACCTTTCATTGTCTTAAAAATTGAAGATAGAGAATTGATTGGCAATATGTTATTGTATTGTTGAGATCTGAATTCTGGAAACTTGAATACTGGTAAATTTAGGGTATCTGAAACTTAAATCCAAATGCTTTTAAGAATCATGCCATTTTGTTGTTTGACACTAATTTTCAACCCAGCATGTATTAGCAATGACTGAAATTAGCTCCCAGTGAATTACAGTTAAGCTATTTTATGCCATCTGCATGGAGTTTTTGATGGCAGTAGAGTCTGTTTTTTTTTTTTTTTTAATTTAATTCTCTTTGAGAATTTAGAGCTCATGAAAGATGCTGGATTTGACAGCCTTGGAGATTTAAAGCCTCACAGAACTAATACAATAGTGTATCAGCATTGAAGTTTTTCTTAGTGATACACCATAGCCTTGACTTGAGCATGTGAGGGGATGGAGAGGGGGGAAGGGAGATCCTCAGATGATGTAAATTGGTATAGTTCTGTTAAAGTCAATGAATTTAATAAGGCTATGAAAATCAACACCAGCTGAGGATCTGACCCAGCACCTCAAAGGGATAAAGACATTATGGGACTCCAGATGAAATTCTGGTCTCATTGAAGTCAGTGGCACTTTTACCATTGTCCTCAGTGGGGCCACAGTTTCACCCTTCATAATTGCATAATAGTCCTTCTGCTGAGACCATTAAGGAGGAAATCAATTAGTGCCAGGTGCGATGGTGGATATTGTGATATAAGATATTTGTTCTCCAGAAAATGCACTGGTATCTCCACTTCATTTCACATAGGCTAATAATTCTAATCCAATCCATTCCATGTAGTTAAATAACTCCCCTGCCTACAGCATCGGAGTACCTCCCAAGTGTTTGAAAATAGAAAACGGTAACAATTTATATCATATACATATACTGCTAATTACTTTAATCAACACCCATGACAGATAGATTTGAACTGGAGTTCAAACGTGCTGAGTTATCCTTTACTATCTCCCTTAGCTAAACCATCTTTTCAAAGATGATTGTTATGGAGTTTTTATGAAATCTAGAAATACCATGTATTTTTGAAAGATTATTCTTAACACGTGGTAATGTGACTTGTGATGTAATAATTCCTGACAGTTAAAAAGGAATAGAAAAGGGGAAATAAAAGCACTGCTACCTATTTGCAAACAGCAGTAATACCTTGAGCTTTGGACATGTTTATCTGAATCTGAATCTATAACATTATAGTATGAAATGACAAAAGTTCTAAGTTTTCAGATCATCACCTTTATCAGGCAAATGAGTTTTCAAAAGAATAAGGAAGCATTTGACCTCCTTCCCTATTCTCCACCCCTTATAAAGAAAAAAAATGATGCTGGCTAGTTAGTATTCATAAGAAGTCACCAAAGTGAGACGATTTCCCTTAGAATAAATATGATTGAATTAGAAATGCACAGTACTGATACCTTGACCCCAAATAAATGGGTTTCTTTTTTGTTAAAATGCATGTAAGTATACTTGGACTTCTTCATTACTATGTAACTGTGTGTTTATATTAAGAAAATATGTAATTCAATTCCAAATTTTAATTAAAAACCTTTTATTTAGATATCTGAAAGGAGAGATAATCATTCATACAAACCATGACTACAATACCTTGAAAAATGTATATTTATTTATTTTTTTAAAAAGGGAAGTATCTGTTTTGTCCGGATTGGATGCATTATTTCTAAGTATTTCTTCATTTTAAAAATAATTACTGATTATATTAGATATTTGTAAAGAATTAATATGTTAAGCTTTGAAGATACCATGTTTCTAATACTGTATTGTTCTGCAGTTAACATTTCTAAGCTCTACAACAACTGCTAAAGTAGTTGAAGTAAGTAAATAAGTAATAAAAAGCACATCAAAGTAGTTATGATGAGACAGCCAGATGGCAGAGAATTGCAGTTCTTGCTGTAATTTTATCAAAATTACTATTGTCATGGCATGTTAGTTTTCATAAGAATTTGTACAGTCACTGATCTTATACAGACAAATTAATTTCAGGTTCTCTCATGTGTAGTCACATAACAGCTATACTTGAGCACGCACAAAAGAAAATTAAATAATCATAGTCACATAAACTTGAAAAGCAGCACAATTTCTTAAGTTTACTATTCCATAACGTCTTGGGATCAGTGATCATTTTTCTTATGGTAGACTCAATTTGATCTACAGCCATACTGCCATTATATAATTTCTGCTGCATTTAATCTTCATTATGAAAATATATAGTATTATCTAATAGGGTAGAATTATTAGTACTGCACAAGCATTATAATAATTCCTAAGAGTTATATCCTTTGCAGGAGTTTTATACTTTTTCTCTCTCATAAAGCTAGTGGGATGTAAAATTATTGAACCATTTAAATTTGATAAATAAATTATCATTACATGTAGTCTTTTTAGAAAAGGATACTTCATGTCCTCTGAGTGCCCATGAAGGAAAAGATATTAAGAATTACATATGGCAAGAATCTTTGTATTAAGTCCAGTATATATTAATGGCAGAATTAAGCCTGCCTTTTTTATTTCTCTACCAGTCCTCAACTCTAACCAGGAGCCCTCTAGTGGGGCACCAAGAAATACCCATCATTGGAGTCAGTTCTTATGCAGTGAACACTGTAGCTGCTATATCATTTGTAGTGTGAACCCTGGTCCATTAAAAACTGTTGAGACAGATGCAGAGACAATCAGTATTTAACATAATTTTTTAAAGAAAATAATTTTCAGTTAGCGTGACCTCACTGGATTTCTAGTCTCATTAATCAAATCAAGGTGTGCTTGTAACTAAGAGTACCTTTTTCTGTATGAACTGTCAGCCCCAAGGCGTGGCAGTTTCAGCAGAAAAGGGAGTCTTGCACACTATTAGCACAACCTTCTGAATGTGGGAGGTCAAAAACCTTCCAGGGAAAATATTTTCAGACTGAGGGGACAAGGCTGAACTCCTCAACGACTTCTTCGCCTCAGTGTTCCTAAGCGAGAGGCATGACAAGTCTCTCACTGGGAGTGTAGGGAGGCAGCAGCAAGGCACCAGACTTCCATGTGTGGACCCTGAGGTGGTGCAGGGTCACTTGGAAGAACTGGATGCCTTTAAGTCGGCAGGCCCGGATG
>NW_017728947.1:22811655-22825519 GCF_001723895.1 Crocodylus porosus
AGCACTCTTTCCTGCTTATGCAGGGGGTCGGACTCGATGATCTATTGAGGTCCCTTCCGACCCTAGCATCTATGAATCTATGAATCTATGATGCTAGAAAATCTTCATATTGTAGGCAGTGCAATAATAATACTTGCATGGAAATATGACCTCTTCAGAGAGGAACAACACATATTTAGAGAGCCTGAACTATCACTTACAACATTTCCTTATCACTTACAACACTTGAACATACCAGTTCAATTCCATGGACTTCAGTTAATTCTGAAGCAGGGCCAGAGCTTCTGTGGATATGTTAACATTGACATGTTGTTCCTTAATTGGGACCTGGCCCTTACTTTTTGAGTTCTAATTATTCATACCAGGATTGGCTCTTACCCATGCAACTTTTTGATGGCAAACTGGATCTGGCATGCAGGTTTTGGCAGCCCGTGGTGGAGCCTCAGAGGTGTTCACTCATGTTCGTGTTTTATGGCTGGGGGCTTTTCTCTTGCTGTTGCTGGGCAGGAAGCACTTTGCCAATGCTGAGGTTATGTGGTGGGGAGAAGCAGTGACAGCAGAAGCTGGGTCTTCAGCCCTTCTTGGAACCAGCCCACTACCTGAAAAGGTTGCTGACCACTGTTCTAGGTTACTTGATGCTCACCAGTACAGGCAAACAGTTTATCATATCAAATTTTTCATATATTTCATATCTTTGCATCCATTTTGCGTAACCCTGTTCTTCATCTGACTGATGCAGGGTGCATCTACATGAGACACCTTACTGAAGAGTTGACTAATTAGCTCCACAGTAAAGCACCACCATCTACGTGTGTGCCCCTAGTAGGCCGAAATAAATTGATTAATTCCACTGAAGGATAGGACTGCCTGACACGAGCACGATCCTATGACAGAGCTATTTATTTTGCCACGACAGATGTGTAGATGGTGACTGGGGCTAGCTGGGGCATGGGGGTGCTACAGTGTGGGGGCTGCATGCTGGCTAGCCCAGCTCTGTAGCACCCTCATGCCCCAGCCAGCCTGTCCACACCATGTTGAGCTAGGAAGGAGCAGCTCCAGGCTGGCGGGCTGATCCCCCAGACTCCCTGCCAGCCGGGGCTGTGCTGTCCTAGCTCAATGTGTAAACATTGCACCTGGGAGCAATAAATTCCAGTGTAAACTGTGCCAGAGTTTATTGTGTTGCATTAATATCACATGTAGATACACCCACAGAGACATTTTTTGGCTTTGGAAGTAATTAAAGGGTCTAAAGCAGTGATTCTCAGTCATGGGGTGCTGTGAGATCCTTTTAATGTTGCTGTGGTGTGCCACGTAATACTAGTACTGTTCAGTGTGCAGACACCTCTACAGGATTCAAAAGATAAACCTACAGATTTCAAATAGGAATCCATTGAGTCAACAGCATTCTAACCTGTTGTGGTCTTGCTAAGTTCTTTGCAACAGAAGAAATGTCCTATTATTTTTCTGTAGTCAAGAAAGCTAAGAGCTGGCATTTTCTGAAGGGTGCCCTGAATCTAACGAGGAGTGCTTTGAGTCCAAAAGCTTGAAAACCACTGGTCTAAAGAGTGAAAAATGGTATAGATCAATGGATATCTAAGAAGAGAATACAAGCAATGCAATGCATCCACAAAATAATAATAATAGAAATAAATGTTGTCGTGATTTAAAAATGTAACGATCATAGATCTATTGCATGACTGGCAATGTATAGTATGTTTTACATTATTAGAAAACAGTATGCTGGTAGTATAATGAATTAGTGTGAAGATCTAAATAATCTTTGATGTTTCTTTGATAATGTATCTTTGATAATGTTTATCTTTGAGCAATAAGAAGACTTTTGTTAAATTATCATTTCACATTTCTTATTAGGAAATTATTAATAATACATTATTTTATGTAGATTAAAGTAATACTTTAAATCACATGGGCCACTTTACATCCTGGAATATGTATGTGCATTTCCCAATGAAGTTAAACATATTTTGGTGGTAGAATGAATGATATTTTACTAGATGAAGTTTGAAATCTTTACTTCTTTTTTAGATTATGCAACAAAATCAACATGAAGACATATTAGAGGAACACTTTTTTTCTATACAGAAAAACAGTATGTTATGAACATGTGTCTGAAAAAAAATTGTTTATCATGAGGCATACAAAACAATCCATGGGATTTCAGGGGAATTGTGCTTTAATTGAGAAGTTCTTCATTTTAATCCAATCGACAGTATCACTTTGAGATTGATAAAACAACAAAATTTTTGCGAGGCAATCACTATAATACTGATTAGTACTTAAGATTTACTAGATAATGAAGCGCATGCAAGAAGTGCTTGCTCACATGAATCAGGTTAGATTGAGGCCAAAGGATCAGCTCCTCCCATCCTCCCACAGTTATTCAAAAATATGTCTTCATGTAAAGAAACAGCTCTGTCTGTCCCATGCTTGACTCAGCTTCTCAGGCCATGTTCTGGAGTTATTTTTTCATGAAGTTTACTTCACATTAATATAGCCTGAGTCCTAAGATCACCCAACTGAGGGCACCAGTAAAGATAGTAAATGTCTCAAAATATTGGCATTTTTGATGCTCACAAGCAAACCCTAGTATAAAAATAAATAATAATGTTAGTTGATTTTCTCAGAAGTTGGTACATGTATTCTGTATATTACAACTATACATAACAATTTATATAAGTAGATTGTATTTTCCTAAGATCATTACAATAACTAGAATGTTGAAATTATACTGTAAAATGAAGCCAAGTTCATCCACACAGTTAGTCTCATGTTTATTCATGCAACAACCATCACTACTAAAAGGAGTGACAATGACCTGATAAGATTAGTTGATTAGAATGGTAATGATATATAGGCAAAATCTACAAACATGATAGAGTAAAATCCTGTTTTAAAAAAAAATCTATCATAGAATAGTTGAAAACTAGCATGGAAACACCTGGAGGGAGGGAAGATCGACAAGAGAAAAGGAAAAATTAAGCAAGTAATAACATGAGCAGCTGGAGACAAAAAGAGAAACAGAATAGCAGCTGATGAGAGGAAGAAAAGAAAAAATGAAGCGTTTTGCTGAAAACCTGTTATTACCAAGAAACAATTTTTAATGTGGCTAAAAAAGCATGTTTAACAACAAAAACAAGGCTTAATTCATTATAAAAAAAATACACAAAAGCCACACACTGCATTTCTTATGTATGAAAATTGGGGAGAATTTTTAAAAATATTTTGCTTTTTTTCTTTTGTATTAGGTTGTAAAAAATTGAAATAAACCTTTCTTGTTATTTCAAACAAAGGTTTAAATATAGTTGCAATACAGTAGATAGAATGTAGGTAATTGTGGAGGCTGAACACAGGTGAAGAAATAGCCTTCCTGGCCCATAAAAAAGACATCAAATACAATTACCTCTGAAATGTACGTGGATTCTGATTCAATAAACTATCATTTACTGAATTGTTTCTGTATTCCCATTAAAGGATTGAAACAATAGTCAAGAGAAATAACAGTACACTTCAATCTGCTCATTCTTCTGTAGTTACCTATCTATAGGTCTGTCAGTTAATAATGAGCTCATCAGCATATTATCTGAGCATCTTATAAAATTAAACTCTAGTTCTGTAACATCTGACATGTGCCTCAATTGCTATGCTTGTCCAATGAAGTGACTCCCTTTGGGCACAGTAGGCTTACCAGAATGCTGCTTCATACAGGACTGGGATTTTAAATATATACTTTTAAAATTCTTAAGGGTTTTGCCACTATTCCTTCAAGGTAAATCACATACCCTAATTTATTTTTACAGAAAATGTTAATTGTTTACATAGGAGTATTTTACTTAAAAAAGACAAATGTGAATGGTTAAATTGAAATTCTTTGGGAATTAAAAATAGGAGAAATGGTTTCTAACCATTTAATCAATGTAGAAAAAATATTTTTATTATGCATGTACTAGGATGCACTTCCCTAATACCAAAAAGCATCTAGTTTAGGGGTTGGCATTGTTTTTGGGCAGAGTGCCAAAAACATCCACAGCCTCAACTTGTAAGATGTTGGCGTGCCAGCGGTAGATGGCAGAGGAGCCACAAGGAGCCGCTTGTTGTGGCAGCGCAGCCCCAGCCCTTCCCCACCATGTGCTCTGAGGTATGCATACCAACCAAAATGCCTTTGCATGACACTCTGGCACCCATGCCAGGGGTTGCCTGCCCTTGATGTAGTTGTCTGAGATTTTTAAGTTTGGTTTTCAAGATATGTCCACATTTCTCAAGAGGAATTTAGTAAAGAGAGCTTTAGAAACTGAATATTAGTCGTCTACATGAGACACTTTACTGCACAGTAGGTAAATTACTGCACAGTAAGCATTACCATGTACATGTGCAGACACTTACTGAGCAGTAATTTGCTCTACCTAGCGGTTAATTTGCTACCTGCAAATGCAGCCATGTCTAGACGAGATGCTACTGTGCAGTAGCATCAGAAAAAAACTATGTGGGGACAGTGCTGCACAGTAATGCCAGCTGGTTACTGTGCAGGCATTTTGTACTTGGTTATGCAAGTGCTAAATGACTGTGCAGTAACAACTGCACAGTTCGCCACTTGTGTAGACATGGCTGGTAGGTAGCAAATTAACTGTTGAGTAGTTATTTCACAGTAAGTCACACTTAGATGGCCATCTGGAGCAAATTTACTCCCAGTTAGCTGGGCAGCAGGGGGTGGGAGATTGCACCCTGCTGCCAGGAGCTCCCTGCTGCCAGGGCAGGCTCCAGTGCAAGAGCCTGGGTGAATTCAATGTCCCCCTGCCCCAGCATTAGAGAGCTTCTGGCCTTGATTCTGTGATCCTGAAGCAGGACCTGGGAGATCGCTTCCTGTCCCCTGGAGCTGTCTGCTGCCAGGGCAAGGGGCATTGTCCCCATCCAGGCTCTGGCACTGGAGCCTGCCTGGGCAAGGAGCAATCTCCCAGCCCCTGCTCTGCAATTGTGGAGTGGGGACTGGGACCCTGCACAAAGAGAGTTCCCTGCCCAGCCTGGAGCTGGATGGGAACTGTCCCAGTCTGGACGGCACAGTATGGAAGTATGTGCATGCTGCATAGAGCTGACTGGGAACTGCCCTAAACAGCAGTCTGAGGAAGGTGTCAGCCCCACAGCTCTTTCCCAACCCTGTGCCAAATCAGGCATTTGAGGCCCAGGGCTTGGAAAGAACTGTGGGGGAGGAGCAGATCCCAGCCTTCTGCCCTGATCTGCCGGTAGGGCAATTAGCAGCAAGCCCCTGGCTGGGCAAGGAGTCCCCAGGGACTTGCTGCTAGCTACCCACTGGTGGATCAGGGTAGGGGGTTGGGATCTACCACTCCCACACAGCTCTTTCCAAGTCACATGGCCCCAGTTAGGGAGTCAGGCTGGGAGCTCCTTGCTATCAGGGCAGGGGGACATTGTTCCAGCCCAGGCTTTGCCACTGGAGCCTTCCCCAGAAGTGGCAGCTCCCAAAGGCAGGGAGCAATCTCCCCTCCCCTGCCAGGAAACAACTGTCTCCTGACCCCATACTCCCTTCCAGTCCCTGGGTTAGCACCCAGGGGGAGCTTGGAGCTCCCTCTTGCAGCTTCAGCTGGGCAGAGCACATGTGCTCTCAACTGCTCACTTGTGTAGACGCCAGCTCAAGGTGGGTTTACTTCAGAATAAACCCACCCAGCAACATTTGAACAGGCAGATGTGCTCAGCAGCCTGTCTACACGAGGCACTTTCTGTGCAGTAGCTCATTAGTACTGCACAGTAGTGTCACATGGCACAAACTATGATGTGATGCAACTGTGCAGTAGTAAAAAGCTATTGCATGTAAGCTACCGCACAGTCAGCATTAAGAGGAAGCTGTGTGGGGTTGCTACTGTGCAGCAACACTGGTTAGTGCACAGTCATTTAATACTTGGTTACGCAACTACTAAATAACTGAGCAGTAACAAGTATGCAGTCAGTGTCTCATGTAGACTCAGCCAGTGTGAAGGAGAATTGTAAGGAGGAAAGATATTAAATTAGAAAATGAGGGAGAAGAAAGAAATTAAGGAGCAAATCATGTCTCTTTTTCTGCTTGTAGTTAGGCTGGCATAACTTGGTGCCACCTGGGGTAACCTTTGAAGGAAGCCATCCCATGATTCCTCTCCTGTTTTCATTAGATACATTTTTCTTCCTCCTGTCTCATTATGGGCAGTTTGATGAGGAAGTCTTAAACTTGCATCATAGAAATGCTTTTTATGCAGCATTACATCCTATTCATTCATTCATTCAAGTTCATGGATTTTATTTGAAACACAAAGTATCTGTTTCTTTACTGGGACAACCTGATCTCCTACAAACAGCTGGTCAACAGAATGACCAAATAGATGGATTTCTCCAGGGAAATGGTAGGCTGAAGCAGGACATTAGCCTACAGACAGGAGTGACAGCAAGGGAAAGTATCTAGGTCAAGGATGGGCAAAATACCTCCCATGGGGTGCATCTGGCCCACAGAGGGACTTTGTCCAGCCCATGGTAGGTCCCTCAATTCCTCCTGGCCCAGGCATCGTTTAGCCCATATCACACCCTACTGCCCCTGAGCGCACAGCAGGGTAGGGGCAGCCTGCAGCTTTACTCTAATTCTAGGCCGCCCAGGTGGTGGTGGCTCCTTCCACCTGTGAGCACCACTGGCTCCAGCCTGATGGAGACTGGCAGGGATGCACACGCACAGCCCTGGCCCTGGCCCTGGCTCTGGCTTTAGCCCAGTCTGCACCCGCTCCACTTGCCCCAGCCAGAATGGACCAGCTCTGGACTAGCTGGGTCCTACGCATGCAGCCTTGACCCTAGGCTGCCCCACACCTCCTCTGAACCCATCCTTCCATGTTAAGCAGTGCTGGCAGTAGCAGCAGCTGTTGGCTGGGTACAAGGGGAAAAGCAACCGCCTCCCCCTCACTGCTGCTGGGCCCTTGCTGCAGCTGCCCAGAGCCTGTACCCAGGCTGCCCTGCTGCTCCTCTCCATTGCTGTCACCGCTGCCACCACTGCCACCTTCAGGCCATCCAGTGGAGCAGCAGTGGCAGTGGAAAGGAGCCACAGGATAGCCTGGGCACAGGCTCTGGGTGTCTGCAGCAAGAAGGGCCTGACAGTGGCGACAGGGGGGCAGCTGCTTTTCCCCCATGCCCAGCAGGAGCTTCTGCCCGGCTGCTTGTCATGAGTGGGTGGGTCTGGAGCAGACATGGGGCAGGCTGGTGTCAGGGCTGTGTGTGTAGGTCCCAGCTGGTCTGGAGCTGGTTCACTCCGACTGGGCAAGTCTGGAGTAGGTGTAGGCAGGCCAAGGCCAGGGCCTAGGCTGTGTGCTCAGCTGCTGCTGGTGGTGATGGCGAGAAGCCTCAGGGTGCATGGACTCCAGGCTGTTGTGTGTGTGGCGGGGTGCTTTACCGGCCAGTGGCAGCTCCCCAAAACTGCCTATGTGAACCGCAGGCTCAAATAATTTCCTGCCTCTGATCTAGGTTCTCATTCTAAACCAGAAACTGGAAAACTCTGGTGTAACTGACAGTAATCATTAGGGCCAGCAAGGAGTAGTGCCTACTCTACAAGACAGCTTTGGTAGTTCTCTTAAACAATTATCAGATATTCTGAGAATCTATGGCCACCATTTGTGCAACTGGCTTTTTTTATTTGTAAGTTGTCTGCCCTTCATGTACTTTCAGCTTGTTTTAAGAGTAGCAGGACAACAATAAAGATGATCATACTTCCCTTAGAATAAGCTACATAGAAACACTTATTAAATGAATGATAAGTTGCTGCCAATCGATCATGTCCTGGATGAGAACACTATAAATGCCAGGACGCAGTGTCAGTGAGTAAGACTACAGGGGGAGCTAAAGAATCTATAGAAAGTGCGCTGTGGAAGTGGTAGTTTGCCCAGCATGTACCCCACATGATGTTTATACAGGCAGTTATATTGAGACACAACATATATGGATAGTATTGGTGGGGTTTTGTTTTCTGTTTGTTTTTTACTGATATGTTTCTGTATATTCAAGACTATGGTGGACAGTTGCATGATGGGAAAAGGAGTGTCTCAGTTTATTTGTGCCACTTGCTGTTTTTGTGCAGTATATTTTTTCACTGACGTGACTGTACGTAGGGGAAAATATTTTTAAATGGTACATGAAGCACCCTATTCTTGTTTATTAAAGCACCATAAAGTCACATGGCATTTTACAAAATGTGTATAAAGGCAAAGCACTAAGTGCACAGAAGGATCCCTTTGTTGTATAAATTGATTAGCAATAGACTATGTGAAAGTAGCAGAGCCAGAAAAAAATACCATTTTTTTTCATTACCAACACTGAAGCTAACACATAAATAGCAGCAGTAATATGGGACCTCATTGTTTACTGTCATATGCGTACAGAGGGGAAATCTGGTTCCTTATGAATGTCGATGGGAATTTAACCAATGACTTCCATGGAACGAGGATTTCACTCACCAACTGAGACAGTCCCTGCATGTTTTCATGTCTATAGACAACAGCCTGAGTGAATCATTTGTGAAAGCACACCTTAAGCTAAGAGACTCAGTAATGTGCTACAGCATAGGATCATATGCATGTACTGTGTATATATGCTTATTTGTGTGTGTGTGTGTGTGTACACAAATACATATGTTAATGTTTACAGTCATGATACCACTGCTGATCCAGCTGAGCTGTTTCATAACTTCTGTCAGAGATCAACCCCAGGCCCTCAGCCAATCCAGTAATAGAAACAAATGTTTAGCTTCACTGACAATAGGGTTTGTTTCCCGAGAAGTCCCTAACTAGGGCATAAGCACCCAAAATCTTAAATTTAGTATTTCCAGCTTTAAAAATGTGATATACTTTTTGAATTAGCTTGAGATATATTACCTCTTGAGTGGAGAAATGTCATCTTCATATGAGATCCCAGGAAGGTGCAGCCAGGATTTATTTCCTAATTCTCATGATAATATGATTTGGAGGACAATTTATAAGGAGATCTTAATAAAGTTTTTCTCCAACCCAGTCCCTACCAGGAATTTACCTGCTGAGGGGGCAAGCTCTTCCTTACTTTTTTGTAAATTGCAGTTTATTTGTAGAAGGAGGGAAGAGTGTTACTCAGAGTATAACTGTAATGTACCCAGCCTACAGGAAGTCACAGGACCAAATTTGTGCTAATAATTTTATGCAAATTTAGGAATAAACATAGTGCTGTGCCTTCAGAAATTTATATGAACAAAGAACATATATAGGAACATATTTAAACAGATTATAAAAAACCAGAATGACTCCTGGATACTGAATCATACAATCATAGATAAGTAGGGTAGGAAGGGAGCTCAGGTCATCCAGTCTATCCCCCTGCTCAAGGCAGGATTATTCCTATACAAATCACTCCATAAAAGTGTTTGTTTAAACCAAGGCAGCATATGGCCTAGTGGCCAGATCCTGCCTGCAGAGCTATTGGATGCTGCTGATGGCATTGGAGGGCATTATCTGTGCCTGCACCAAGCAGGAAGGATCTGCCCTGGAGCCAGGCAACTCCTAACCATGCGCACACTTCTACCAGCCCCTCTCCACCCTGTCCCACCCCTCTCTGCCACCCAAAGCTGCAGTGTGGGCACAGCCCCCAGCTGCCGTGGAGCTGCGCTGGGGTTGGGCATCTTCCAGCGAACTCCATGCTGCAGCCGGGAGGCAGGGGGTTGGGGAGAATTGGCAGCTTCCAGCTGCCCCATCCTGCTACATTCCCCCACCAGTCAGCAACCCTGTATGTGCTCCAGCCAGGGAGTATAGGGCTGGAAAAAGCAGTGGTGGCTCAGGTACAGCTCCCAACTGCTTGGCCCCGGCACAGGTGCAGGGAAATCCCCCTGCCCCTGATGTGCTACCAAAGCCCCTCAGTCCACATCAGTGTAAAGTTGGGTTGTTCTGGCTCACAGCTTGTAAAGATGCCGGCCCTTGGCTTAACCTGTTGCTCAAACTTCACAATCCACCCTGCGATACAGCCACAAAGCTAAATATCCAACGTTACGTAGAATGGTTTGAGTAGAAACAGACAAACGCCTACCTGACCACCACTGAATTATAAGCAAAAGACCACCACAATATAAATCATGCATGAAAAAGGTTAAACTGATAAATCAGGTAAGCAAATGTATTTGTTATAATCAAATTTCAGTCAAGAAGTATGACTTTTTTTAGCTTTAAATATGGACCATAAAGCAAAAATGAAAAGTCAAGTTAGTGTATTCAGTAGAAAAGTGTTGTAGACTTTTTTTCCCCCTCTGAGAGACCCTTTCAGTACTGTTCCAGAATGTGGCAGCACATGTATCAAGGCCTCTTTTGCTATCTGTGGTATGTGTGAGGTCAAAAAATGTCATTTTTAAGGATATCTAGTTTTAGAGCTTGATCCAACATATATAGTCACCTCAGTGACCTTCATAAGAAGCCTTTTACATGGAAAGCCAGTGCTGTATGGAAGGTGTTTTGAAACTAAAAAGTGAGGTAGTCTGCTTTGTCTTTCTTTTTAAAATCTTATTAAAAATGTATACCTGTGCAAACTGTACTTTAACACTGGTCCTAGTATTTTACACAGAAATCTGTATGTAAATATCACTTCTGATTTCTTTACCTTTAAAAACATAATTTCTATCTATTCACCAGAGACAATGAAACCTTTCAGGCAGCAAAAATAGTCAAATTGAACCCACTGCTGTCTTGAGTTTGAAGATGGCATGTAATTATACAAAAAGTTTATGCTTGAAGTAAGTAGACCAGGTGTAAAAAGCGTTGAAAAAATGACCCTGATCTTGAAAAAACCTGTATGTGCTTACCTTTTAATTAATTAATGCTACATATCACAAAAGTCATAACATACTTTTTATTTATTTTCATTTTCCTTTCAAAATGCCACCATAGTTACTCTGTTCAGCCATCAGGTAGTATAGCAGTAACATAAATTTAAGATTATGCTGTAAACATTTTCTTTAAAAAATCTGGTCCCCATGTTACCCCTACTTTTTCATTCTCAGAACTTTAATAATTATCTAACCTGCTAAATTGTGTAGAATTCACCTTGCCACTGTCATTTCAGCTCTGAACAATTCAGATCTGCTTTGGGTCCATTGAAACAAATACACAATAAGCAAGTGCAACACACAAATAGAGTAAGTTAAAATTAAGATTACAGTTGCAAAACAAGTTCAATTTAGGTTCCATAAGTTTTAGAAAAAGTAGAAAGATAAGAGGAAAATGAAAATCTATAAAACCTATCTTGGTTTTATATCTAATTAAAAAATAGCACAAATCGCCAAATTAAGGAAGACAAAGAAATGACTTGACTGATAGTGAAAGATGTAGGTGTTCATATAACAAACTAAACCTTGTTATTCTGCTCTGTATATGTGTGTAGTTAGGTTTTGGAGTGGTGGGGGGAATCTTCAAGACACCTTGAAGATTTTTTTTGAAGAAATTCCCTTGTGCCTTTGGGCCAACAAAATGGTACAAAGATCAATAAGAGAGCTTAATCTGACTAACTGAAAATGCCTCTGGCACTGGAGAATTCTTAGTTGGCACAAGGGTGATGCAACTGTCTCTTGCACTCCACTTGATACCCTCAAAATTACTTTTTGGTGACAACTGAGGACTGTTTAAAATACTTTGCACTGTTGCAATTATCCAGCAAGCATGCAGCCATTGGAACCCATTGTTAGCTGGTCACACAATACACCAATAATTTGGACTAAAAAAATTATTTCAAGACTACCAGCCTGTTTATGTTCCATGGTTGGTCCTGAATACCTTCCCCTCAAAAATGATTACTTGAAGTCTCTCCAAACCCTGTTAACATCAAATCTCATCAAACAGAAATTCTTCTTTACAATATCCTAACGTTTGCTACAGTGTTTAATAGGCCATGCAAGAGAATGCCTCCACTCTGGAAAGTGAGTCTGTAAAAATTGTTTTCTTGGGATTTCACGTTTAGTAATAAGTTTCAAGTCACTGAATTGTACAATACAAATACAAATGTTTTTCTTTTTTTCTTACCTAAAAATTCAGCTTGAGATTTGGGATCAAGCTGGGATTTTTCCTTAGGCATCATCACATGGGTAATAAAGTTTAACAAGCTTAATGAGATTCTCAATGTCCAAGCTATTCTTTTTGCATTAGTGTAATAAGGTCAAAGCTAGTAAACCATTTGGTTGAAGGTATGTAAGGTAAAATAGAATGAAGAAGCTCATTCTCTCAATGCAGGTCTAGCAAAAAGAAAGGATTAGTGACTTATTTTTATTATTAAAGAAAGTGGGAAAACACATGTTGAGTAGAAAAGGATTATTTATTTCCACATAGCCATTTTATTGGCCATGGAAAGTAAAATAAGTATCTGGGCTTTATACAATAGGATTTAGGCTTTTTCCCCCCTAGTGGTATGGAGGTGGCCGTAATAAACTACTTACAAAGTGGTATAATGCAGTCTGAAGCAGTTGCTTACCTAGCACTGATGTAAATAACTACAATTCTGTATTATGGTCTCACAAGCCTATCAGACCTAGAAAAAATAAAGTGCACATTCTAAACCAGGATAATATAGATAATATAAATTAGGTTGTGTACTAAAATAAGCTGTACAAATAACTAATAGAAAGTAGGGTTAAAATACAAACAATGCAGGCAGAATTTCTTCATTTAAAGAGTATCTGTTTAAGGAATGCTGCCAGAAAACCTTTAGGAATACATGCCTTTTCCAATCCATATTGAGTAAATCAGATACCACAAATCCTGGAACAGTTTAAAGCAGTTAGCTATCAGGGTTGCACACATGCACAGATTGTAGCTATGAATATTCTTTTTCTTAAGGTTCCAAAAACGCCTGCAGACCCGAGAGAGTGCGGCATGCTCTGGTTCTGTGACCCACTATTGCCAATAGGATGAATCTTCACATTTTTTCTCAGAATTATCTCTACTTCTTATTTACAGTACTGTTAGGCAGTTGTATCATTTTTAAATGTAGCAGTTTCTCTTTCTCTTTTTTGGAACGCAAGGTGGCATAGATACAGACAGAGATTTATCATTCAAATATTATATATATTTTTGATGGACTCCAGATACTTGCAGTACCTGGAAGGAGGGCATTTTTTTTCCCAGAGTTCTTTGTCCCTTCATCCTTTGGAGATGGGATGAGCAAGGGACAAGGTCACAATTATCATGTGGAGATGGTTAATCTTAGGCTCCTGGCAGATGTGATTAACCTGTTAATTATGCTATAAATATTAACCCTGCCACCCTTTCAAGGAAATAATGGCATGAGAAAATGGTCCTAGCCCTGGGACCACATGAGAGTCTTCCACTGGCTGATTGTCAATCCCAGTTTTGGGAGCACATGGACCCAGATATGGTGTATTCCTGGGACTGGGACAGACAATTTACTGATTATATGTCCCAGCCCTGGGGCCATTCACATTCAGCCAGGCTGCAGGCACCCAGCTTTCACTGAGTGCAGGAGTCAGGCTCCTCCTGCACTGGTGAGTAATAATGGTGCCATTGGTATTTGATCTCCCAGGGCTCGGTCCTTGGGCTGGTGCTGTTCAACATCTTCATTAGCGACTTGGACGAGGGTGTGGAGAGCACCCTGTTCAAATTCGCTGATGACACCAAGCTGTGGGGTAAAATGAATACACTGGCAGGCAGGGACTTCACAACAAGGACATTGCGAACCTGGAGAGGGTCCAGAGGAGGGCCACTCATACGGTTGAGGGCCTCCATGGCCAGCCCTATGAGAAAAGGCTGAGGGACCTGAATCTCTTCAGTCTCCGCAAGAGGAGACTGAGGGGGGATCTTGTGGCTGCCTACAACCT
>NW_017728947.1:22825619-22852211 GCF_001723895.1 Crocodylus porosus
TAGGAAGAACTACTTCACTGTGAGGGTAGCCAGAGCCTGGAATAGGCTTCCCAGAGAGGTGGTGCTCTCACCTTCCCTGGAAATCTTCAAGAGAAGACTGGATAGGCACCTGGCTGGGGTCTTATGACCCCTCCCACCCCCAGTACTCCTTCCTGCCCATGGCGGGGGGTCAGACTCAATGATCTATTTAGGTCCCTTCCGACTCATTGATTCTATGATTCCATGATCCCTAATCCCAAAATCACATGACCTGCTATGCATGTGTGGCATGGCAGGAGGTGTGATTGTTGGGATTGGGTCTCAAATCTTATCACCCCATTAAATTAATGTGTACCAGGGCCCTTTAACCTTCAGGTTTTGAACAGTCTTATATGAATGTTTAGAAGGTATCTGATCAGACATTGAAGAATCTGATGACATGCACCATCTGCAATCTTCAATATTTTTTTATTCTCTTTAAAGTCAAAGCTCTCAGAATCTCCAAGAAACTGTGCCCACTGAATTTCAAAACACTTACTAGCCTAAGCAAGTCAAACAACTCTGTGTTCTTCTTATAAACAGCAGCCATAATCTTGGGGAATGACAGCTGTGATGTACTCCTTGGAATGAAGAAAACTGGTACATATACTTCTTTGGGACTCATATCCAAGGCTTGTTTGAGAAACTTACAGTTGAATTTGCATTCCTAAAGTCAGATCAAGGAATCATCATATGTCATACAGAATCATTTGTTTGCTTCATAGCTGGAATGCAGAGTTTCAGTTTTGCCTAATTCTTACCAGGGTAGAATTGTGTTTGGCAAACTTTTCAGGCTTCTGGCCAGAATGACCCAGTTCAGAGGCAGATGAGTGGGTGGTTGATAGGAACCAGCTACCATTGCTTCCATTTCTCCCTGCCACAGAATGAGGGAATCCTGCTACAGAATGTCACTGAAGCCCCCTCCCCCCCACTCAACATCACTGAGGCACCATGTCCGCAGATGAAATCCAATGGCTATGCGGGCCAGAACCAGCCAATGGGCCATAGGTATTGGCACTGGATTTGGACCCAATCCCTATACCTTTGTTCCAGATGATCACAACCCTCAGACCAACTACAACACCTGCCAGTTGATAATAGGTGAGTTTATTGATACAGAGGGATAACAACAATAAAAATACAAACAATCAAGCAATTTTGTATCTATCGATCCTAGGGCTGTCGTCATGGTCAAACTACATCTGGTCAGGACGCAGGCTTCACTCTGAGGCTCTTTCTCTTAGGTGTCAGCAGTCTGGAGGTGGGATGCCGAGGCCCACAGCCCCCTTCCAGTGGGGTGCATGAGACAGGCTGCTGATATGCTCTTGGTCCATGGTGGCCTTGGGGACCCTTTCCAGGGGACAGGGATGGGGACCCCTCTAAAGGAAAAGGAGGGACAGGGAGGGATGAGAAGGGATTGGGAAGGACAGGACAAAGGGAGAGATGGCAAGGGGGGACAGGGAGGGATGAGAAAAAACAGGGAGGGATGGGAGGGATGGATCAGACAAAGGGAGGGACCCTTTGTTAATCTCAAGTCTCTGCTTTTGCATTCTCCTTCCCCCTTGATGACTCCTGATGGTTTTTCATTCTTGGCTATCTCTGGTTGGTTGTCTCTCTGTGGTCACACATCAACGTAGCCTTCTAGGCCTTCTCTTAATTTGGTTTGTTCCCCCAAAACTGGAACTCAGGCCCCCACCTGCTTTGGGGCCTTGTAGTTGGTGTCACTTATCTTATGTTATGGGACAGTATTGTACATACTTTCTTGGTTCCCGGGCTTTGTGTCCTTATTGTGCTAGACAACCTGTCTGCCTTGAAGACGGTGATCTCATGTTATGGCATGCCCCTCCTCAATTCTCAGGCTATGTCCATCTGTTGGCCTTGTTGTACTAGACAGCCTGTCTGCCTCCAGGGCTGTCTGGAACTGTGTGTGTGAAACCCAGGCTCTTATAAATCAGTTAACCCCTGCTGCCCATCTTGAACCCTTATAATGCATATATCTATATCTATAAGCCAATTCCCAAAAAGCAGACCCTTAAATGCTGTTTCTAAGCTAGCAGTAGGCTTATGACCCCTAGTACAAGGTAGCTACCTTTGAGGCTAATATTGCTTACTTTCTTGCACAGAAGGGGCATCTGTTTCCAGCTTAATGTGTAGGAGACTAATTCTACTGCACATCAGCATGTCACAGCAAAACCATGCTAATGCACTAATGTATGGTAGAATTAGTGTACTGTGCATTGTCACAAAAAGACCATGCGCCTTTGCTATTGTGTAGTAGCATAGGTTTATGACCCTGGTATAGGATAGCTGTATAGTACCACTGGGTACTGTGCATTTAGCTAGTACTTCATCTTAGAGGTACTAAACTTAATGCACAGTAGCAACAGCGCATTAATACACATGTAGATGCGCTGCTTGTCAGCATAATATTTTCTAAGGGTCAAATTATAAGACCTTTGCTCCTTTACCTGAACAAGAAGCCTCTCCTGCCTTCATGCTGCTGGACAAGGTCTTCCTTTTGTTAGCCATGAAATACTTCTGTCTTTGAGTACAATATTTGATTTCCTTCCCTTAAATGCTTAACTGAATATAAGTTAACGTCCAGAGATAGTTATAATTTTTAAAGCTGTAATTAAAAAGGGCATTTTGATTTGTGCCCTTTTTGGCAGTTCTTCGTACCAAAAGAAAAAAAGTTTTAATCTTTGGCTATTGAAAAATATATTGTTACAATTAATAATTTTTTGTTACTATTATAACAATAACACACAATTAGGTATATCTAGGGGTTCCTTTTAGTTCACAACATTATGTCCTGAGTGCCATGAGTTTGTGCACTCGTGGCACTCAGGACAGGTCCTGGAGGACTGGAAAAGGGCCAATGTGTCCTTATTTTCAAGAAGGGGAGGAAGGAGAAACCAGGTAACTATAGGTCAGTTAGCCTCATCTCTATCCTTGGCAAGACTTTTGAGAAAATTGTTCAGGATCACATTTGTGGGGGATCAGCAGGTAAAATGATGCTAAGGGCAACCAGCATGGGTTCATAGCAGGCAGATCCTGCTTGACTAACCTGGTTTCTTTTTATGACTGGGTCCCAAAATGCTTGGATGAAGGAATAGAGATAGATGCTATTTACTTAGATTTTAAAAAAACCCTTTGACACAGTGTCACACCCAATTCTTAGAAATACACTAAACAGTTGCAGTGTAGATTATTACAGTCAGGTGGGTGGAAAATTGGCTTATGGGACGCACTCAGGGAGTGGTGGTGGATGGGTTGGTTTCTACCTGGAGGAATGTGAGCAGTGGAGTCCCCCAAGGGTCTGTCCTGGGACTGGTACTGTTCAATATCTTCATTAGTGACTTGGATGAGGGAGTAGAAAACACTCTGTCCAAGTTTCCAGACAACACCAAACTATGGGGGGACATAAAAAAAACTAGAAGGCAGGGAGTGAATTCAGGCAGATTTGGACAGGCTGGGGAAGTGGGTGGAACAGAATAGGATGCAGTTTAACAAAGATAAGTGCCATGTGTTGCACCTAGGACAGAAGAATCATCAACACTCCTACCGCCTGGGAGGTACCATTCTAAGTAGCACAACTGTGGAAAGGTATCTTGGAATTGTAGTTGACTCAAAAATGAACATGAGTCACCAATATGATGAAGTAATAAGCAAAGCTAACTGTACTCTTTCTTGCATCAGGTCTAGGAAGGTGATACTTCCCATCTATGTGGCATTGGTCAGGCCACAGCTGGAGTACTAAATCCAGTTTTGGGTGCCACACTTCAGGAGGGATGTAAATAACCTGGAAAGGGTTTAGAGGAAGGCCACCTGTCTGGTTAAAGGCCTACAGGAAAAACCCTATGAGGACTGATTGAGGGACCTGAATCTCTTCAGCCTCCACAAGAGAAGGCTGAGAGGTGATCTTGTGGCCATCTACACACCCATTGTGGGGGGGACAGCAGGAAATAGGGGGGATATGATGTTTACCAGGGTACCCATTGGGGTAACTAGAAACAATGGCCACAGACTGAAGGAGAGCAAATTGAGATTGGACATCACGAAAAAATTGTTTACTGTGAGTGTTGCCAAAATATAGAATATGCTTCCAAGGGAGGTGGTGCTGTCCCCTTCCTTGGAGGTATTTAAGAGGAGATTGGACAAACACCTGTCTGGGGTCATCTGAACCCAGCACTGTTTCCTGCCCAGGGCAGGAAGTCAGACTCAATGATTTAATAGATCACTTCCATCCCTAAAATCTATGAATTTATGAATTTATCAATCTATGAATTATCTAAATGTAGATAATATCATCTGTGAACACTTTAGGTATAAACAAACTTGTTTGTAATACAGAAAAATGATAGAGGTGAAAGACCAAATTTTAGAGTGGACAAAATTAGGCCATACAAATTTATCTCATCTGATGATCTAGAGCGGCAGATCTGAACCTTTTTCAGTCAACGTACCCCTTTTTTAGGCCCTTTGACCTGCGTTAGACAATGTATGAAATATTTCTCACCTTAACCCCCTGATGAGGCTTCACGTACCCCCTAGAACAGAACTGCTGATCTAGAGCCTAACAAACCAAGCCTCTAACAGTTACACAATCAGGTCTCACATCTTCTCTTCGATCCTCAAGAATACGCATTTTGGACTGTCACCAAAATTGGCTTAAAAGTTCTAAATTATTGTTATGATACAGTCTAGGAGTCTCATCTCAAGCCTGGTATGGTTTAATAGATTTAAACCATCATATTGAATAGAATTCATTAAGCAAATATAGAGTAGATATAGTCAGTTGATGTGATCACACTCATCCATTTCAATGAGAAGATGAGCAAATATGTGATTATTTTTCCACGATAGTCTCAAATGGAGCTTGCTGTAGCAGTCAGCTTGGAGATGGCAAAAGTATGGATGACAATAAGGAAGTACCTCTTTATCAAAAATATATGAGGCAAAAAAAACCCCAAAATGATTTGTACAGATTCTTGTACTTTCTTGGGTATTTAAGAGGAGAGCAACGTCAAAAATAACCCTCAGGTACAAAGCATTTTGACAAAAGGTGAACATATTCCTCCAATAGATGGAGTGTTTGCAACCTTCAGTATTTTTTCCAGTTGCTCACCTCTTAGAGGTAATATCAGTTCCATCTTATCTGGATTAATTATCAATCTGCTTTCCCTATATCTGCTGAAAGTAGGATTTAGAAACAAATGTCTTCATTATCAGTGTGCTGGTGGCACCATGACAGATATATCTCTCAAACTCCAGAAGAAGGGTATTAAAAATGCCAGCCAGCAGGAGATTAGATACCTTTCTTAGGTTCAGAGGCCACATGGGGCAAAGGCCCCTAAATCTATGTACTTCACTGGGCACTGTTTTTCTTGTCTTGTTTTGACACTGCATGCAGCAAACCAGCCATGCTGATCTAGTCCATTCAATATTCTGGACTAGAATGTAGGTAGAAGCCTTAAATCTGTTATTTAGAGGAGATTATCTAGATTTGCTAGGTAGGCAAACATACATACATACAAACTCCCTTTCATCTGGAGCTCATGGATATTATGATGGAAGGGGAAAAATTCAATTAAAAATTCCCAATATTAAGAGCCAGATTCCTTGTACATTCAGTTGGTGCATATGAGAGCAACATTTCATATCTTAATTTTAGTGTGAGTTGTATTGCCTTATATGAGACCATTTTATGTAGTCTTTTTACATGTTTACCTTTGTATAGTGGATAGTATAAAAGTTAGATTTGTTTAATAAAGTACTGCTTAGGTTTTGAAAGATTTATACTTGGCAACAAGTGTGTCATGTTGGAGTTAACAATTCACTTGTATAAAAATGATTCAAGTATTTAGGAAACTGGGACTTCATTAGGTTAAAGTGGGGTAACCTTCTGCAACCGAACAGATAAGCTGTAGCTGTTTCTTTAATACCTCCAAAGGGAAAACAAGCTTATAAGAACTTGCTAACCATTGTGCATTGAGCTGTCACCTTCAATGTAACTTTGAAATATTAGCTTTTTCTTAAAGGGGAAGATGGGAAACAGAAAGAGTATAGTTTCATTCACGCAGACTTTGTCAGAAAGTGCGGCTGTGATATGATTTCTGTCAGAAACAATCTGCTTGAAATTTTTCTGTCTTTACTTTTGAACACGGAATGGCTTGTCTGTTTTTTAACCCTAGGTGATGGGATCTGCTGCCTTGTCAGATAATATTTGAGTTCACTCACTACCTGCTTGTTGACTAGAGCACAGACTCACTGTGGTGGCAGAGAAAGCCTTAAGGCTACTCAGCATCTGTCTCTTCTTGTAATTAGCTGCAGCCTTGTGTACAGAGCAAAAGAGAGATTCTGTGCTGTGAAACAGTAATGCACACAGACAGGAGTTTCTAAACTGCAGAGTTTATTCATGTTTGTCATTCTTCTTCTAAATGAAACAACTCCTTTCCTGGAGAAGGTAAAGTGTTTGAAGTCCTGATTTCAAGTTTCTCAAAATGTGTAGACACATAATTTTGAAGAAACTCTCATTTAATACTAATTATTACTTTGAATATCAAGTAGTAATAGAAATTTTGTCCTTCTTTCAACTATATTCATTTCTTCTAGGTCCATAAAGGTGCCTATACACATGCAGCAAGGCTGCTCTGACACATTGTAAATACAGTGCTGCCATTTTTCAGCATGGAGCAGGTCTATAAATGCCAGACAGACAACCCAGAAATGCAGGCACATGCCTTCAGTGGCTCAGGCTAGAAGCCAGGAGATGCTAGAGCAGCCCTCCCTTCCTTCCACAGTGATGAGCAGAGGGGGTTGTAGGCAGGCCCCAGCAGGAGGCTCTGATTAGGGAAGGGTTCCCTCCCTCCTGAACAGCCCAGCAACGAATGCTTATCACCCCATTAAGAAAACAGAGGGACATTACCAGCTATCCCTTGATTCTGCTTTTGTCCCCTATGCCACAGCTTGGAGGTAGCCAGCATGTGGTCTGCTAGCTAATGCTGAGAGGTGTCTGTGAGGCATGGAGGAATGCCTGCTTAGCAGAGAGTGGAGAGGGGATGGGGGGAGCAGGCAGATGCTCTGTGCCTGCAAGTCTCTTCTGAAGCTGCAGGCAGGGAGCAGAAGGGTGAGGTCAGCCATGCTGTGGAACAAAGAGCCCTCTCAGCCCTGAGAGCATGCCAGGATGCTGGGGGACTCTGATTTAATTTAAACCATCCAGGGGTCTGGGATAGACATTACATAACCCGGTTTGAGCCAAATCAGTTCAGTCTGATACTTCATTCAATCAGGTTTATCTCAGACTGGTTTCAGCCATTTTGAAACTGGTTTATGTGCACTGAATATCTTTTCTGTTACAGGTTTAAACCAGTTTCTGATCGCTTAAACTGGTTTATGTGTAATGTCTGTCCCTAGCCTAAGTGATTAGGTTTCCTTTGACTCATTTAACGGAAATAATTTATTGTTCCCTACACAAGCATGCCTTTCCAGCTGTCTAAGGAGCTACATTAATGACATATGCTAAAATACAAGTAGCATGCCCACTTTGATGAAGAAGGTCCTGGATTATTCTTACTCACTGAAGCCCTCTCGAGCAATGTTCTCTAAGGATTTCTTAGGCCGAACAGAGCTAGATTTGAATATTTGGGTCTGTCTGAAAACTTTGAAACATGACTCTTTAGCGGTAGCAAATAAATACATACAATTATTCCTGGAATCAATTCCATAGTGCTCACACAGCATGAGCATCAACCTGTACATGAGTGTGGAAGCTGTTTTGATGCGCTGTGATTAATTGAGTCTGCTGGAATGTGGCAGTTACCATACTCCAGCAGCCTTCTGCATGTCTTGTGTATCAGCATCCCCACGCTTCAAAATGGCAGGGTCAGAGGCTTTAATTAGAGTGGCTCTTCAGGAGCTTTAATTAGAATGGCTCTTGGAGCCTCTCCCTGCTGCATGCATAGTCTGGCTCCTCCCATGGAATATCCCGTGCTGGCAGGCCAGGTAGCAAGATCCATCTTCCACCCACGCTATCACCCATGGTGCAACAGTGCAGTCATGCTACCCTGCCCTGTCCCCAGGAGCAGGAGCCGGAGCCAGAGCAGGAGCAGGAAGTGAAAACTGGAAAAGGGAGGGGGAGCCCAGAGTCCTCAGCTCCTGCAGGAGGCGGTGGCATCCAGGTGGGAGCACAAAGTCTGCATGCTAACCTCTCGTATGCTAATGGCACATGCATTCTGCAAGCTACCAGTTGGACAGTGCTGACTTAATTCATAGGCTTTTCAGTTTATTGTGGCAGCAGGGATTAGATTTTTGTTGGTAGGGTTAGAATGATTAGGGATGGGCATATGGTCATGAATGAGTTTACCAGCCATGCCAAAGGTTAGAAGAACTTTCCTGCACAGTAGACATTAACCTGCCAACACAACTGTGAGAGAGTGGATGTGCAAGGCGGCCTGATTTGTTATGAGGAGCTTCAGGGAATAACCTGCCTGGCAGTTAAGGCTTTATTTAGTTTATGGTAACATGTAGGCCTGAGGTAGGGTGACCATTTGTCTCAGTTTAGCTGGTACAGTCCTGGATTTCAGAGGCTGGTCCCAGGCAGCTCTTGAGAATTATAATGGGTGTTTTGGAAATGCTGAGGCACAGGGTGCAGTCTGACTGGGAGTCAGAGTGGCACACAGAGCCTTGCAGGTAGGCAAGTAGGCACTGCTGCCTGCCCAGCACTCAGCCTCATCCCTGACGACTTCTGAGTGGGGGGATTGTGGGAGGAAGGGGAAGTATTCCAGATAGGCTGACAGCACCTTTTTCAGCTCGGAGCACTCAAATAGGTGAATTGCTTTGGATGTCAACATAGAAGGGAGTTAGGGGTAGGGGCAAGGATAGTCTGATGATGATATGGGGTAGTTGTTATATTTCCTACTCTCATTGCTGCCAGAACAAGTTGCCTTTACAGTTATCCTGTTTAAAATTACAATAAGTGGCAGACTCTTGGCCAAAATATAGTGTGTGTAGCACCCTTGTCATTTGTAATGAATAATTGTAATTCTTCCCAGGTCAAGGCTGCCATAAAAGTCTTAAAACTACAGGATCCATCCTAAAAGGTTTATTTCCGAGAAAAAGAGAGAAGGGGAGAAATACGTTTTACACTAAGGAAAGAACAAAGCAGTGATTGAAGAAGAAGAAACTGAACTTTTATCAGAAGCACTGTTTTATAATCACTCCTGAAAGCATTATTTTGACTGCATCTCCAGGTTGTCATTTAAGTTGGGTACTGGAACTGGGACCTGGCCATGCAAACAAAAGTATTTTTTTACATATTTTAGATGGCTACTAACATTGATCTGAGTCATGGTCCGTAATTTGCCATCAACACCATATTTTTTTCCTATAAAGTAAGAGAAATTGCCAAAATAAACCCTACACGCTGTAAAAAGGGTTTAACATAGTTGTTTCTATTTTAAATTAATTAGGTGCTTTTGAAGGGTTATGCTTATACTACCATGCCAACCTCTCACGAAGGAAGCAAACTTTCCTTTTGGAATTTTACTTTGAAATTGTCTACTACAGGGTGCCTTGTACCTTTCTCTGAAGCAGCTGGTACTAGCCACTAGCTGTGATAGGAGTCTGAACCTAATGGGTCTCCTAGTTTAATCCAGTTAAGCAGTTTGTATGTTTCTAAATTCCTATATCCTTATCCTTGTTATTAAGAGTTGCCCATTTTATTAACAATGATATTTATTATTCAAACTTGAGCATTTAACGTTTTCTCCATTTTTGCTTATTTTTTGCATTTTTCTTAGCTTAAACATTGAGTCTTTGCAATCACTTTTATTATTCAATACACTGGCACAGTTCTATTGTATTCAGCCATATACCAGTAACCTTGTAAAGAATGACCTTCTTAATAAATAAGTCATAAAGAAGTATCTACTCATATTAATTTGCATGATTTTTTAAGTGGTGGTTGAATTAAGTTACTTCTTTGAAGTAGGTATTTTCATTTACTATATGTTTATAAAATATCTAGCATAAGGGCTAAGTACAGACACTCAAAAAGTCTGGGGCTGAGTGAAGTCAATCTTCACCGGTTAGTCTACGCCACTTAGATTGAACCAATAAGCAAGTGAACAGGCATTCATTTTTGATTCCAGAAATGCAGCCACATGTCTGCAGCGGCTCAGGCTGGAAGCCAGGGGGTGAGTGGGGAGGGGGCCTAGTGGATTGTTACAGGGGTAGGGAATTTTGGGTTCACTTGAATCTGGAAGGGATCTGGGAAATAAGTTCAATAAACTGATTTAACCTAAATCAGCTAAGTCTGATACCACATCCATCCAGGTTTATCTTAAACCAGTTAGGGCCATTTTGAAAGTGTTTTATATGCACTGAACTTCTGTTGTTACAGATTTGAACCAGTTTCCAAACACTTATACTGATTTGTGTGTAATTTCTGTCCCTAGCCAAGCATCCCTTAGTTTGACTGGCCTCTACATCAGTGATTCCCAGTTTGCTTACACAGGAAGTCCTACTCCCAGTCTGCTTGCAGTCCCTCTGTCAGTATGCTATAATTGAATTTCATAGGGCTACTGACACCACCATATTTATACTCATAACGTCTAGTTTCAGAACTATTGCTATATATGGTACTGCAATATAAATGCAAAATTGCAATAATACTGTAGTTAATTACAAAATGAAGTTTCTCCCCCATTTATCACAGGAAAAATGAAGCCTCATCTTAAAATTGAGTACCTACAGGTATCACTAAGCCAGGGAGCAGTAAGGGAGTCAATATGAACCCATAGAGCAGCTGAGGACTCAGCACTGATTCCCTCACCATTCTCACCATAGCTCCTCGTTGGTCCTGTGCTGATGCTTGGCTCCCTGCTGAGCCAGGGAGTGGTAAGGAGATCAGCACAAGGCCAGAGCACAGTGTGAGACCCAATGCTGATTCTCACAGTGCTTTCTAGTTGCATGCTGGGTTCCGCTGCTCTCTGGCTCCACATGTATTCTCTTATTTCTATGGCTCAGCAGGGAGCCAGAGAGCAGCTAGGGGATCAGCGTTGGGTCTGTATTGATTCCCTCACTGCTCTCCAGCTCCTTGCTGGGTCCTGTACTGCTCCTTGGCTCACTGAGCCAGGAATCAGTGGGGAAATCAGTGCAGAGCCAGGAAGCAGTCCATAACTCAGTGCACATCCAGAAAATGGCAAGGAACCTAGTGCACAGTTACCCAAGAACAAAGTATGCAGCAGTGTGGTGGGGAGGGGGCAGGCAGTGGGAGGAGGGCAAGTAGCTGGGGGCAGGCAGGAAGGGGCTTTGTGTGGGAAGGCAGATATAAGGGAAGACCACCTATTTTTGCTAGGCCACCTATGCCCTGGTCTCTTACAACAACCTCTCTACCCTTCCCAAACTGCACAATGAAAGGGGATCCCAGCTAGGTGAGAGAGGTGCTGTTATAGAAGAAGTTCCAATATAGAAAAAGATATGCACTAACACTAGTTCACATTTTTTCTTTCTACATTTAAAAACTAGAATGAAATTTGAATGTAAGTCATTTCATTATATGAAGTTGGCAGTCACTGGAAGTTGTCATTAACTTATTGGCTAGGGACAGAAATTACACATAAACTGGTATAAGTGACTGGAAACCAGTTCATTTCTGTCACACAACAGAAGTTCAATGGACATAAATCTCTTTATGTCCCCCAGCATTCCAGGATGCTTTGTACATCCCTTGCAAACCACCTCACAGGGTGGGTAGGCTAGCCTTGGCCCAAGCTCTCTCTCCACCATGCAGGCAGGTGTGCTTTAGCCCTCCCTCTTCCTCCCCCTCCCTCTCCCCCTCCCCCCCCAGCTTCTAGCCCGAGCCATTCCAGGCATGTGGCTGCATTTCTGGAATCAAAAGTGAATGTCTGTTCATTTGCTTATTGGTTCAACCTATGTGTACTTAGCCATCATGATTCCTTGACCTACACAGAATGAATTTTGTTTTCTTAGTACAATTTCTAATGGCTAAATGTCCATGTTTAAACAACAAAAACCCACTTTCGTGGAATCAGAGATTTGTGAAAGAAAGGAAGCATTTGTCCATCCAGTTTATTTCTTTGACAAAGCATAATTGTTCCTTCTGGTATATCTACAAGTTTTTATGCTTGGTTTTCTTAAAGGTCCCAAAATCGTCCCACTCTGTTTCTTGGGAGACTGTTCCACAGCTACTTATATCTCATGGACAGGTATTCTGTTCTGACATTTAAAATGTATTTTGCCTTTCTCAATTTCAACCCATTGTTTCTGGTTATAACCATATGAAATCACTTTAGGTCATTTTTAGTCTGCCTTTGTTGTTGGCAGTATCAAAAGAGAGGCAGTGGAATTCACTGGGTATGGAGAATGAATTAATTCAAGAGAAGAACCTTGTCAGGCAACATATTATGGGGGAATTTTGTCTTCAGGTTTCTATACTGCAACTTATCTGTGGCTAAATAGAAGGCACTATGTGCAGTGATTCAAAGAAATAACCAAAGTATTTCTAAATGAGTTAACTTGGATAGCAGTAGAATAGCTACATTATTATGGAATTTTGCTCAACCCAAATTATTTTGTTTTTCAGGAATTAAGTTTTGTATTTTACAGATGAGAAATGGAAACAAAATTAAATAAGTTAAGAATTTGTTTAAGGTAACACCATCAAGTCTGTGGTAGAGCCAGGAATACAAACTACCTGTCTCATCCCCAATCACAAATCAGTGCATCATCTTTTAAGTCACCGTCTTTTAAGTCACTTGCAAATGAATTGGTTTCCTCGAAAATGTAGCCAGGAAGCAGATAACTTGATTAAGGTTATCTGTTTTCAGTAATGGATACTGTACTTCTAAAGACAATGTCACTGGGCAGGGGGGTGATGGCTAAATATGGCAGTCAACTTCATGGCCCTGTTTCTTCTCACAGTATCTGTCATTAACATTTATTTAATATTACCAATGTAAAATATTTAGGGTTTCCCAGTATACAAAAAAATATTCTACTGTACTAGTACTAAGCAACATTTTGCACATCAACCATTCTATCCAGACAAATTTCTGCAGCTCTTCCTCACAATGGACTGTTCATAAATGTAAGGGCTACTGAAGATGTGGAAGGGTTGCAGAAAGTGATTATGCATTGGAACAGGCTACCTAGAGAGGTTGCAGATTCTGTCCATCCTTGAAAGTTTCTAAGAGCATATTAAACACTTGTCTGCATTGGTGATGTATAGAGGGTGCACGTGGGTGCATGTGCACCCCCTAAGACTGGCCGCCGCCACCATTGCCGGCAATGTCTCTGGGTGATTGCTGATCACCACTTGGCATTCGCCGCCCTTCCCCCTCACCACTGACACCGCTGCGGCTGCCTGTGGACAGTCCCCGTTTGGCCCACCCTTGCCACTGACATCACCGCGGTCACCTGCAGATGGTCCCCACTCATCACTGCCATGCCCCTGCTACTGCCACCACCATCTCTGGGCAATCGCCATGCCGCCACCAGCCTCAGGACACATGAGGTGTTCGTGCTTGTTTGGGATGTTTTAGACAGGGATGATCCTCTACTGAGCAAGGGATTGGGCTAGATGACCTCCTGAGTTCCCTTTCAGCATTACCTTTCTGTGATTCTAATAGTGCACTCAGTTTGGGATATAAAATACAGTATTTATTTGAATCTAAGATGACCCTGAATGTAAAATGACCCCCCAATATTTAGAATCTATATATGGAAAATTTATAAATGTGTCATGATTTTCCAGGTACTCCATGCCTGGGAGAGAACCCATCCTGAGCCAGGGGAACCTCGTCTTAGATTTGGGTAAATGCAGTAAATATCCCTGTCAAAAACTGCTATAAAAATGATTCAAGTACCATAGGAAGAAATGAAAGATCTTTGTCAGTTAATTCTACTCATAAGAATGTGTGTCTAGGTCAACTACGTGCATGTGATTCCACTTTGGGAAAAGACAGAAAAGTTATTTTAAAACGGGAGAGAATATCTGATTTGCTTCTACTTCACCTGGACTTTTACACAACACTAGTGAGCTAGATTTTGATTCTGAAGAATAAAATTACCAACATAATGTTTTCCTACTTTATACCTACGTATAAAGATATCTTACATTTTTCAAGGTTAAAACCAGTGTAGAGAATCACAGACTTTTAGCTAGCTGAATGGTTTACATTTTCGTTACTGGGAGTTGTATGTCAAAATCTTCAGGCACTCTACTCAGGATTTATATTTCACTATAAAAAAAAGGAAAAGAAGACATTTTTAACTCATCTTCTCTGGTAATACTTTATATAATGGTTTCTCAAAAGCACTGCATATATCAAGTGGTGTATTTCAAATATCATCTGGGACTGGGAAGAATCTTTGACAGATTAATATATCTGTACAGATTCTTTTTAACTATATGTTTGTTTTGTTGACAAAAAAGATTGCTTTGAATCAAAACCTGCTGTCCTGTGCTGCACATAGTCGAGATGCCCTTAAATCTTTGTTACAGAAGCTGCCTATACTGCTGGAATGTGCTTCGTATTTGACTGTGTCCCAGCTTGCCTGTATAATGTGCTTGTTGTTCCCAATACTTGGAAAACTACCTAGAAGGGTTCTGCACATTTGTCTTTATAGAGTTAGTATTTGTCTTTATTTTTATATGTATTTTTCAGGCTGTTTGAATGTCATAAGTTGTTAAGGAGGACATAATTGTGTGCTAAATAGAAAACCAACAGAGTAATATATTTCTCTCGTGATTACTTTACCCCATAAATGTGTAGACTCTTTTCAAACATTTCATCTTTCGTTTTCCTTCCTCCTTTTGTCTTTACTCCACTATCTCTTTTTGCTTTCAAGAAAAAAACATTTCTTACCCGTCTTTCTAAGGATTTTGGTCATTATGGGGCAAAAACCAAAGATATGTAACTGAAAAGATGGTTAGATAATATGCCTATGAGACAGGCTTTGACAGTACTCTTACAGAATTTAGCGTCTGACAAAAAGCCCAACATGAGGAGAATTGTGGAAGTTAATGGAGCACTGCCATCAGGGATGGCATTTGAGGATCATTCTAAAAACTGTCAGATGCAATTAACTCCTGGCTTGGTGTCTTCCCTGAAGAAAATAAGCTGCATTCAGAATCTAAAAAAGCTCACTACTCTTAGTTACTGTAGTTCATGGTATAAAAGAGACTGGGTGCATCTACACATGTACTTTACTGTGCAGTAGACTAATTTGTTGCGGTGTAAAGCATCACCATCTACACATGTAATGCTACTAGACAGAGCAAATTAATTTTCGCTGCTGTAACTATCTTACTGCAGCAAAAATAGCTGTGCAAATGCACATGCAAACGCTGCATACATTGCATCTGGTCAGCCCAGGCAGCAGGGGGCCAGACCCCTGCCTGCCGCCTAGCCACAGGGCTCTGCAAGTTGCCTTAGTCAGCCTGGGACTAAGCCTCCAGGGCCCTGCCAACCTGGGGCTGCTCCTCCCCGACTCAAACTGCTGTGGTTCCAGGTGCAGCATCTGTGCATGCACCCTGGACAGCTGCAGTTTGAGCATCTACACATGCCATTAAGATGCTGTGATAAACTTTGGTGCAAACTTCACTGGAGTTTATCACATCACCTTAATGGCATGTGTAGATGCACCCATTGAGTATAAAGGGGTCTAATTTAGATAGTGTCTTGGAAATTGGTACCCATGAGCTCTGCATTGGGATACCTTATTTCTGTGCAGATGTGACTTCAGGCTACTATGCTAGAGCTAGGCCATTCTTATGAAATTTAACACATCCTTCACTAAGTGGAAAAACACTTAAATTCACCTCAGCTGAAATTTAGACTTGATATATAACTTAGACTCTACAGGAAACCCTCACTATTCTCATGTTTGGCATTTGTGGTTTCAAATATTCATGGTTGCTACAGGGTTTTGAGTGCTACCGAGTCTGCAGGACTCCCAGCCCCAGCTATGTATGGTTCATCCCTGTGGCTGGGAGCCCGGTCAGCTGATGGGGCTCCCAACCAGACGGGGTGTCCTGCCACTCATAAATTAAAGCTAGGCAGCAACCATCTAAGAAATGAGTACAGATTTTTGAGGTCTAACTTTATATTTGGTTGGACCCCTTAGGTAGGGATCTATCTAAATTGTGCCAGAAGTACTCTCTGCAGCAGTACCTTTTATTTTGCTCTTTTCATGGCATGTTGCCCCCCCACTCAACTCCTGATTGGCAGAAGGGCCCTGTGGGCCCTGCCGCTTGCCACCCGCTCTTGATATTTAAAACTGTAGTTTTTGCCTCCTGGTCAACCAGGAGCAACTGGCAGGGCCAATGGGCTTCCTCCACCAATCGGTGGTGAGGTGGGGGGCATGCAACACAAGGAACAAGATTAATGGAGCTGCTGCACAGTGCACTTCCGGCACAGTTTAGGTAGATCCCTAGTGATAGGTACTTTGCATATGTAGCTGGCCTCAGTTTTGTTGCACAGTTAACTAGTTAAGTGCACAATAACTGTAACATGTAGAGGGGGCCTAAGATTAAGTTGGTACAATTTATACAAGAACAGGAAAAACTGTAACTTTAGTCAAGAAGAGTTTGTCTTCATAATTTTAATGGGAGAACACTTTATTAACATCCACAGCTGCCTTAAATTTTGAACTATTTGTTATCAAGCACTTCAGATTATTTCCACCTACTATCAGCCAGGTACTATCAGTTGGCAGTTAACAGTCTCCGGTGCAGGAATCTCTGCATATTTCCACAACTAAAAAAGTTCATGAAAAGATAAGTTAATGCATTTTCAATTTTTTTTACCAGCTACCAATCTGGGGCCACATAACTTTACCTATAAAACTGATAGACTCACTACTTGAACCTTAAAAGAAAAAGTCCTATACTATATAATGTACCACAAATTCTTGTCTAATGTTGTTTTTGAGTGCAGTCTTAAGTAACACATCAACTTTCCCAAATATGTCCATAAACTACTACTTATACAGGAAAAGATGAGTTGTATATGCTGGATGTGGAAAGTGCTCTTAGCTATTTTAAAGACAAAATTGGACCCATAAGCAGGCCTCTTTCATGGAGGACATATCCAGGACTCTGTTCAAGAGTTGTCTGAGTAGATTAATTTTGCATACAAATTTATTCTGACTTGCAGATTTCTCATGTTAACCTGTTGGTCCTAGAACACATATCACCCATCTAAATCACCATCCACATCATGTCTTACAAATGCTTTTGTCAATGAAAGATTTTTACCTGAAAGTTGATTTCTGCCTTTATACACAGTATTTCTTCTTCTGTTGTTATTCCCTACATGTGACTTTGTAGCTAGGTGTCATTCTTTTATTTTTGTTTAACTAATAATTCAGGCCCTTTAAGGTCACTGCTACTAAGTGATTTCCCAGAAATTGGAACCCACTTGCTATACTCTTTGAAGTCTTTTTGGGCTCCAATTAAGTGGAATTATATAGGTATAGGGGCTGCAGCCCCTTGCCTGAAGGGTTGATTCCATAATGTAGCATGGGTACATTATCCCCAGTGGTCCCAGGTTTCCGGAGAGAATACTTGTGCAGTACTTGGAATGTATGCTAATCCTGGGTCAACACTGGAGTCAGGGGAATTTTTAGACATTTTAACTAGAAATTTTAAATTCAACAAAGAAGCAGCTTTGGAGGGACAGAAGCTATTCATGGTTTTGTGTTGAATTTGAGAAATAGTTTTGTTTTGACATTTTCAAAAGGCAATGTTTTGACTTTTTGATTTAAATGACATTTTCATTTTGAAATTGAAATTCCTTTTTTTAAAAGGTAAAAAGACTTAAATAGCCTAAAATAAAACAAAACATTTCATTTCTGGTTAAATGTTTCAGGTTGATGTGACTTTTTTTCATTTAAATTAAATTATTTTAGATCAACCTAAAATATTTTACGTTTTTTGCTTGGCCACCAAAAAATTCATTAATCATACAGCTTTAATCATTACTGACAATCTTCTCCAAGAGGTAAAATCACTGGTATGCAGCCAGTCTTAATTAGTTCTTTCTGCTGGCCTTGCTAGACCGATGAGAATTTTTATGACTACATGGTGAAAAATTCTGTCAAATATAGCAGTACTTTCCCCAATTTAAACTCTTAAGAAATCTCTGCTGTAATCACATAAGGAGCTCAGAAAAATGTTGGAGAGGAGAAAAAGAGGAACATTTTTGGCAGTTATTTAGTACAGTCATGTAATTTTTGTCCAGATTAATATCCACATTTCCAAGTCATTTGTTCCTGTTTATCTTCTCCAACAAATTTTCTGCTATATTAATCCCAGAAGCTTTTTCTCATATATTTAGGAATAAAACCTTAACCTCTGCATCATTCACAGTCAAAAATATTAAAGGACATTTAAGTCTAATCTTCTGCTTCTGGGTCACTACACTCATATCCAGGAAGGAAAGAATGTTGTTGCCTTCCATGCAACATTTCCCTTGGAGCATTCTACTTTTAATACAGAGCCCTAAAGCATGGTACCTCACCAGCAAAAATCAAACTGGCCATGTGACTTTAGGAAGAAGGGACATATCACGTGATACATGTCATAGGCAGAATTTTCTTTTCCTTTTGTCCTTGCCTTGCTTTGCTTTTCTTTTGTGTTTCACTCTCTATCTCTTCATTGGTTTTCAACCAGGCTTCTGTTCTGTCCTGCTGTTAAAATGTTTTTTCAAGACGATTTTTCAAGGTATCCCCTTTTACCCATAATCCTATTTCCTCCAGTTATGTCAGCAGCTGTAGGAACACTATCTCTTAGTAGTGAGGAGTTCCTAGTTTGCTCCTATGATGGGGTGTAGAATTATTTTACATTAAATTGGCAACCGTCCATGACTTTAAACAACAGCTGTACCAGGTCAGCTGGCAGCCCTATTAATGCCTACAGTATGGGTTTAAATATCTGTGATCAGTTTTTCATATAATTCCTAGAGGTGTAAAAGACTAATTTAATAAAATATATATGTGAAGTCATTAGGCCTACTCATGTTTAAAGTTAAGCCTATGCTTACATACTTTTCTGGACAGAGCCAACCTACACATATTTTTCAAACTATTTATTGTAAATTAATTTTCCTGCTAACTTATCAAAATAGTATTTCATTTGGCTTGTGAAGTTTTAGACTTTTTAGGAAAAGACATGTATAAGCTGCTTGCCTAGTGCTAAGGTATACTGAAAATGTTTTTGCTTCAATTTTTATGGACTCAAACAGGGTGGAATAGAATTGCATTTAGGTGGATAAGTCCACTTAGGTGTCTAATAGAGGATTTGACTCTTAGGGCACTTACACACATGCAGGGAGGCTGCTCTGATGTACTGTAATTCCAGCGCGTCAAAGCAGACCTGATTAATCGAGTCTGCTGGAGCATGAAAATTACCTCACTCCAGCAGACTCCAGCATCACATGTGTCAGCATACCCATGCTGAAAAATGTCAGTGGAGTGCTTTAAACTGAAGCTTGTTCAATGAGCTTTAGTTCAAAGTGCCCCACTGCCATTTTTCAGCATGGAGACGCTGATGCATGTGGCACTCCAGGTACTTTTAATTAGCATGGCTATTGAAGCTGCACTAATTAAAGCACCCCCCTCCCCAGCCTCCTGGAGCATGTTTATAAACATCCTTAAAATTTAAGGGAGATTTGGAGTATTGGTTTGGATGTTGCTGCATAGTGGTATTTTGATTTTGTTGTTATCAGAACTGTTCTGGAACATGAATATGAATGGTGAAGGGCAATAAGTTTTTTTTTAATATAGTAACTGTTTTGTCATCAGATATGTTGACCTTAGAAAGGGTTATTTGTCCTAAAAGGAGGTTTTTGGCTCAAAAAAGTGGCCGCCCCCACTCAAAAAGTGATATATTTTAGGAGCCACTGGGCCAATTCATTGTATTCTGTATTTTGATCCAAGCTACTCATGGCAGTGTTTCTCAATCAGAAGAAATAGAGTGAGGAATAGTTTTAAACATACTGTATTAAAAACAGCAGGTCAGAGCCACCCTCAACTCAGGAAATGGAGGAGAGGTTTTGGGGTGTCTATTTATGGTGTCTTGATTTTTAAGTTTACTTGATCCTAAGGGACCATGGATGAAATTCTGGTCCTATTGAGGTCAACATTCAAACTCCCATTGACTTCAGATGGGTTAGGATTTAACTCTTGTGTCAATTTTGAATAAGTGAAGTGTAGCTGCATTTTTCAAGGAAAGGGATTGGGCTGTCTAAAGTGGCCAGGACAGGGGCAGAGCACCAGGGCAAGCTTTGCACTGTATGGAATAATGTGAATTTCATGTTGTCTGATAAATCAGCATCTCACAGAAATTTTCTGTAACAGAAACCGTCCTATAAAATTACAGCCTTAATTTACGTACCGTGTGAAGGTATCTTTTGCTGTATTTTGAGGTACAGGATTGTTTGATATGTGGGATCGAATCTGCTAAAACCTTGTTGATAAAGATACGCTTTTTCTAAAGTGAACAATATTACTCACTGCATTGGGACTACACTCATAAGTATCTATATGTGTGAGGGCTTATAAGATGTGCCTTTGCGCTCTGACAATATAGCATGATTTCCTGAGCATACAGTTCTGGAAATATTGTCCATTTTCAGAAACGCAGCCTCCCCTACATGGGGGACATTTAGTACCTATGTTTGTGTTTACATACAAATTGCAGGTGTAGATCACCCCGATAGATGTTCAAGTTAAGATGTGCTGGGATCTAATCCTTGATCCCAACAAGTATGTATCCTGCCATGCCATATGTGCATGGCAGTATGCATGATTTTAGGATCAGGGATTAGATCCCAATCCCACCTTACTTGCTGGTACAGGGAGAATTCAGGCTCTCCCAGCACCAGCAAGACAAAACCAATCAGTTGATTGTCAAATGGAGCCAGGAATCAAACTAATCCCCAGCCCCGGCTCACAATGAGTTCAACTCGTGGGGAGCCCAATATCAGGCAGGCAGCAATAGCCCAGTGCTGGGATCCTTATGCACTGGGAGGTATAAAACTACATGTGCTGCCCAGCTGGGCAGCACACGTGGTTTTACAACACCTTGTACATGAGGAGCTGTATAAATGCCCCAGCTGCACAGCATACAAGGTTTTGACAGGTCCCAGCCACACATTCAATCTTAAAGCATGACACAAATGAGCTGCAAAGTGATTCCACATCATTGTAGCTAGTTTACTATATTATCATGGCTTAAATTGAATTGTACATGTGGCCGGCTTGCTATTTAACGTTCGATTAACCCATTAATCACATCTTGAATGTAACCTGTTGTCAGGGACCTTTAGATACAAAAGTATTCAGATTTCTACCTACTGTTTATTTTGTGGCTGCCAAAAAACACAATTCCAGGCAATAACATTGCTCTACATCTGGAACGTCATAGAGAGATATTTTGTTGCTTTCCAACAGAGAAGTAAAATAAATGGATATGTCTTTAAAGACAAAAGTAAGATTTAATTTGGACGTTTTAATATTCTTTAGTGTGACTCTTAATGACCAAAACTTGTTCAACATGATACCTGCTAAACAGTATTGCCATGCAACCTTGCAGTTTAGAAAAAATCAGTTTCTGCATCTGTATAGAAAGAAATATATACAAATAGACAAGTATAGACATAATTACTTATGTATGTTTAACAAATGCAGGGATTAATAATGCATTATTCATCCATATTAATTAGATCATATATTTAATATATTGGCGTGGATCTAAAATGTAAACAAACTATTTGATTTTACTAAAAATGTAACATACTCTTTGAGTTTTACATGCAGACAACCAATGTAACTTTAATATCATTAATAACCAATACATTTTTAATTTACAAAAACTTTTGATTTGTGTATTCTGAAATAGAAAAAAAATCCCTAATATCACTTTGCTTTTAGTCAAATATTTACAAGGACATCCAGAATACAAAACAAAGACAGTTTTTAGGATTTTGTTAAGATTCATATTTATCACAGTGTGGACAAAAATGCAAAAAGAGGCATTTTCTTATGTATTCCTGTTACATTAAAAAGTTCATGCCCTGCTCTTAGCATTTTCCAACACAGCTGTAGAGTAGTTTAAAGCCTATTTTTTAAATAAGTGATGCTCAATTTGTCTTTGATGATCCGCATGATTCAGGTGAGATGGGAGCACGGTCGGGCCCTTATTTGCATAAAAATTAATCACAGAAAAATGTAAATTGATAAAATTTTGCCTGGCTTTTCCCCCCTATTCAGGAACCCATGGATGGCTCCCAGAAGCAATCATCTCAGTATGGTGCCGCATTGGATGCTGTACAAATGATCACATTTGTGTTGAATACTCACTCATTTAAATGTCAGCACTGATGGGGCGGTACATCACTAGAAAAAATGAAAAATAAATACACAGCAGCTGAAGACTATCAAATCTGTGGGCACTCTTTAGAGATATATGATCTAATGTGAAAAAATTGCAGATTAATTATCCTTTTTCAAAATGGTAATTGTTTTAGTATCACACCAGAAAAAAATCTGCAATTTATTTGGAATCAAACAAAAAACAGTAATGTTAAATACGTCATTACATCATTGTGTTTATTAGAAGGCTGCAATTAATTCCTAAGGCTCCTTTGGTCTCCAGAACTGCATAAAATGAAACAAAAGAATGTAACTATAAATTTTCAAAAACATTCTGAGCTTGCAGACCAATTTAACCAACATAAAATAGAACAAAGTGGTAACCGTTCAAATGTATAAACTTCATTTACCTCTGCCGTATGTTAATTTTCTTTTATCTTTTAGTAAAAGATAGGAATTGATTCGGCACCACTGTATTATATGAGCACGTCACACATGTTAATGAATTTATCTTTATATTTTCCCTGCAAGGCAGAGAATTAGTATTAGTTCCATTTCACAGATGTGCAAATTAAATAAAAGGACTACACAAAAAATCACAAAGGCTCCCAAAAGGTTACAGCAAAGAATCTAGTCCCTTATTTTTAATCTTGTAGTGGAGATTTCACAGAATTTGATTTTGCTTCACCCTATACAATTATTACCCTCATCTGACCTTACAGCCCCACACCTAAATATAATCCTCCCACATCTGCACTCTCCATCATGTCCCTGTACTCTGAAACATTCAAATCTTATGCATGGATAGGCAACTAGTGGACCAACATGTGGCAAGCAAGGTTGTGCATGTGCATAGCCTGGGGATAAACTCCATGGAGTTGGGGTTTGAATGGTAGAGGGCATAAAATGGTAAAAGTGTATGGAGGAGGAACAGGATGGGAATGAGGATTGTATAATAGGGGCCTGGTATTTGGGTGCAGATGGGAGAGTGATAGTATAAGGTTTGCAAGGACCTAGAGCCCAAATAACAGACCAGCTATGGTTTGTGGAGAGGATTGTGTCTTCAGAGACCCACTGAGGATTTGACCAGAGTAAGCTGATGTCCTCTCCAAACTGTTTCTGCCATCCCCAAGCCTTCCGGTTGGAAGTCTTAATCCCTCTCTCATCATCATCATATGCTCCCTACATCCCTAACCATCTACCCACAAATCCCTTCATGGTGCTGCGTCATGGTGTGTAGAAGGTGAGTAGAGGTGTAGGAAGTAGTTTGAGGTAGGCAACATGTTTCCCTTGGCCACCCTTCAGGAGTAACCAGATAACCAGGCTGTAGTTGCTTCCTCCTTTTGGATCACAGTGATTCCTTTTGGGTCACAGGACCTGCAAATGGAGACTCTAAGTCCCAGAAGTAGGCAAAAATTCCCCCTTCCCTGTTGTTGACACCCCCTCCGTTGCCTTTCATGTGCAGGGGCACCTCCCCTTCCCCCTTGTCCCTTCCTCCCTTGCCCACTTCTATCCCAGTCCCTGGCTGACCTGGGGGCAGGGGTGGGGGTGGGAATCCAGAGCTGCTGCTGCCCCTCTCCAGCCAGACTGTGTGAAGCCAGGTTCACCAGGTAGGTTCCCTGGCTGGCTGGCATTCCCCAACCACTTGGGAGCAGGAGCAGAGGGAGGGGACAGCTGCCTGCACATCTGTACCCCATAGCCCTGGCTGGAGCAGGACAGGAGTGGCTGGGACAATGACAGTGGCAGGAGGCAGATCTCCTTGACCCATTCCTGCTCCCAGAGGCGTAAGTAGAGAGGCAAGTAAGAAAAGCAATGTGCCATAAGCATAGATGGGAAGGGAAAGGTGCAGAGAGTGGGGGGCAGGGGGAAATTTTTACTTGACTGGGGACTTTAAAAAAGGCCCTGCCTCCTACAGTATGATCTTTGTGTGGAGGGGTAGGCTGGGGGGGTGTGCAGCCACCCCTGTAGTGCCAGTCATGCCCCTTTTTAAACTCCAGGATCTTCCCATGGCTGGAGCTGCCCATACTTAGATGTCATCTTGGTGGAGAATCCTAGAGTCCTTGAGGGGCAGTGCCTAGGTACAAGGCATTCATCTCTGCTAGCACTACTGACCCAAAGAGCTCTTCAAGCAGTCAAGGGTTAATTATCCCTGTCATCCTTGGTGACTCTCCTGCTCAGAACACTGTCCCTTACATGCTACCCATATTTCAGGTGAGTTCCTTATGTCTGCTTAAGGTATCGCCTCACACATTCCTGATTACGCCCCCTCTCCCCATCTAGCAAACACACACACATCGCTCTGATCACCTTCTACTACCACATGAATAACTTCATTCCTCTCGAGAGACCATCCGGCTCTCCATCTGACAGGCACATCAGAAAATGAAAGTTTATAGCTCCATCATCTACTCGTGGTAAAGCCAGATGAGGTTATGGCAAATGAGTGGAATGATGCCTAATGGGTGAAACACAATGAATGCATACTGTGAACACTGGGGGTTTCCGAAAGGAATATAACTATTTTTGATTTAGAGAGCGCAGAAAAAAATATCACATTTTTTCAGGGCCAAAATTTTAAAAAGCAAGAATTGTTCACTGTTTCCCTCTTTTAAAAGTAAGATGTCTTCTGGGCAAAAAAAACCCAGAAAATACATTTTTCTAAAAGTTTCCATATAAAATTTAGTTAAGTGAGAAAAGCAAGGATTTCAGTCCTGCCTTAAGAGCAAGTCTACATAAAACCTGATCAGTGGAGTCATCACAGCTACCTTCTTCAATGTCTCTGTTTCAGCATACTAGTACACCTTACTTTCATGTTAAGGAAAAGATTAAGTTCCAACCACAGAGAAGAGAGCCATATTGTTAACCATCATCACTAATTCATATAGTGCTCTGGATTTTCCTTGGAAAAATTCCATCCAAGTTTCAGAAATTGTTTATGAGAGCAAGAGATACAAGCCAGCATGAACTTTATGCCTAGATTGTATTGATTTTTACATAGAGAACATAGTTGTCTAGATGTAGGTTTTAAAAATCTTGAAAACATTTAATTCTGCTGCATTTTGAAGAGTATAGGGATTCATTTACTCTGTAAGCATAAAAAACTCCTTTCTTGTAGCTTACAGTAACTGAGAATAGTTTTCTTGGCATGAGGTGAAAGATGCATCTCTAACCACACATGGTGAGAACATTATAAATGGTGAGAACTAGCTGGCACTTGCCAGGTGAACCTATTTAGCTTTTATGGTCTGCAGGAAAGGATTGTGGGGGAAGAAATTTCCACAAGGATCACCTAGTTTAGCTCCTTCCCTGTCATTATTAGGACCAACCTCCATGGCCCTCTTGTCTCCCAGAATAGGTCATGAGCTCTATTACCTAAAATTGGCAGATTCTTATCAGCACTATGCTAAGCAGAGCCTCTCCAGGCCATGACAGATCTCTGGGGTTAGAACAATATGGAAAAGAGAATTCATCCTCAAAAACTGTGTTATCTTTCCTTGAAACTTCTACCACCCACCTGGGCAATTTCTGCATCTGGAGCCCAGAATAAGGGAAGAATGAAGCCATAGAAGCAGGATGATCCAGGCCTGCAGTTAAGCAAAAATATTGGATAAAGAATAAGCATCAGTGTCTCTTTTCTCATTCATTTTGCCCACCTTTGGTATTTTTAAATTTCATAATAAAGGAAGCTGAGGCAATAGTTAATCATTTGATTAAAGACAGTGGGCTTGATTCTGTACTCAGTTATACCCATGTGCACTGGAATCATTTAATTGAAATCAGTAGCATTAAAGCATAAGAGAAGGATCATGACCAGAGTCTGCCATAGGTTATGGTTCAGCTATCACAGAACTTCTCTTCTTTATGCAGAGGCTGAAATGACATCTAATGTGTATGATGTATCTAAGTCTACATCTGAGTTATGCGAGTTATGTGGCAGCCAGACAGAGACAGAATTTAAAATATACTGGTAAATGTTCATAGATTTCATAGACATTAGGGCTGGAAGGGACCTTGTAAGATCATCAGGTCCAGCCCTCTGCCCAAGGGGCAGAAAGTCAGCTAGGGTCAAAGGATCCCAGCAAGATAAGCGTCCAAGTGTTTCTAAATGTTTCATAGTTTCATAGTTTCATAGTTTGTAGGGTCGGAAGGGACCTGAGCAGATCATCTAGTCCG
>NW_017728947.1:22852222-22857322 GCF_001723895.1 Crocodylus porosus
CTTGACTGCCTTGTACTCTAACCCAAAGCACTTCAGAGTGCCCCTCCCCTGGCTCCTTGCTAATTAATGAGGATGTGTATTCCTCCTTAATATAGAGTACCATGCCCCCACCCCTCTTTCCTATCCTGTCCCTCCTGTACAGCCCTTGACATTCACCACCCAATCATGCGTTTCATCCCACCACATTTCCGTAATCCCCACTATGTCTGGGCTGGTGTCAGGCAGCAGGAGGGTGAGTTCCTCCTGCTTGTTGCCCATGTGTAGTAGATTATGTAGAGTAGTGTGGCACATACTTGATATGATGCTACTAGACTGATTACTGGTAAAACATTTTTTCATTTGGTAGATTGTATCATTTCATTTGGTAGATTTGACAGTTGAACATGCTTTAATTAAGATCACTAACAGGATGAAACCTGTTAAAATCGAAACACAGGAGCCTTTAGAAAAGGTAGGAGCTGAATTATGGAGAACCTGCTGTACCTTTAGAATTTCTATTACATAACTGTAATTAAAACTGATTCTGAATTAGTATTCTCTGAGAAGAGAAAGAAGGCTTCTTATTTGTTATCACATCTCTTTTTAATAATATCTCTAGATGAAACTCCTCTGGAAGTGATATCTCAAGTAAAAATATTTTTGGATACAGAACTGCAATAGGTGCAGGTTTGGATTGAAGGGAATTAATCGTAGTTTTAAACCATCTCTATGGCTGCTTGATCATAGGGTTGCCAGTCTGTCCCTGTCATGAATTCCACTTGTGCAGCTGCTCAGATCCCTGAAGAGGTCAGTTTTGCAGTAAGGGATTGCCAGGAAAGAGTCAATTTGGCTGTAGTCCATGCAGTGGGGACTAGGAGTGAATAATTAAAAGTTGCTTTAGTTGTCTTATATCACCAGAAGTTACCCCTAAGCACGACTTAGTCTGAGCAGCACAGAAGCTGCAAATATTTTTGCTGAACTAGGTATTTTGTATATGCACCATTAAAAAAGATAGAAGAGGCAATTACACATTATTATTTGGCAAAAGGCCACCATAGGCAATATCTGAATATTGGCAATAATAATTGCAGGAGAGTTGTTGCATTTGCTACATAAGCAGACGGGGTGAAGGGGTAGCCAAGGGATAAGAATTCCTCTGGCTGAAATATGTATTAGTTTAGTATATTTTTGGGGAGAACTGCATGGATGTTGTGAATAATTTTTCCATTTCGTGAAAAATTGGATATTTACAAATTTTTCGTGTTCCTCATGAGTTCAAATCAAGACCTTAAAAATGAGACATCTTCCTTTTCCAAACACTAGTAATTATAGAGTTCAAATCAGAAATGTGTTAGACTTATGTTCAAGTCCATGTTCTGAATCAGGCAGATCAGGTAGAGAGGAACTTGAATGCCCTAACATCAAACTATAGAGCCTTTCTCATTCTCTTTTGCTCTAGCCCAATGAATATTTAATTATTTTGTAAGTGTTACAGAGATCCTGGGGATCTCTGCTACTTTAAGGAAGAAAGGGCCCAGGGAGAGCCCAAGGTGGGGACAGACTACAGCGGGGAAGGAGAGGAGTGGAGTTCCAGGAGAGCAGGCCCAAGTAAACTACGACTATGAGTGCTTAATGCTGAGCTACTTGCTCTGAAGTAGTACTATAGGATGAGGCCTACCTGAGCAGCAGGAAGTCTGTTGCAGTGTTGGTTGCTCCACAGTAGGACTGCAGGCTGGAGCCCTGCAGGGGAGACCAGACACTAGGGCTGTGTGAAATTTCATTGGGTGTTTCCTTTTGACATTGTTTCAACTCATTTCAAGCTTGAAACAGTGAAATTGAAACAAAACGAAAGACTTCAAAACAACCTCAAAATGAAACAAGGCCACTCAAAATGTTTGAAAGTTTCAAAAAGTTTTGAGTTTCAAAGCTGGGCTTGCTTGCAGGGAAACAGAAAGTAAGGAGAGGGAGGGGAAAGAATGTGGAAGGACTGCTCTGATATTGACTGTGTAGCTGGCCAGTGACTGTGAGGTCCCTTCCAATCCCAGTGCTTTGGGGGAGGGACAGAAAAACAGCTGCGCCTTAACACACACACTGAGTCACACGTCACAAGTTTTGCTTGTCAGCAGCTTGAGGTGTAGTTTTCCAGAAACCCCTGCACCTATCTACTTGAAACTTGGCAGGCTTTGTGGCCTCAGAAGAGGCTACCATGCCTGCAGTTTTCACCCCACTGTGCCTTAACACACACACGACACGAGTTTTCCTTTCAAGACTTTGAGGTGCAATTTCCCAGCCGCCCCACACCTATCTCCTTGAAACTTAGCAGACTTTATGGCCTCAGAAGGCAATACCAACCTGGCAAGTTTCATTTGAATCAAGTAAGAAATGACAAAGTTATAGGCAATTTTGTGCTTCCCCATTATAGCCTATGGGCGAAACATCGAAACAGCATTGAAACAACAAAACAGTTTCGACAAAACGAAATGGAACAGTGCTTTCAAAATGAAATGCTATCCCATTGAAATGGTGAAATGGAAGATGAAACAAGATGATGCCGTTTCGCACAGCCCTACTACTACACTGAGTTGCTATGGAGACCAGGCAATGAATGTAAATGGAGGGCACCTGCAGCATATCCTAGAGAGTGATCTGACTAGAAGGGGGCAGGACAGTGGGCATATAAGCCCTGACCAGAGCCCAGAATTGCCAGGTGTATGATAATTATCGTATTTGTATAATAATTTCAACCCTTGTATGATGTACAATAGGTAATACTAAAAGCATTCAAAATGTATGATATTTTTTTTCATGTAGTTAAACTTGGGGAATGTTGCAGCAGGAGCTGCTCCCAAGAGCTGGAAGTGCCAGGGGCTACCCCCAATGCTCTGGGAGATGGACCTTGGGACCTTGTCCCTGAAAACTTACCGGAGAGGCAGGCTGGGTCATTGGGGAGGGTCACACGAGCCGGTGCTGCACCAGCTTTTCAAGCAACTATTAATTAAGTTCGGCGGCAGCTGGCTGATGATGTCAACCACAGCTGCCGCTGCAGGGGATTTAAAAATGCTGGCAGAAGCTGGCAGAGCGGAGGGAGGCAGGAAGAAGAGCTCGCTGGACTATGACCCAGCCGAGCAATAATAGCAGACAACTCTGCCCCACAGAGAATAGGTGGGGGCAGTGTCTGGGAGCCCGATGGGGCTCATCAACCCCATGCTCCATAAGAGTGAGCCTGGGGTCAGCCAACAACCCCAGCACATAGGCAGGGTTCATTCAACCCCAAGCCAGTGGAGGGCATGGCAGTTACAAGTCCTGCACTGGGGTCAAGCAAGGTTGAGGACCAGGAGCAAAGGACAGGCTGCAGCCATGAGCCTGCACCATGAACTGGGGCCAAAGAGGTTGAGGTCTGTTGGCTAAAGAAGAGAAGCTGGGACCACAGGCTGGTACAGCAGCATGATGACTCTTACGGTTGGTGAGTGGACGGGGTGTAAGGGAGGCAGATCCCCAAGACCAACCATGACAAGGTAGTGAGTACCCCCTGCCTTCAGGCCCCAGGCTTGGAACACCACTGAACACCTCCTTTCATTTAAGATCCATCAAGTCATGGCGGGTGAGTTGGGGAGGCCTGTCCTAGAGAGCAGAGGGATACACACAGTGCCTACTGAGGTCGCAACAGGGAACAAAACAAACATGTAAGTCACTCCACTGACAGAGTGGAACTAGCTTACTTGATCGTGTGATCTCACCACAGTGTTAAAGCATTGCTATCATAGATATCCCATCATACACTGCAGGATAAGTGATGTCACCTTTGACCCTTTGCCTGTAATTAAGTGCACGCCCAAACCAGCCAGCCAGTTTTTGCTTCATTCAATAGGCAACAAAAATACCTATAGGCATACTGATAAAGAAACCCTTCAACTTTTTGATGATCCAGTTCTCACTTACATTAAATTGGAATTTGACAAGGGACTCAAGTGAGGGTGAGTAATATTTGTCCTTTATTTTTAACTAAAGACTTACAGTGAGCCATATAAAATAACTGCATAATGATCCCATAACTAAATCTCATTGTATAATAATACTAAGAGCTTTATTTTAAATGCTATATCTGGTCTTAAATCAATAGAAAATCAAAGGGGTTTTGTGTTTGCCACACTTGTAAACTCCAGGCATGTGCCTAATACAGTAAGTTGCAAAATAAAGTGTGGAAGATTTGCAGTACATTGACCTGAACTGCAAAACAAAGAGAAAACAATAATCATAGCAATAAATTCAGTTTAACCAGTCAAAAAAAAGAATTAAACAAAATGTCAGAGTAGGCAGTGTCAAGTAGAGTGGTGCAGGATGTGATGATAACAGTATAAGGCAACACAATGTCACTTAAAATAGAATATGTATTTGCATACTTATTTGCATGGGTATTTGCATACGTGATGGTTTCATAGTTTCATAGTAGCTAGAGTCAGGAAGGACCCGAACAGATCATCTAGCCTCACCCCCTGCCACAGGCAGGAATGAATGCTGTGTTCACAAGACCCGAGACAGGTGATCATCCAACCTTCTCTTGAATTTGCCCAAAGTAGGGGAGAGGACCACTTCCCTGGGAAGTTAGTTCCAGATTTTGGCCATCCTAACTGTAAAATATTTCCTTCTGATCTCTAACCTAAACCTATTCTCTACCAGCTTTTTACCATTGTTCCTTGTCACCCCTGGTGGTGCTGGGGAGAAAAGGTCTCTACCTATTTGTTGTTGATCTCCCCTGATGAGTTTGTAGGCAGCCACCAGGTCCCGCCTCAGCCTCCTCTTGCTGAGGCTGAACAGGTTCAGGTCCCTCAGTCTCTCCTCGTAGGGCCTGTCCCGCTCCCTTTCACCAAGTGGGTGGCCCTCCTCTGAACCCTCTCCAGGCTGGCCACATCCCTTTTGAAGTGCAGTGCCTAGTACTGGACATAGTACTCCACCAAAGGCACATAGAGGGAGAGTATTACCTCTCTGGACCGACTTACATGGCCTTGTTGGCTGCGGTCTGGCATTGGCAGCTCATGTTCATCTTGGAGTCAATAATGACTCCAAGATCCCTTTCTGCCTCTGTGCTTTCAAGAGGGGAACTCCCCAGCCTGTATGTATGCT
>NW_017728947.1:22857422-22880802 GCF_001723895.1 Crocodylus porosus
CCACCTTGCCCCACATCTTAGTGTCATCAGCAAACTTGGACAGCGTACTTTCCACCCCCTCATCCAAGTCGCTGATGAAGATGTTAAACACTGCGGGCCTGAGGACCAAGCCCTGAGGTACCCCACAGCTCACGTCTTGCCAGTTTGAGTACAACCTGTCCACCACTACTCTCTGGGTATGCCCGATCAGCTAATTTTTTACCCATCCAACTGTGCAGGCATCAATGCCACAGTCACTTAATTTATTGATGAGGATGGAGTGAGAGACAGTGTCAAAGGCCTTCTTAAAGTCTAGAAAGACTACATCCACGGTGACACCATCATCCAAAGATTTAGTTACTTGGTCATAAAAGGCAATCAGGTTGGTCAGGCAGGACCTGCCTTCGATGAACCCATGCTGATTGCCCCTGAGTGTGATCTCCCCTGCTGGCCCCCCACAGATGTGCTCCTTGATGATTCTCTCCAAGATCTCCCTGAGCAATGAGGTGAGGCTTACAGGCCTATAGTTACTTGTGTCCTCCTTCCTCCCTTTCTTGAAAATTGGGACCACATTAGCTAGTTACCAATCCTTCAGCACCTGGCCAGATGACCACAAACGCTCATACAACCAGGCCAAGGGCTCTGTGATGACCCCTGCCAGCTCCCTCAACGCCCTTGGGTGAAGGGCATCTGGACCTGCAGATTTAAAAATGTCTAGCCCTTCCAGAAGATCCCTAACTACATCTGCACTGACTGAAGGCCTGACAGAGTTATCCCCAAGATTGTCCCTATGTCTGGTAGGTGGGATATCCCAGTCCCTGTTCAAGAAAACAGAGGCAAAGAAACTGTTAAAAATATCAGCTTTCTTGTCTGGCGTAGCCACAAGATTACCATTTTTTCTGTGTACAACAATTTTTCAAAAAATAAATAATTTGACAATTATTTCATTTTTAAGACCTAGCAATGCTGCCAGATCCAAAGCAAGGCAGTCTAACCCTGCAAGCTGTAAGGGAAGCAGCTGAGCAGCCTTGGATTACCAGTGAGACTTTGGGAGTTTATAGAGATATAATCCAGAGCTGGGGGGTTATGCTGGTACCAGAGGTGGGGGAAGGTTTTCTCTTTTAAAGGGGCAGTGTAGTGTTTTCCCTTTTGTTGATATTGGTGTGCCTGGAGGGGAGAGTTTGTGTTATAGCCAGAGGGCTATGTCACAGGGTGCAAAAGCGACTCAGCTCCTTTAAGAACAGAAACAGCCGAGCTAGAATGCCCTGTGAGCTGAGGCAGAGTTCCACAGCTGCAGGTTGTCCAGGCAGCAGGATAATGAGGGAATTAGCTCGTGCCTACACCTGGTCAGCTGATCAGAAGGAGGCAGAGCCCTGGGCACATATAAGCCTCAGGCCTGGGGCTGGCAGGAGTTAGTTCTCTGGCAGCTGCCAAGAGAAGGAGCTGTTGTAGGAAAGAACAACTTGGAAATGTTTGATGGCCTTGTCTGCTTCCTGCAAGATTAATAGAGCTCATAAGGTACCTGAGGCTAGGAGGCACACAATGATAAGAGAGGGGCAGAGTGTGACCTCCATTGTTATTATTGTCATGTTATAGCCCAGGGGATTGTTTTTCTGTTGTCTTTTATACTGGTGGACTGGAAATAGACTAACAGGGGAGAAGGAGGCCTCATTGGGGCACACTGCTGTGTACAGCACCAGTGCCGGAAAGGGTGCAGATCCAGGGCAGCAGGGGGCCCAGCACCAGAGAGGGTGCAGTTGCAGGGATGCAGTGAGCCCAGCACCAGAGGGGTGCAGTTACAGTGCCAGGTACAGACTTAAGGCAGATCGAATGCAGAGTCCGGATCAGGGCAGAGGTGGGCCGGAGGCCTGGCAGACAGGGGCCAGGGCCTGAGAGCAGGGCAGAGACATGGGGCCAGAGGCGAGAATGAGACATGTGGCATAGGTGTGGATGGAGGCACATACTTAGCCCTTAAGGCTTATAGGTGCCCTGGGGCATGGACAAGTGGAGAGCACCCATGCAGCTCAAGAGCAGGGTCAAGGCCAGCAGTGTTCAGGAGGAAGCTGCTAGCTAGTGAATAGAATAAGGCTCACTCTAGGACTCTCAAGGAAGCCTCCCTTTCAAAAAAATAATTAGATAGGCAGAGTGGGCAAGGCAGATGGGAGGGTAATCTAGAGGCAGAATGGGGTGTGGAGTCACCAGGAGGCATCACAGCCACCCCTGGGGCCCCAGCGTGCTATAGTCAATACAAACAGAAATGACTGAGAGCAACACAGACAGAAAGAGAATGTCTGTATATCCATGTATTGAGGATATTTGCCTTGGATATGGGAGACACAGGTTCATCTCCCCAATTTCTAGTCCAGTCACAGATTACTTTAATTCCGGAAGGTTGTGGTGCCTGTTTCTCTTTTTGATCAGACACTGTATCCTATGCACCAGAACCTTTTCTATAGAAGTTGGTATAGTCTCATGAAAACTTTAATTTTGTTAGAAAAAAAAATCCCAACAGCTTTAATTCTGAAATATTCCTACTGTATCGTTTTTAAGGAGTGCAGTTTTGAAAAGTCTTTTCCTTGACCAACTGCTCTATCTCTGCAGGGTGACAATATTTACTCCTTTCTGAATATGGACACGTAACACTTCCCACTGGGGGGGTCTGATCCTGCCAACCGGGGGGAAGCCCCCCTTGGTCGATCTCACTGACCGGGGAATCGCTGTGGGCGATCACTGCAGCATCTTCCGGAAGTGGCTGTGGCTGCTTCTGGGAGTGCAATGGTGCTCCACTCCCTGGCCAGCGCGTATCTTTAAAAAAGCGGGGTATGAACTGGGTCTCTTATACCCCAGGCAAGTACACTACTACAGCAACACACAGTCATTGTCTTTTTGTGTATGTTGCTCACAGACTGTTTTGTTACTGCTGACATGATGTCTACAGGAAGCAGTCTATGAAGTGGGAAAATCCTAAATTTTCCAACATATTGGGCGTGAGATGCTTACAAGAGTCTACAAGAGATGCTTAACTGTTCAGTAATGTTTACATGTGCACATGCTTACTGTGTGGTAAAATCCACAAGTGCAGGTATCAGATTTACTCAAGATTAGTAACTGTGTAGTAATGCACATGTAGATGCAGCCTGGGAGCAAATTTGCTCCTAGGTCAGCCCTGCCACTAACAGGCTGGCCTCAGGCTAGCCCCAGGACTCCGGGCTGGGAGCCTCTTCTGCCCCAGGGGTGGACTGCCTCTACTTCTAGCCTTTAAAAGCCTTTAGGCATTTTGAGCCCTGGGGCACATGAGCAGGGAGCCTGAGGGCACTCCAGGCCCCTGTGTCTGCCTACGCAGGCCACAGGTCAGCTGCCCCAGCCTGCTTGCACCCTGACACCACTGCCTGGCACTACAGTGCCACATGGCAGCCAGGTCCATGCCACCCAGGCCTGAGGGGTGCTGCAGGCTGCTGGAGGCTCCAGCCAGGCCTGCCAGCCCCCAGGCTCAGCTGCAGACATCTTCTGGCTGCCAGGGCCAGCTCCAGCTACCTGCAGCCCTCCCCCAGCAGCCTATCATGAGTCTGCAAGTGCAATGGGGCACTGAGTGCTGCAGGGAGCTGCCCAGGCTTGGCAGCAGAGGAACAGCCATGCAGAGGCCCAGAGAATCAGCATGGGACACATGATGGCCTTATCATCACTGACACCCATGAACGCACCTGTGTCCACCATGTAGGGCCCCATCTGGTTGCAAGAGGAGACTGGAGACCTCATGGCACTGTGGGGCAAGGCAAAGGTGCAGTGCCAGTTTGAGTGGGACCAGGACTCCAACATGTATGTCTATGAGGGGCTGTCAGGCCGGATGTAGGAGCATGGGCACAATCAGTCAGTACAGCAGTGCTGCATAAAGGTCAAGGCCTTGTGGGCACATTGCGTAGCCATTACTCACCACAATCATTGGTTGGGGATGCCTGTAAGTCCATGCCCTTTATATGGCAACTAATGGACATTCTTGTGTCTCAGGACCCAGGCCACAGCCATGCTGTGTGCAACAACATGGGTGGCTTGCTCTAGCCCCTTGCCTTGGCCTGGCACCCATGCTGATACATCACTGGGGGAGAGCTCCTCAGGCATCCAGCTCCTCAGGCATCCAGCAGCCCATCCCACTGAGCTTCCAGTCTGCACCCTCTACCAGCAGGTCAGGGAGCCCAGGCCAGAGCCTGCATGCCAGCTCCGCAGCCCCAGCTCCCACCACGAGATGCAGCTGCCAAGACACAGTCTGCTGCCAGCAGTACCAGCTCCAGGCCAGGGGGGAGTCCTGACTGGGCACCAACCTGCTGTGTCCCACCATCCTAGGACACCACCCAGAGATGCATGCCATTGCTGACAGCCATGAACACATGGAGCCACTAGCCATGCCAGCCCCAGCCATGTGGTAAGCCCTGCACTGGGGAGAGGGCCCTCTCTGCCCCTGCCCTTGCTCCTGTCCCCCATCCCTGCCTGGCCTTGCTGCAGTCCCTTGGTCACAGGTTCCCCTCACACAGCACACAGGGAGGCAGGAAACAGTGCAAAACCTTATTGAGCAGCCTGTGTCCCTACAGTTAGGTGGGCATGGGCCTTTCATATGCCAAGGAATGCATTGATGCCAGTAGCAATGTCCTCCTGAGCTGTGGGGGGCAGGTGTGTGTAGCACAGCCACAGGTAGCCCTTCAGGTGGTGGTGGAGGTTGTGGGGCAGCCTAGGCTTTCCCCCTGTGCCATCGTAGCTCAGGATCACATGCCAGGGGTGCAGGCACACCCGGGGCACCATGGCCACCAGCAGCAGCAGGGCATAATGTGTTGGGCACCCCTTGGTCCATGCAAACATCTCCTCATGCACTGCCCAGGGCACAGGCAGCAGGGGCACACTTGGGGAACAGTGGTGGCATGGGGTGGGGCTGGCCCCGGCATGCCTTCCTAGAGAAGACCCTTGTGGTGAGGGCAGGGGTGTGGGTGGTAAGCAGAGGATGTTGCCTGGGAGGACATGTGGGACTGGAGTTAGGGTGAGAGGAACCAGGCAGACTGGGAGTTCCAGTTCCAGCTGTTGGTCCTAGAGCATGAGCAGGTGGAGGCACTGCAGGAACTGAATGCCATCCTGGTTTGGGAAGTGCAGGCCATGGATGATGATTCCCAGGTGCTGGATACTGTTCTGGCCCTGGAGGTCGCATTCATGCTGCCTGCTGCCTGGCCTCTGACTTTAGCTCTGTCTGCCCCCGGTAGCCACCTGTTGCCCAGCAGCAGGGCTCCACCTGATCTTGTGCCACCTCCAGCATCAGAAGCCCCTGCCCCAGACCTTGCCTCAGGTCTGATGCCACCCAGCCCCCACTCCTGGGCTGAGCCCTGCCACTCACTCTGGCTCCATGTGGGCACAGAGCTGGAGCTGCCTGCAGTGGAGCCAGGGCCAAATGCTGGTCCTGCTGGGTCTGGACACCACCTGCCAGAGAGGGAGCCACCCAAGCTGGGGGACCACTGACTGCCATCACCCCTGGGTGAGCCCCCTGCACTCACTACAGTGTGTGCACCATAAGGGAATGGTTGCCTGTCACCAGGCTCTGCCTGCTAGGTGCTCCCACCCCACAGCCCCCCCATTGGGGATGGCTAATAAAGGACATTGTACATAGTTTGCATGGGGAATAATTTTTTTATTGTTGGTGGGTGGTGAAGGGGCTCTGTTTGTTGGGGAGGGTAAGGGAGAGGGCTCTGGTTGTTGTGGAGAAGTGTCCAACGTATTGCAGGCTGGCAGGTGTGGCCAGCTTCAGCAGGGCAAGGGCCACCCAGATGTCCACAGGGAGGGGCAACTGCATGCCAGTGTCCTGCCACTCCAGGTGAGGTGTGGCCAAAGCTGCTCCAAGAGATCCTGGCAGGTGGCCCAGGTCATGAGGAAGGCCTCCAGCCATTGCTTATCAACCCAGATGTGCTGGGTGACATGCAGCCATCAGTCCTGTCTGGCCCCGTGGGTTGTGAGCCTGGAGGCACCTCTGGGTGGTGTGACTGGAGGCACAGAATGGCCCAGGTGGTGGCATCCTGGAGCCTGTCATTGTTGTCCCTGCCGGGGTCCAGCCAGGTGGACAGGGTCGAGCTGGCAGGTGTGTGGCAATGGCCCTGGGATGGTGCATGGCAGGCAGGCAAGTGTTCACTGCACTTGGGGGAGCCAGGAGGGGCAAGGCAGCTGTGAGGCAGGCAGTGGTCAACATGGCGTGCCAGCATGGTGACCAGCAGGAGCACATGGCACAGGTCATCACTGCTAGGGGCAGAGGCAGGAACAACCATGGTGCAGGGAGGCAGAGGCAGCAAGGAGAGCACTGCCATGTGCTGTTCCTGTGCTGTGCATGCTGCTTCTGGCCAGGGAAGTGGCTGGCCAGAGGGCAGCGAGTGGGGCTGGCTGTTGAAGAGAGCAGCTGGCTGCTGGCAGCTGCAGCTGAAGCCTGGAGCTCCCTCGAGTGGAGGCAGGGGCCAACTGTAGGACCCAGAAAGTGGGAGCAGATTGGCAGCAAATCTGCTTCTATTTCCCTGCATGTGTAGACATCTGCCTAGCACCATTTACTCGCGAGTAATTTGCTCAGAAGTAAACTGGTACTGCAGCAAATCCACATATAGACGTGCCCATAGTTTACCAAACATGAGAAAATTAAAATAATTTCTCTGTGCATAGGAAATCCTTTATTTTCATTTTCCTCCTAAAGCTTCTCTGTAGTGTAGACACAAAGAAAAAGTTCAGTGAAACTGATTTATAAACTTGGGAACCACAACAATGCCCAGATATCAAAAGCAGATAAATACCTAATTTCTAAAACTAGTGTATTACCTACAGTGAATAAAATGAGGAATAAAGATAGTGTATCCAGTTCCTCAAAATCCATTTAATATTAAAAAAAATATTTCTAGTCCATATTTAGTTAAGGAAGTAGAACAGTAAATACACTGTCTCTCTTTCCCCTTCTCTGAGATTGGTAATGGTCCTCAGTAGGTGGATGTACAGCATCTAAAAATGTCATTTCTCCTTGTCAGTAATAGAATGCTAATCTGTTAATTTTTTCATACCTGTTTATTAAGGCATGCTGATTTGGACTGGTGTTCAAAGTAATTATTACATACAGTATCATATTCAAATTATATATCGTACTGCATTTTACTTCATTATATTGTTGAAAACAATATAATTGTTTCTTGATGGATGATGGAAAGGTCTTCTTCATTTTTAACTTTAAATGCTTTTTTGTTAACTCTCTGTTTGCTATATGATGTTTGATTCAGCTCCTACTGTGCACACTTTAGATCTGAAGAAAAGGAGAAGCCTGTGCTACCATCTCCCTGTGATAAAAATAATGCCTCTTGAAAATAACAAACAAAACAAAACCAAAATAAAAAACACCTTTCAGTACTTAAGCCAGCAGACACAGAGGGGATTCAGCTGTAATCATTAAAGAGCACGGAGAAGAAGCAACAAATGTAGCCAGAACAACTAACTATTGTCTATCTGCTAGGACTTCTCCAATGGAAAATATATTTCCAGTGTGGTGGAGTAGCATGCTATCCAAAGAAAATATGTTCTTTTCACAATTTTTGCAGAAACTGTCTTAGACAGCTTATTTGATTTAGTACCAGATCCTGAAATCTGTAGGGTCCCTTACATCTTTTACATTCTGTTTTGAAACATATAGTGAAACCGTGTTAGATTTATTGTAAAACTACAAGCATTTCTCTGACCAGAGGAAGTCTTGTGTTTGAAAGCTTGTCTAAATATCCCAACTACTAGTAGGTCCAATAAAAGATAGTTGCGTCTACATGTGCCCCCGACTACACAGTTGTTACTGTGCAGTCATTTAGTAAACGACTGTGCAGTAAGTGGTGTTACTGCACAGTCCCAGTGGTGCCCGGGTCACTTCTGACCTTACTCGGTAGCTCATTGCTGCTATGCAGTAGCATCAGCATCACAGTTCATGCCCACCGACACTAGGTCACCATAGCAACAAGCTATGTCACCATAGCAATGAGCTACGTTGCCATAGCTCGGTAGTTTGGCGACCTAGCATCTCATGTAGACATGGCTGATATCACCGTAAGATATCCTTTCCTTTCACAGCATTTCTTTAGCATTCTCATTTCCTCAAACAAATCTATCACAGACCCACATTGGACTAAAAGGCAGGTTTTCACCTTTGGAAATATCTAACCCAGGGTTCGGCAATGTTTTTGGGCAGAGTGCCAAAAACACCCACAATCTCAATTTGTAAGATGTTGGCATGCCAGGGGAGGATGGCAGGGGGCAGGCCCAATCCTTCTTGTGGCTGTGCGGCCCCAGCCCCTTCTCCACCATCCACCCCAAATCACATATGCCTCTCCTGCCAGTACTGAACTGAGCCAGGGCTCCGTGGACACTGGTGCAGCCACTTTCAGCCTCCTGGCTGCCTGCCATAGTCAGCCTGGGCTCTGGGTAGGTCCTTGGGCTGCTTGCACCAGGAGGCAGGGAGGCTGTAAGCAGCTGCACCGAGCTGCATGGAGCCCTGGCTTGGCTTGTTGCCAGCGGCAGGTGCATATGGACCTTGAAGTGGATGGTGGGGAAGGGGCCAGGCTGCACTGCCACAACAAAGATCATGGGCCTTGTAACTCTCTTGCTGCCTGCCCCAAGGCATGTGTGCCAAGCAAACTGCCTTCATGTGCTACATTCTGGCATGCATGCTGGGGGTTGCCTACCCCGGATTTAATCCATATAGGATTCAGGGCATTTGAATTTGTTAATTTTACAGTTGAAACCAGAGACAAAGCTATCACAGTATATTCTCATTTACAGAACTAAGAATATATTATTTGTAAGAGAGCTTATTGATATTTTGTCAGGGGTGGTAGAGACATGACTCCCAGCAGTTCAGGTGGGCTTGGCTCATCTCTCGCTCTCTTTCTTTCTGTCTCTTTGAGGGTTGACTGCAGGACTTCCTCCCTCGCTGGGATGGCCCCTTTGTCCTGCTGCCGCTTCCTGCAGGAAGGCCTGAGCTGCCTCATGCAGCTACCTGGGCCTATCAGCCCTCTTGGGCCCTGTGCACTGCTCTGTGCACTATGGGGATCCTGCCTCTTACAGGGATGGGGGACTCTTGCTGCCTCATGCAGCTGGAGAGTCCTTTCAGTTTTTTCTGAGCCCTGTGCAATGCCCTGTGAACTGTGGGGGCTCCTGCATCTTTTAGGAATGGGGGACCTGCAGCCGCAGGGTCCTTTCAGTTCTTTTCAGGCCCTGTACACCCTTCATGCACTGTGGGACTCCTCCCAGGCCCTGTGCAATGCCTTGGAAACCTGTGCGGCCTTGTACAGCTTCAGCTGCTTCGGCTTCCTCTAGACCCCGCCCTCCCCCCGCATTGTTCTGTACACCGACACTGCTGCTCCCTCAGCAGCAGGGCTGGGACGCAGCCACTCGCTGCTTCCTGCTCAGCAGAGGTGTCCTCAGGGTGCTTCAGGGGCAACTGCTGCACTCTGGTGGTCAGCCGTTCTGCAGCCCTTCTTTCTCATCCCTTGTTGAAGTCACCCATGTGCTGAGCACACGGGCTTTTATCCCTTCCAGAGGCTCTGCCCCACAACTGAAAATTGACCAATGGGGAAGCCCAAGGGGTTAGTTCCTCCTCAGGTCATCTTCTTCACCTCACTCCTGGGTCAAGGCAGGGCAAACCTGCCTTCTGCCTTCTCCTGGTTGGTAGGGAAGGGAAATGCCTCCACCAATCAGCCTGAGCCATCCTGGGTTACGCTAACAAACCAGGCTACTGATGAGCGTACTGGCCAGCCTGCCACACTAGTATAGCTAGAAAACTACTTAAAGCTCCAAGCTGGGGACTGGACTCAACTACTATACTTCTCAGCACAATTAAATTTTTCATGCCAAATGGGAAGCTTAACTGTGCGCAAGACAAAGATCCTCAGAAGTTAGTCTAAGATTGTGGAACTGTGAGGAGGTTAATTCCCTTATCTTTTGTCACTCCAGCTTTTTAGGATACCAGTCTCATAGTCCTGTAGCCCACATTATATACATTTTCATTTTTCCAAAGGTTTGACAATGTGGGTCTTTAAAAGGTTTTATCTTTTAAAGATCTTTTATCAAAAACCCTACAAACTACATCTTGTAGGTGTTTTGAATCTATTGTCTAGGTAGCTTCTTGCTAAACTGTTCGGTAGGGAGTCTCCTTGAGAGAATTTCTCAGTGTTTCTAGCAGCCAACCTACCCGGCCAAGACAGCAACCTGTATCCCAATTATTAGCTACGCATGGGAAGTAGTTTTCTGTCCAAAAAACCTCTTTGTAGCTGTTACATAAGTCTATAACAGGAGTGGGCAAAATCTGGTCCTCAGGCCAAATCTGGTCTGCCAAGTGATTCTGTCTAGCCCATGGTGGGCCCTTTGCCTTGCCTGGCCCCAGCGCAAGGGACAGACTGGGCCATGGTGTGTGTGGCTGATTCTGCTGTGCGCAGGTGTGAAGGTGCCACCTGGTGTGGAGTGCAGCCCACCCTACCCTGTGTACTGGTCTTGGGCATGCTGGAAGCTGTAGTCTATGGGGCTGATCAGCACAGTGGAGGGTCAGGGCAGTGCAGCAGCTAGACTCAGCTTCCTGGCAGCCCCTGTGGTGGTGGTTCCTTCCAGCTGCTGCTGTCAGTGTCACTGCTGCTGGACCCAGCACCCAGCCTGTCTGGCCTGCACCCACTGCTGGGGGTGCTGGATGGAGCAGGTAGGTGGGGTCTCCTTGGACACCAGCCTGGGACTCCTGTAAGCTGGACATGCTCAGCTGGGTGGAACGAATGGGTCCACAGATGGGTGCAGAGCAGTATCCAGGAACAGGTTGGGCAGGTAGGGCTGGGACCAGGGCTGTAATCACAGGATGATGACAATGTGGGGCCTTGGGCAGAGATATGATCTGCTCCCTGCACATCCCAGTGACAGGCACTGGTTCTGCTTCCCCAGTGGTGGGTGTGGGGCAGATTGGCTTGGATAGGACCAGTTGGCATTTCTCCCCCCTCCCTGCTGTGCCACTCTGTGTAAAAAACTGTGACAGAGGGCCGAGGCTGGGTCATCATCACCCACTCCATGGCCCTCAGCAGCTCACCAAAACTCCTTAAGTGGCCCTTCAGCCCAAATAATTGGCCACCCCTGGTCTATAGGTTTATAAACCTTATCACAAAAATAAACTCATACACAAAGGAAGGAATCATCACAAAACATACCCCCTTGCCCCTTTGAGTGTAAGTGTACAGCAAGTGACTATTGCCTTCAGTACTGTAAATACATAAAAATGTGTGCATTTAGAAAACAAAACCCTACCAAAATAAAACAATGTGCCACTCACTTAATTCACTACTAAACAGTACTCAGATACTACACTGATTAGGGTGGTTTAAGAACCTAAATAGAAGAGAAATGGTTGAAAAGGGTGGTTATTTTTTCCAGACACTCCCTGGGAGTCAGAGGCTAGGTACAGACATTCAGGGAGGTTAGGGGGAGATTTGATCATGTTAAAAATGCCCACCCTATCTAACTTAGTTCATCCAGGTTTGGACCTTACACTAGTCCTGGGCACTGCACTTCAAAAAAGACGTGGAGAAACTTGAAAAGGTCCAGAGAATGGCTGCAAAAAATTATTAAGGGCCTGAAGGAGACCTTATGAGGAAAGACTAAGGGATCTGGGACTGTTCAGCCTAGGTAAGAGAAGATTGAGGGGGGACTTGGTGGCCATCCATGAGTATGTAAGGGTTGAATATTGGGAGCTGGGAGAAAAACTGTTCACTAGGGCAGCCCAGTGCTAGGATCCAAACAAGTAAGTTGGGGTGGGGGAGGGGCAGGTGGGATGGGGGGTTGTTTTTTTTTGTCTTGGAGCGGGGGGGCACTAAAAATTGCCCCTGGTCCTAGGGGGATGAGGGAGAGAGCTCCCCCTGCTTCCCAAGCCCCCCCTGTTTCTGCAAAACCCTCCTGTACCCCAGGAACTCCACCCATGGACCCTGCCTGACCCCTCAATCCCCCTGTGTACTCCGCCTGCTCCCTGATCCCAGAATCACCCCCCATGGATGCTGCCTATCCCTTGCAATGCCCCCACAGATGCCTCCTGTACCTTTGACCCTCCCCGAATCCTCCTTGCAGACTCTGCCTGCCTTCCCAGTTCCCCAACCCTATCATGGACCCTGCCTTCCCCCCTGACCCTCTCAGCACCCCCCGCCAACCTGCTTGTCCCTCCAGTCCCCCAAAGCCTCCCCCACTAGTCCCCCATCCTGATTTAACCTAAATCGAGTGCCCATTTTTAACTCGATCTAACCTCCCCCTAAACTCTTTGAATGTCTGCATGCACCCAAAACAACAAGAGCTACAGTTTTCATGGTTCTGAGGAGGTGCATAAGTATTTGGTTAAGTAAAAATTCAAAATGGTCCTCTTGGGAGCCATCAAGTCGCTGCTAAAGGAAAGCATCTGGCTTTGTACAATGGCCTTTGTTGATGTTTATCAGGTTCTTCCTGCACCAAGTCTTTCTGAAACAGGACAGTATATAATAGGTAGAATACAGGAGCAGAGATCAGAATCACTAAGCCAAGCCTAAGCAGAGTCCATGTCAGCAAAAGGGACAGGTCTAAGTGGGCATGTTCCTTTGAGGTACATGCTGCTTCATGATGTGTCCCTTCTTCAAACCAATTTGCCTTTTCTGGACTTTGATGATCCCCCTCCTGAATGCCAGTTCTTGGAAATTAATCTCCAGTCTTTAGCACTTCCATTATATTCCCCAAGGTGTTCCTTTTGTAGATTTTCATCTTGAATTCCTGATCATGTATTCTGTAGCAGACTAGGTAGCTACATGTAGAAACTAATATTTAATTCTCTCCTACTCCACAGAGAAAGCTAACTTATTCTTTTCAAATGTATGACAGTATATGAGCAAGGCAAGGAAAATGGGCCATATACAATAATTGTGGAAGTATTACAAAATTATCCCACATTCTGTCAATTCTCCCTTTTCTGTAGCATTAACAGAGTGGGACTGCTCTAGCCAAGGTTCTACAGAAATTTGAGCCCACCCTTTCACAGCAATGCATCAGTGATAACATTTTCAATGTCTTTAACTTGAATAACTTCCACAACATAATGGGGAAAGGGAAGCCTATATCTACTTTATCTTTGTTATCCTTATTTGTTGCCTTTACTTCAATAAGACACTTTGATTTTAATTTTGCTCTTTGCTTATCTCTTGCTTGTCTGTGTAAGAGCTGAGATTTTTTAAAATACATCATTCTTCTCACCATTTTCACTAAAAATCATCTCCTGTTTGTGAACAGCATGGACTTTCTTGCTTCCTTTTGTAGTTTTGCTTCTCCAAAGATCTCATTCCATCAAAATCCGTCCATCTACGTACCACCACTATGGACTGAATCTATTGAGGCAGCTTTGAGTGTAACATTTTGTTTTGTTAACTTTTTGAATTTCAGTCATTTTTGTTTATTCATTTTATTTATTTCTTTTTGGAGAGCTTTTAGATTTTGCTCAATTGTTAACTCATTTCAAAGTTTCAGCTAAACTAAGAGAATGTTTTTCGGTTCTCAGTAGTGAAACTAGCTTCCTCCCCATCCCGTTTTGTTAAATATGACCTCAAATATTGGTGCTCAACCCCTGGTCCATGGGCTATATACAGTCCATGAAGTCATGTCATCTGCCTAGCAGGGCTCCCCACAGGTCCACAAATTTGGCGACAGGGCAGTGGTAGCAATTAACAGTACCACTGATCCCCTGCCACCAAATTTCCAAGCCCCTTGGCAAGATGATATGGCCTTGGCCCTGTGAGCTGGATCACGCATGGCACCGGGGCAGACCCAGGGCAGCAGGCCGACTCTAATGCATGTAGGCCACATGCTGGATCGTGTCTGCGTGCTGATCCCATGCTAGACTGGGCTCATGGACTAACCCATGCACCAGATCTGATCCTGCACCACTCATCCAGCCTGCAGCCCAAAAAGGTTGGACACCACTAACTTTAGAGATCAGATATTTCCAAAATGTGGAGAGAGCTACATTGAATCTACAAACATGCTGTGCAGTAGGGAACTGAGACCCCAGTGTGAGAATCCTGTCAGAAGAAGACTTTCAGAGGATCAGAATGAAAGGCTAGTAACACTACCTTAGTTATTAATTTCCTTTCTCCTCAACAAGGTCTACTTTTAGAAAAATGACTATTTATTGGGTGCTTTGAACCTTGTTATCACAATCTGGACACTCAATTATGACAGGTTTCAGTCCATGATGCATAACCACTCTGCTAAATAGATAGCAAAATGGGATTTCAAATAAGCATTCAAAAGCTGTGGCCTTTTTAATCACTCATCATTTTTAACATTTAAGCTTAAATATTTGAAAGTTTGCCTCTCCTCCTCTTTGTGCCTGCATTTGCTTTGTTGCTCTGCATTATGCTTCTCTGTTGGCTTTTCATCTTAAATGTTATGTTATTCATCTAAACCATTTGAAACAACTTGTTTTGAGGGGAACCATTGGGAAAGGGCCTATAATATCAGTTATTACTCATGACTGACATCCTGGGGACTGCCTCTGTCACTGCTGGGTAGGGTATAGTTCGATTATAAGGAAAGTCAACTATACTACTCAGCCCAATCTAGTGACCTCACCAGGAGAAAATGAAGTAACAAGTAAGGAAAGTTTATTTCCAGAGCTTATGGGGAGGACTTATTGGAACAGAAAAAAAGATTGAAGTTTTAATCAAGCCTGGAAATACCTTTGCCACAAAAGTGGTAAAATGTCAGCACCTGGAGATTTAGAAACATACCAGGCTGTCACTTTTAGTTTGAAATGAAATTGTAGAGAAATCATAGGGTGCCTTGTTTTTGTTTGTAATAATTAAAATTCATAGCACACAATTAGGGGTGAAACTTAGAGCTTATCTTTAAACTTGTCTCAAGTTCTGTGTGTGTGTGTGTGAGAGAGAGAGAGAGAGACAGAGACAGAGAGAGAGAGATTTGATAACCAACCAAACATGAGTAATTTTGTTTTACTTTCTGAAGTACCTATTAAAAAGATGGTATCAGTATGTAGTACACTGAATAGGGAAATGAAATAATGTTAACTGGCTGCCAGCATTGCATGAATCACTGTCTCCACCTAGTGGTGATTAGGGAGAATGATATGACTTCAAATCCTTCAGTGATAAGTGATACTACAAACATGAAATGCTGTAAGGATATAATTTATTTTTTGCACATATACAGTCATTACAGTTGCACCCATTAATGCCATTACAGTTGAGTGTCTGTCAGCTTTTCATTTATGAAACACAATTTTCAGGGGCTTATGACTTTGCTATAAAAATTCACACTGTGCTGAAATTTGGCAGCCTAATAGCATTTTCTGTGAAGACCTTTTGGTGTATGCTGTGAATGTTCATTAACAATAATATGGAAAACCTGGCAGAAACTTCACAGTCCCACAAGATATGCTGTTGAATGCAGGAAAGCCTGATGCTTAAGTGGATGTCAGTAGCATGTTTTTGTTCCTTTCCTTCCTTTTCCAATACCAGTATGAACATTAAAAGCTAAAGGAACAAAGTTTAAAAAGGAACAAGGACACATCAACCCAGAAAAGAAAAAAAAGTTAATATATGAATGATACCTTTTACGCATTGCCCTGCATCAGGAGGAACCTAGTGTCAAGGCACAAGTGAGAGAAAAGTCCTGAAAGCAAAGTCTGTAATTCCATATTGTGGACTATAATTCCACTCCAGTGGTTTCCAACCAATAAATGAAAATCTCTACCACAATCCCTGGATAAAATTTACAAAGTCTTTACTCAAAATCAGTTTAAAACAAAACTGTTCCAATTCAGTGCTGTCCATAGCACTTTTTCCTTTTAGCTGACAACATATTTCCTTGCAGGCCCAGTAGAAAAAATCTCTCTTGCTTCCCAAGCAGTGAATTACCCAGCTCTTCCTTTAGACTCTGCCTTACAGCCTTTTCTGGCTTCATGACTTGTGGGGCTGTTGGACTCTTTCATCTGTATTGTATTTCTGTTCGGAGGTTCCCTAGATCTTGGAAGGTATCCTTCATTTCCTTCTCAATTATGTTGGTACTCTGTCTCTCAAATGAGGAACCCACAGGCTTGATGTGGCTTTAATCTGATAATAGATACTTTCTCCCCCCACTCCTCGCTCCCCCTCCCCCAATTCTTACAAGTGTTAGTTTTTTCTATTTGTTTACTCATACATTTAATTCACATCCTTTTTCGGTGGGAATAAGATTGCCGCTGCAAGTCCTAAGGTTCACCAATTTAATTTTGACTGACTGGCTTTTCTTTCCATGTAATGTCACAGTTTCTGGAACATTTAAGTTAGACATATTTGCTTTCAGACTGCTGGCTAGTCACTGCCTACTGCAACATTGTCCATTGCTACCCTAAATTTCACTGAGCTACTGGTGCTTTGTGAGGCCTAACTTTGCCCAAGCTGCGCACATTCCTTAATATGTGACTGCAGAGCATCTAAAAATGTAATTTGTCCTCATCAGTAGTAAAATGCTGATCTGTTAATATTTTTCATACTTGTGCATTAGGGGCATGCTGATTTGGGTTTACAGAATCTTACAAAACAATATAATGATGAAATAATCTCACCTCTTTTTTCCAAAAGCCAGACACTGACTTGGCACATGTCGTTTGCCACATCATGGGTTGTTTGTTCTGGAAAGTGACCCTGCATGACTTTCTGCCTATTTTTTTTGCCTGTAGTATTTTGAATTTTCCATCATATCCATGTCAGAATACTATCAAAACTCCATGAGTTTCATTCTAGATTGGGTAACTTTTTTTTGTTCAGCAAATTCTAATAGCGTCCTCAAAGATTAATTCTGGATCTTTCAATAATCTCTCTAGCTTTTGTCCCAGATGTCAGATATGGTCTGGTCTCTTATTAGGAACACAGTGGTCATATCTACACATAACGTTACAGCGTTGGTGGGTCAAACGATGATGCTGACATTATGTTGCCGTAGTGATAAGTAACCTTGCTATAGTGCATCACTATGGTGACGTAGCGTATAAAAACTACCATGCGCCACTGGGCCAGTGCAGTAATGCCTGAACCGCACCATCCTTTAATACTTCCTAAAGCAAGTACTAAACAACGGCACAGTAACAACTGTGTAGATGAGCCCAATTAAACCTCCAAAATGCAAGACTAACTCTTCCATTTTAGATCATTTATATTTTTTTCTGTCTGGTCACCTTCCTTCTATAGCAGAGGTGTAACTAGGAATTTGGCACTTGAGGTGAGAGATGGCATTTGGGAGGTGGGCGATGAGGGAACTGCCCAGGGCCGTGATTGCAATGGCATGGGTAGCTGCAGCAGCAGTGCAAGCTCTTTAGTAGATGCCATTCTGGCATCCCCTCTAAATTAACACCTGCTTGCTCATCCCTAGTTATGCTACTGTTTTGTAGCTTCATTTTTACAGTGTGCAGTACTCAGATTCCTCTATCATAGTTGGGTTCTTCCACCTCAGTTAACAGAATAGTATTAAAAACATCAAGGGCTTCAAAACTTGCTATTGTCATAAATAAATCTGCCCTCTGACTGCTATTTTTTTAGACTGGCACCCATTGTTTGAAGATAATGAAACACTGTTGTCCAGACGACCTCCATATTTCTGAAGAGTTTCAGCTGTAGTGAGGTTTTTAACTGTTCTGTTCTACCACTCACATTATTTTCGTAGCTTATTTTATTCTGGGTACTGTGTGCTATTCAAACATCCCTGAGAACCCAGGAGCCTGATACACGTCTGCTTTGTTCAGTGTTTCATTTCCAACTGATAGGACTTCTTTAACATGAAAGTGTGCAAAATGCAGCAACTGGATCCAACCGGTACTTGTGAAAGCCTAGTAAATGTACATTTCCCCTCAATCCCTCAATGTAGTCTGTGACCATTGGTATAGGGCCAAACTTCCTTCTTTGACCTGAATAATTAGATTCTATATATGGAAATTGATAGATTTATCATTTTTCAGATATAGAACCAAATCATTGGGGTATACCTTGAATTTGTCCCCCTCCTACTGCTATAGCAGGGAAAGTAAATCTGGAGGGTCAAGTAGTCCCTTTGCCCTCTATCCTCCAACTTCTTCCCCATGTTGGTCCTCACCATTGTCAGACCTTGCTCTCCCTGAACACACAAAAATGAGAAGCAAATTTGAAAACACTAACCTTGAAACAAACATACCTGAAGTTATATGCATATAGTACCCATAGACTTAGTTCAACTAGAACTGATACCTTTTACCTTTTTTACTGCAAGTTTTAGCACATGTACTCCAGAAACACTTATAAAAACATGTACTTATAGATAGTACAAATTATGCATGATTAGTCCAGAACAAAGAGGCTCATGATTTACTAAATAGTTCATTGGGCTGGGCCCCAGCAGAGTCAATAGCATTTCAAGCCGTGGTGACCGCACAGTTCAGCACTGCTTAGTGGGCATGTCTACACAAGATGTTTACTGCACAGTTGACTAATTTGCTGTGCAGTAAATGTCTCAGTATCTACACATGTGCCCCAATGAGGCTGGAGTAAACTAATTTACTGTGCATCAGAATAGTACTTGTAAAGCTGCAGAGTTAAAAAACTTTAGCAGTACATGTGTAGATGTTGGAGAGACTGGCCTAGCCAGCACTTCCCCAGCGTGCAATAAACTGCAGAGTAATAAACTTATTTTGCTTATTAGCCTCCAGTTGTGAATGGAACCAGGTGTTTCTGTCATAAGTCCTGGGATCCTCCAAAAATGTATATGAAGATGAGGTGCAGGGCAACTTGGTCCAGTTCCACTTCATGGAGGGCAGAGCCACACTGATCACATGCAACAGGCTGAGTGAGGGCGTGACAGAGGGATTCTGGGTGAACTGTTTGGGGCTCTGCTTGGTGATATTTGCGAGACATTTAAGGCCAGTGAAGAAACAGGAATCACTGGAAATGGGAAAGCAAGGTACAGCTTAGCTGTGGGAGTGAAGAGGAAATAAAAATGTATTCAGCATAATGGCTCACCATGGCTTGAAAAAGAGTCAGCACTGAGCAAGATAGCACTCAATGGGCCCGACAGCTCAGACAGGGGAGGGGGTCAAGGGAGTGAAAATTTCTGGGAGAAATGGGGAGGAGACAAAAGTCCTCATGTACATGGATGATCTGAACATCATATGCAGGGACAAAGGGTCAGTGGAAAAAGCACTACAACACACCCAAGTACATAGAGCAGCAGGAGGGGCTAAGTTCAGGACCCTGTCACTCCTGGGGGTTTCTGTCCCCCAGGAAGGGTTAAGGATCCTTGGGATGGAGTTTGACCCAGAGCTGGTGGGGCAGAGGGTATGGGAGAAGGTGGAGGCCAAGACCAGACAGAGAATAGGGTTATGGCAATCATGCTGTCTGTCAATAAGGGAGAACATGGCACTGATGAAGGTGGTGCTCCTGCTGATGCTGCTACACACCACCCTAGTCTTCTCCCCCTCCCATCGAACAAGTTTTTTGAAGAATCCAGAGAGCCATCTGTGTTTTCTTTTGGAACTCCACGTGGGAGAAAGTGGCGAGGACCAAGCTGTACAAAACTAAATGATCCAGAGGTGGAGGGATGCCAGACATCCTTCTCTTCCTCTGGGCCAAATACACGAGTCATGGTCCCAACTGGCAACAGGGGTGGAATCTAAAACAGCCAGCTTTGTTAAGTATTTTGCAAGGCAGTTGCTCCAACAGTGGCAAGTGCACACAATGACAAATGGGAGCCTGTGGACCATGGATTCCCCATGGTTTTATGAGATCCTGAAGTGCTTTCAAGAGAAATACAAGCTGCACAATTCAACCCTAGCGACCCTGGTAAACCACCACAAGATATGGGAGGTAATAAGGGCAGAGACACCATATCACCTGTAGACTTACAACCTGGTGACAGCTGCCAGGCCATGTGGGAGCAAATCTTCCACAAGGACCTGCAGAAGAAGCACAGAGACCTGAACTGGCAGGCAGCCCGCCAGGCACTCCCCGTGTGGGATTGGAAAAACATTGCAGGGCAGAGAGCTCCATCAAACTGCCCGAGACAGACCTGCTGCTGGCAGGCAGAAACAATCGACCACCTCTTCTGCGATTGCCTATACACCAGAAAGATGTGGAAGAAAGTCGGTGAACCCTAAATCTAAATCATAGAAGAAGTGTAACAACAAATAACTGATCATGGGATCAGCACCCAGTTTCACACCTCAGAACCAATCTCTGCAGTGAGCCAAGAAATAGATATCTCTACATTTGGGAAAGCTCTGAATGCCGTATAGACTTCCAAGTTTACCCTTTTTTTTCTGTTTCATGACTTTAGCTTACCCAGCTATAGAGGTAGGAGGTTCAAAACCAGATCCATAATTTTTCTTTACCCAGGAAGCTACAATTTAATTGCTTAAGAATTATTCCCAGATGGAAGTGTAATTATAAAAATGATTTCACTTTCTTTTCTCAGGTGGGCCATAAAGCATGAAGGAACAACTAAACCTTGCCAATGGAAGCATTCCAAAGTGGAGAATCCCTTGTGGAACAAGCTGACATACATGTGGCCTGTCCTTCCAAATGGAGAACTTAATAAGGTAATTTCAGTGGAAAAAAGAAATAACAGATTGAATAGTTTGTTTCTCGAGTGAAGCAGAGATGTAATGTACTATGCAAGTATGTCATGCAATTCTTGCAACTTGAAAAATCCGAAATGTAAATAGTGCAGGGAGTAGTGCAGAGGGTATAACTTGCTTTAATAAATTATTGCAAATTCGCTGGAATTTTCAGATTTGCTTTACTAGTCTTTAACTCTGAAACACCAATGCCATATTTACCCAAATCCCGGACAACTCTGAATTTACGACAACCCCTCAATAATTAGTTTCTATACCTGTAAAATGTATAAATTAGTTATAACTTTACACGTATCTAATCTAAATATTAGGGGGTTGAATTAAATTTGTCCCCTCCACTACTGCAGTAGGGCAAGCAGTGCCAGGGAGTAGGGGAAAGTTGCTGGGGAGACAGGTGGTGGGCAAGGCATTAAGAGTAATGGCAGAAGGGTATGAAGTGGCCTGACCCCAGCCCATTATATGCAAGGTTACCCAATGATCTGCAAGGTCCCTTCCAGCCCCTAACAATCTATGAATCCCCCCTGCAAACTTGCCCAATGCCACCTGTCTCCCCCAGCACTTGTCTGCCCTGCTGCCTCCCCCACTGTGTCTGTGTGCCCCAGGGCCTGCCTCCCCTGCCACTTGCTGTGCCCTGTTGTTCCTGCCCCCACACAATTCCTCACCCCCTGCCACTCCCTGTTTCTTCCTATACTTTCCTCCTCTTCCCACTGTTCCTTTGATACCTGGCACCTGCTGCCAACCTCCCCCCTGCCTCTGACCTGCCGGTTGCCCCCCAGCTGCCTCTCCCTGGCATTGCCTGCTCCCCGGCTTCTCCCCTCCTACTTTCCCTACTGCTTCTACACCCCCACCATTGCTGCTTTGCCTGGTTGGAGCAACCATGCCCCAGGCTGGAGTGGAGGCTAGAAGGGGAGGGTAGGTGGCAGTCATGAAGGGGAGGGAGCCAAAGGTGGCAGGAAGACAAGTAGGGGTGAAGAGGAGGTGGGGGTGCAGACATTCAGGGGGCCAGGCAGAGGGGATAGAGGCAGTGGCAGGGAGGGAGGATGGGGTGACAAGGGCTGCAGGGGGCAGAAGCAGCAGGAGATGCACAACAGCTGCAGTTCCAACTCCAACCCCAAATCCAGGTCAGGCCTAGAGTCAGAGCCTTAGTTGCCATCCGTCTTCCCAGTTGTATGTGAAACTATGATGAGGGGCTTTCTCCCCGTGTTAGATAAAGGAAGAGAGCTTTGTCTTAGATTCGAGTAACTCTCCAGAGCGATATGCCATTCAGTGTTTTACTTTTCACTTGCAGATAATTTCTTATTTTCTTTTTTTGCCATTATATTATTGTGGCTTATTGCAACAATGCTTTCCTGTAACTCATACATTAGTTAGCAATAAAAGGTATATTGTCTGCGTACATTTTCACCCCTGGAGCATATTCCTTAGGTTACATTTCAAATTTGAAATACATGCTTGTAATTTTTTTCTAACTTTCTCTGGTTTTACACATGTTCAGTCAACCCAAATCATAGCAAAACAGGTTTTTTCCTTGTTTTCGTGAGTAAAGAAAGGTTCAGTTTTAACCCCTGCAACATGTCTGTCAATGTTACTAATTAGAGTAGGCACAAAGTCAAAGTAGGTGAGGTTTATAGAACTGTTTAATGATGAACCCATAGCAGAAACTAGACATAGTAGATTAGATTAGTTTTTATTAGCAGAAATGAAACAGGAATTGAGTTGAAAGTTGACATTTGCTGTAAGTCAATGTTATTGATCAGGCTGCATAGGCCTGTTAGCTTCCAGTGCATCTCATTAATTTGGTACTTTTGGACACTTATACATGTGCTAGACATCTGCTCCGACACATTCTAAGTAGAATACTTTGGAGCAGACTCGATTAGTCTAGTCTGCTGAAGCATGCTAATTAGTACACTCCAGTAGCCTCAGTGTCATGTGTATTCAGTGTCCCTGTGCTTCAAAATGGTGGTGAGGAAGTTTTAAGTAAAGCTCATTTAACAAGCTTTAGTTAAAGTGCCCCCACCACCATTTTTAAGCATGGGACACTGAGTACACGAGAGGCTGTGGGCACTAGAGTGACCCCCCCCCCCACCTTGGAACATGTGTAAAAATACCCATTGGTACTGATAAAGCATAAGCTTAAAAATCTGTTACCTGTGTGAGGGAAAAAAAAGAAAACATAGATTTTAATTTTTGTAATAGCTAAGAAAATACTGAAGATTAGAAAAGCAGGTATTTCATGCATTCATTTGTTCAGGTGGGAAGAGCTTTAACCTAGTGGTCATCAACATTTTCTGGTGGTGGGCCTGAATGACCCAGTTCAGGTCTATGGGTGGCTGGTGCTAGGACTCTGCTTATTCCTGCTTGTTCCTGTTGTCTGGCTTGTGTCGCAGTATAGCATGGGTGAAGGCCCCCGCCACTGAATATTGCCAAAGCCCCCCAGCCCTATAGGCTGGATCAAGTGGCTCAGCAAACCATAGGTTACCAATACTGCTTTAATCAAGCTTTAAAAAGATTTTTAAAAAACTTAAGATCTACACTATTTATAAGGAATAGATGCCTCAGTTTAAGCTATGTGGTTCCAAATACCTGCACCCTCTCCTCTGCCCCCCACCACATACACTCACACACAACAAATGTTTCATAGATTTCATAGACATTAGTGCTGGAAGGGACCTCGGAAGATCATAGAGTCCAGCCCCCTGCCCAAAGGGCAGGAAGTCAGCTGGGGTCATAGGA